>NC_079231.1:19733514-19941014 GCF_029633865.1 Lampris incognitus | reverse complement strand
GTTTTTTTTTTGGTCAGTGAGTGATGAGTTCTCAAGACACCGGATTCAAGGGATAACCGCAAGATGGGGAAATAAACCTCGCAGCGTTACAGATGAGACGGCATCATATCACGCTTTGCACGTTTAATCCCGGATCATTTGTCACGCACAGGTTCAAGCTTTGGCTCTGCCTTTCTTCTCTGGGGCTGTGAGAGAACACAGTTCAGATTCCAGCGATGCCAAAAAAAATAGGAAATAAAATAATAATGCTGTGTTTCTCATATTATGAGCAGGACACTTTTCCATCTGGGACTCGCTGGCGAGCTCTCGGGCCATTCGGTGGCTCAGTCTGGCTTAGTCATTCTTTTTTTATGACCGTGGAGAAGGAAACCCGAGCAGGGGTCTTGTTTGCTGAGAGCAGTCATAGAGAGAAATGGCATCGTAAAGTTTGGCCACCTTTGTTGTTTTGCTCTTTTTTTTTCATATTCCTAACACTTCTCTATCCTGCATGATCATTCAAGGCCAGAGGGGATCTGGCTGGGCCTTCAAGGTATTCAGTGAAGGCCTAAGAACAAAAACTATTGAAATTTGTTTTTGTGCTCCTAATACATATTCTTAATTACCTTCTACATTCAAATAATAGTAATGATAGCTAACTCATCATGGTAATCTTGGACTAATATGTCTTGGCAAGGAGTGGGTTTATATAATGGAATGGGGAATGGACAAACCACGAAATTTCCTCTGATGGTATCTGGGCGAATCGACGACTCCCCCCCTGCCTGAACTTTCAATACTGCCCCCTGCCTGAACTTTCAGTACCCCCCCTGCCAGAACCTTCCGTAGCTGTAACAAATGCCTGTGGAATTCAAGTCGATTTGGGCATGGATTTTGATTTTGACAGTTGTCTCAGACAATCATATCGGTGAAGGTGAGCTTCCATGCCGTCTCTTGAGGAAACTGTAGTTGGGGCAGTGGCGGTTCTGGCCATTCTGGTGCCCTAGTCGAGCTCTCCAACCCCCCCCCCCACACACACACACACACACACACCCGACCCACCCACACCCCACCCCCCAAAAAAAGTAATCTTCAGAAGAAATAACACTTTTCTACCTTAGCTTAACTTTTCTAGTTTCAGCGTAGCTCGTTAAGCTAGTTAGCTAGTTAGCTAGCTTAACACAGCTACAAATAGGAGACAGACATATATTTTTAAATGTGTCCATTAAAAACATAGCTCTATCATTTTGTCTCCTTTCAGCCTAATCTATCCTCTTCTTTCTAAACAGCGCCCCCCGTTGGCTTTGATCTTTTCATTGGTACAGACAGAAAAATCTCAACAGCTGCAGTGCACTGTCAGCGGGTGCGCTCACCTCCCGTACACATCTGGCCCCGCCTCCACCGTCTCTCTCACCATCTCACTCATAACAAATAAGTCTTAATGTGTGTTGTGTATTTCTATAATCATTAAAATACATATAGATTGAATTCCTCCCCCCACACACACACTTTAAGGGGTGTAGTGGGGGTGCACAATGGGTGCCCCTCCCTCCAGGTGGCACCCTAGGTGTGACCGCCTACGTTGCCTATGCCTAGAAATGCCCCTCTGAGGTACCCAGAAAGCGGCAGGATGGAGCGCAGTATGACATGTGCACTCATTACCAACGTATACACAGTTGGATAATGGACAACCTGCACACACAGGTGAGGGACAGGTTCAAAGTCCACGACAGACTCTTATTTCTTGCACTACTAGACCCACAGTAGTTTACTGCATATAGGAAGAGCTCCCCCAACATGGCTCTCCGCAGTCCTGAGGGAAGTTATGGGTGCCACATCGACATATCCCGTGTAAAGACTGATCTTGTTGTAATGTATAATATATCTGACTTTGAGAGATGGAGCCCTTCTGATCTCCTCCCTTTTCTCCAGTAAAAGAGACTGACCGAAAATATTCCCCGACTCCACCTTCTCCCTTGCCTGGTCTTAACCATCCCTGTGTCCACAGCCTCAGTGGAGAGAACATTCAGGTTCAGGTTACTTTATTTGTACCCGTAAGTAGATTTGGTTTTGCTGTAAGACAAGTCATTTAAAACTGAGCTGGTTACCCGCTGTGACTGTCTGGTGTACAGGGGACGCAGGGTCAAGCTGTGACTCGCCAATTAGCCTACTAGACCGTTTAACGATCTGATTCAGAGAGTTTCTGCTCTTTAAAGATAGCTTTCCAAACCACGACACCAAAGAAAAAGATAAAATCTACCCAGTAAATGCATGTTAGAATGAGGTCATCATGGCTTTGTCAGTGTGGAAAAAGGACAGTTTCCTCAAACAAAGCAAACGTTTGCGCCCCTTTTTGCACACGGCTCCACAGTTTGGCATCAATTACTGTCCTAAGGACAATATCACGTGCACTGAGTGAGCAGCTCTCAGTGTACTTAAATAGAATAACAGCACAACAATATTCAGGAATACAGTCAAGGAATGCTTGTATAGAGGTGAAACAGGGAGTCAAGAGTGCAATGGTGCAGGGTGCAAAGATGCTGGGGTAAATATGTTAGCAGGATACCTAAACACATGAGATAGGTAGACATGACAGAATATGCATAAATACGTACAATATACAGTATATACAGTGTGCTCAGGTGTATTGTTACCATGGTAAGTGTTCATCAGAGTGACAACCTGCGGAAATATACTTTATATCTGTTGTTTTGAGGTGCAGTGCTCTGTAGCGCCTACCAGAGGGGAGGAGTTGGAACAGGTTGTGATCAGGGTGTGATGGGTCTGCAGTGATGTTGCCTGCCTGTTTCCTGACTCTGGAGGTGTATAAGTCCTGAACGGAGGGCACGTTGGCACGAGTGATTTTCTCTGCAGTCCTGACTGTCCGTTGTAGTCTGTCCCTGTCCTATTTGGTGGCTGATCCAACCCACACAGTGATGGATGTGCAGAGGACAGACTGGATTATTGCAATGTAGAATTGAATCAGCAGTTCCTGAGGCAGGTTGAACTTCCTGAGGTGATGGAGGAAGTACCTTCTGTACTGGGCCCTTTTGCTGGGGCCTTTTTCCTGTGTCTGTGTTGGACGCCCACCTTAGGTTCTGGGGATTGTGGATCTCAGAAACCTCAAGGTTTCCACAGCAGGCATAGTGCTGTTGAGTATGGTAAGGGGGGGCAGTGTTGGGAGGATCCTCCTGTAATCCAATGTAATCTTCATGGTTTAAGCATGTTCATCTCCAGGTTGTGTTGACCCCACCAGAGGGCCAGCTGGTTAACCTCTCATCTGCATGCAAGCTTGTCACTGTCCTGGGTAAGGCCAATGATTGAGGATTGTGTCATCTGCAAACTTTAGGAGTTTAACAGATGGGTCTCCTGGGAGTCAGTCATTTCTGGAGGTGGAGAAGCCCGGGAGAGGGGGAACTCACAAAGTTAATTTGCAGCAGCACATCTCTGGTGTACTGTGGCCTTTGCCCAGTAGACAGCCCTGTTGACGCCACAGGCAAGCAGTAGATAGAACAAAAACCACAAAGCGACAGGATGACGAAGATCCATTTTAGATTAGCAGCACCAGAAGGACTTGGTCATGATGACACTCAAATGATTAATTTAAAGGAAGTACATGTAAGAAAACATTTAAGGCAAGTTCGAAACGCCAACACGAGGACGCCAAACTCTCACCGCTAGTCGCTGCGCCTGCATGCGCCCAAGCCGCATTATTAGCACTGAACAGGATGAAAACATGCAGCAGAAACAGCACCGCACAGCTGGGCTTTAGTCTTAGATGAGAAAGAAGGCCTTGTGGAGTTGAAGTCAAAGGGCAAAAAGGACCCAGCAATTGCACACTTGGTTAAAAAGGATCTCAGGATGGACTTTCTTTTCAAGTGATCTTCATTTGGCGAGCACACAACTTTTTTTCATAATTGGCTGGTATATTCTATATTTATTCTGTCAAGAAATCCTGCAACTTTTGCTGACGTCTGCTGTTCTGAGGAGACATCTGCACACTATTTTCTGTGTTTTTAAACGATAGACCAGTTGGGTATACTAGACGCTGGATTTTGAGGTTTTCGGGAATCACCTTTGTGTGTTGTGAAGCCAATTAGGGCAAATAAACCTTTCGTATGCTGAACTTCCATGTGACAGGGATCTGGCTATTTATTGTTATGTTTTATTTTTTTATTGGTTTGTTTTTGCCACATTTGGTCATATTGAAGGCTCAGGGTCCAGGGCACGGATCACCACTGACTCCATATCCTCTCATGTTGACATTGTGCTGCTAAATCTACCGTCTGGCCCCAGTGAGTCAGTACCTTACGGTCTTAACAATGGCTTAAAACACTGGTGATACGAGGATCTAGGCTTTTTTTTTTGGGTGGTTGGGCTCCCCCCCCCCTTTTCTCCACAATTGCACCCATCCAATTACCCCACTCTTCCGAGCCGTCCCGGTCTCTGCTCCACCCCCTCTGTCGATCCGGGGAGGGCTGAAGACTACCACATGCCTCCTCCCATACATGTGGAGTCACCAGTCGCTTCTTTACACCTGACAGTGAGGAGTTTCACCAGGGGGATGTAGCACATGGGAGGAACACGCTATTATTCCCAGTTCCCCACCCCCCGAATAGGCGCCCTGACCTACCGGAGGAGGCGCCAGTGCGGTGACCAGGACACATACCCACATCCGGCTTCCCACCCACAGACACCGGATGTAACACGGGCATTCCAACCCGCGATCCCCGTGTTGGTTTGCAACAGAATAGACCGCCCCATCACCCAGACGCCCCAGGATTTAGGCTTATCCTACTTGTCTTTGCACTGACGACACTAAAATGTCTGAAATTGAAATAATATGGTCCAGTAATAACTGAGCTAAGGAGGCGGTGAGGAACTGGATCCCTCACTTCCTCATTGAGGGACTGGATCCCTCACTTCCTCACTGAGGACCTGGATCCCTCACTTCCTCATTGAGGGACTGGATCCCTCACTTCCTCACTGAGGACTTGGATCCCTCACTTCCTCATTGAGGGACTGGATCCCTCACTTCCTCACTGAGGACCTGGATCCCTCGTTTCCTCACTGAGGAATTGGATCCCTCACTTCCTCACTGAGGACCTGGATCCCTCACTTCCTCACTGAGGACCTGGATCCCTCACTTCCTCACTGAGGACCTGGATCCCTCACTTCCTCACTGAGGAACTGGATCCCTCACTTCCTCACTGAGGACCTGGATCCCTCACTTCCTCACTGAGGAACTGGATCCCTCACTTCCTCACTGAGGACCTGGATCCCTCACTTCCTCACTGAGAAACTGGATCCCTCACTTCCTCACTGAGGACCTGGATCCCTCACTTCGTCACTGAGGAACTGGATCCCTCACTTCCTCACTGAGGACCTGGATCCCTCACTTCCTCACTGAGGACCTGGATCCCTCACTTCCTCACTGAGGACCTGGATCCCTCACTTCCTCACTGAGGAACTGGATCCCTCACTGCACACTGTTTCCGCTTAAACATACATATCAGAAGAATAATGTTGTTTAAATCAGGGAATTTGTTCATCAGATTACTGTGAACGTGTACCGAGTTCTTAGATGTCATGACTGTTAAGAGGTGGATACCACCCAGATGTTGCCCTCCGACCTCTCATGAGTCCCAGCAGACAGTTTAGGGAGCTGGGCCATAAACTACACCCAATTTCTTTTTTAAATCCAATTATGCAGGAAGCTTGCAATGTCTGCCAAAAGGGTATTGCTTAATCACAGCAGTAGGGTGGGGGGTATCAACCTTAACGGGCATCTGTCTGCCATATTGGTAATCTATAGCCTGCTTCTCGATGAAGATCACATTATAATGCACGCATGCAACAATGGCATGCAAGGAGCAGACAAATATTTATCATGCAACTCATACATAATCCCTGATTAAAATGCAACTCCTGTGGTGTCCGGGGGGCAAATAATTGCCGTTATTCATACGCGGAACAACCCACGAGCCCGAGCACAAAACCATGCAGTATGGTGAGCATGCATTAACACACACACACATTCACCCAAACACACACACACATGCATATCTAATGATGTGTATTTGCATGTGCAGACAGAGTTCATATATTTCTGTTAATAAAAATAAGGAAATAAAATCCAATCTGTTCTAATGCAGCGCGGCCTGTCGCTGTGCATCCAAGTGTTGAGGTGCAACTGAAGTGCACAATTTCTGAATTGTGCGCGTGCTACCATCACAGTATCTGGTTTGCTGAAGACGCTGATAGTATGTCTAGCTATGGGCGTCCGGGTAGGATGTCAGCAGATCCACATCGCCGGTTTGAGTCCCCATGTTACCTTTGGCTTGGTCGGGGGATCCCTGCAGACACAACTGGCCGTGTCTGCAGGAGGGAAGCCGGATGTGGGTACGTGTCTTAGTCGCTGCACCTAGCGCCTCCTGAACAGTCGGGGTGACTGTACAGGAGGGGAGGGGAAAACGGGGGGGGAGGGGGTAGCATGATCCTCCCTCGCGCTACGTCCCCCTGGTGAAACTCCTCACTGTCAGGTGAAAAGAAGTGGCCGGCGACTCCACATGTATGGGAGGAGGCATGTGGTAGTCTGCAGCCCTCCCCGGATCGGCAGAGGGGGGTGGAGCAAAGAGTGGGGATAATTGGCCAAGTACAGTTGGAAAGAGAAAGTGGGGGGGGGGGTAAATAAATAAATAAATAAATAAATACCATTATCTCTGGCTAAGAGAGTAGATCTGATCCGGAGTTGTTCTTGTTCCTCCAGACCTATTACCCAATACCACAGTAGCAATGTTTTTACTGAAAATAGAAACAGAGCAACCCCGAAACGAAACCTTTCAGTCGTGAAAACAACCTGCAATAGAAACACAACAAGCTCACAAGTCATTAACCTACAGACACAACAGGGATGCACGGTGGTGAGGGGAAAGCCTGCTTGTGAGGTCTGCACCTTCACGTCTGCAGGTGGATCCTCATTAAAGTATGAATTGCATGTACTGCAAGGGTCCCCCCCCCCCATCATGCAGCCTCCTGGTATCTGTGTCATCTTTAAACAGCATTAAAAAAAAGCAGAAGAAGAAAATCAATAACTTCAGGAGACAACACAAAAGGAGATAAACTGACGCCCACAAAGTGCTGAACTACATTTATGCGCAGGTGCAGCGTTACTGAATCATCCCCTGCAGCCTTCTTCCGATTCTGCTTATTTTGATTTTATTTTTTTATTGTTTTTGCATTGTTTTCCAGCCAGAGGAGCGGACGCTTGTTGTGGTGATGTGGTTTCGGTGATGTGGTTTGTGAACTTGGTTGGGACTTCAGCAGTCAGGGTTACAGTCTGACGGGCGTGCTCTCGTTCGTCTTGTGCGTGATTATGATTTACTGATGTTTTACAACAGACACCATGAGAGAGCTTGTCTCCTCCAAGTTTCTGCAGGTGCAGAGGTCCGGTAGGATGTATCGGCCTTACGACCTTCCACCCTCCTCATTTCCATCCATCCATTATCCGAACCGCTTAGCCTGCAGTCGGGGTCACGGGGGCGCTCGAGCTTATCCCAGCAGCCACTGGAGGGCAGGCGGGGAGACACCCTGGAAAGGCCGCCAGGCCATCCATCTCTCTCTCTCTCTCTCTCTCTCTCTCTCTCTCTCTCTCTCTCTCTCTCTCTCTCTCTCTCTCTCTCTCTCTCTCTCTCTCTCTCTCTCTCTCTCTCTCTCTCTCTCTCTCTCATACACGGCCGATTCACCTGACCTACATGTCTTTGGACTGTGGGAGGAAACCGGAGCCCCCGCAGGAGAGGGGGGGGGATCGTTCCAACATACAACTCCACACACAGGACGACCCGGGTCGGCCCCCAAGGTTGGACTACCCCGGGGGCTCGAACCCGGGACCTTCTTGCTGTGAGGCGACTGCGCTAACCACCGCGCCGCCGTGCCGCCCAAAAAAGCTATCAAAGTACAAAATAAGGGCGCATCGAATGGGGATGCTGCACTTACTAGTACAGCAGACTGGGGTATTAAGAGGTTTGAAATTGCCCTTGTTTGGAAAACAAAACCCCTCCCCATGCCTCCTGTGCACCGAGGCCCTGCATCTCTGCGGAAACAATCGCAGCAGCTGGGCCGACCACCATATTCTTAATTCAGCGATTTGCATCTAATTTCCCCATCCGAGCCGAAACACGGGGGTGGGGTGGGGGTGGGGGGGTGGGGTGGGGGGGACACCTCTGTGCACCCGTCCAATTTTCACGTTTTCGCGTCGTGTGCGCGCGCGTGACTACAGCGCCGCCGCCTCAGACGTATCTCCGCCATCTCCTCGCCGCACGCGCACGCCTTCAAAGCGACGTCGCAATGCGCACATACGCGTTTGATCCCCCTATCTCTGGACCCCCTTATCGCGGCGCGGTGGGATTATTGGGATCACTGTCTGTCGGAAGCGATCCGAGGGGCCTCCAGGAGAGAGGCATGACCAGCCCAGACTCCTGTTTTTCCGCATGGTTAATCTGACAGCACCTTCTGAGGAGATCCAATTAAATCTCCCCTTCAAAGAATATGTGACTGCCGGAGCGTGGATGAGATGAGAAGGATGGGCGGGGAGAACAGAGGGGTGGGGAGTGACATGGAGGGGAGGGGGGTGTGGGAGGGGTGGGCTCCTTTCCTCTGTTTTAATCATTCCCGATCAGTGTCACAGCATTTAACCAGCTGCCACACTCCAGAAGAATTTGTTTGGGAGAATGGTGGAGATTAAAAGTGTCTGTGTGTGTGTGTGTGTGTGTGTGTGTGTGTGTGTGTGTGTGTGTGTGTGTGTGTGTGTGTGTGTGTGTGTGTGTGTGTGCATGTGTGTTTGTGCATGCTTGTGTGTGTTTGTGCATGCACGTTTGTGTCTCTGCATGCATTAGTGTGCTCGTGCATACATACATGTGTGTGTTTGTGCATGTTCGCGTGTGTTTGTGCATGCAAGTTTGTGTCTCTGCATGCATTCGTGTGCTCGTGCATACATGCATGTGTGTGTTTGTGCATGTTCGCGTGTGTTTGTGCATGCAAGTTTGTGTCTCTGCATGCATTCGTGTGCTCGTGCATACATGCATGTGTGCTTGTGCATGCATGTGTGTGTTGCTTGTGTGAACGCATGCAGGTTCAACTCTTACACTTGCTGAACACATCAATTGACTGATTAACGGTGATTATAAGGGTGACATCATAAAGCAGATCCATCAGTGGCAGTAATTACAAGGTCGCGTGAAGCAACGCAGCATATTTACTGCGTAGTCCACCTTACAACGCAATGCTAATGGATTTATTTTGCAAACACTTGAACATGTTTTTCATTGTACTAATATCAGCAGCAATTGCTATATGACGACGTACATTTTGCAGTTCAGTGACGGTGACATTTTAAGAGTGTGTTTTTTTTGTGCACATTCTCGTCACGTGCTTTATATCAGTGGCAGAGTCCCGGTTTTCAAAAGGTAGATTATTCAACTGATTCATTTCTACTCGAAGGAGTATGTATTTCACTGTTGCCTACCAAGACAAGGATCGCCGGTTCGAACCCCCGTGTTTCCTCCGGCTTGGTCGGGCGTCCCTACAGACACAATTGGCCGTGTCGGTGGGTGGGAAGCCGGATGTGGGTATGTGTCCTGGTCGCTACACTAGCGCCTCCTCTGGTCAGTTGGGGCGCCTGCTGGGGGGGGGTAGCGTAATCCTCCCACATGCTACGTCCCCCCTGGTGAAACTGCTCACTGTCCAGTGAAAAGAAGCGGCTGGCGACTCCACATGTATCGGAGGAGGCATGTGGTAGTCTGCAGCCCTCCCCGGATTTCGGAAGAGTGGGGTAATTGTCCAAGTACAACTGGGGAGGAAAAGGGGTGAGAAATCATTCTGGGTGAAAGATTCATCACTTATGCGCAGTGTATCAGTACTGGAGTTGCGTGACACGACTTCTTGAAAATAGTTCGGAAATTGGAGAGTTGCGTGGATGTTTTCAAGTGGGTGATTATGGACACTGGTGAGAGAGAGCTCATGGGAGGAAGGTCATTTAGGTACTACTGGTATAGACACAGGTTCACACTCGGTACAGGCCGACCCATCCATCCAATCATCCATTATGCAAGCCGCTTATCCTGACCAGGGTCGCGGGGATGCTGGAGCCTATCCCAGCAGTCACTGGGCGGCAGTTGGGGAGATACCCTGGACAGGCTGCCAGGCCACCGCAGGGCCCACACAGGGTATAGGGACACTTTAGTGCGGCCGATTCATCTGACCTACATGCATTTTGGTCTGTGGGAGGAAACCCATGCAGACACGGGGAGAACATACAAACTCCACACAGAGGACGACCTGGGATGACCCCCAAGGTTGAACAACCCCGGGGTTCGAACCCACGTCCTTCTTGCTGTAGGGCGACCGCGATAACCACTGCACCACCGTGCCGCCCTCTACATACATACATACATACATACATACATACATACATACATACATACATGCACGCTTACATACATACATACATACATACATACATACATACATACATACATACATACATACATACATACATACACGCTTACATGCATGCATCCATGCATACATGCACACATACATACATGCACGCTTACATGCATGCATATATGCACACACACGCGCACGCATGCATGCATGCATACATATGTGCGTGCATGCATGCATGCGCACGTACGTGCATGCATGCATGCACGCATAGATGCATAAATACTTTTTTTAAAAGCTGGGCATAAGAGTATGTAATCATCCCTGTAACCGTAAATATTGTCATAAACAGGGAAGACATATTTGTCCACAGTACCCATCATAAAATAAAGAGAGCACGCCATGAACTGTGCAGCATCCTCCCCTCATGCCGGATTCAGCGGTGCGTACCAAACGCGTCCAATGGCAGAGTGAGCGGCCAGCGATTACGACGTGCACGACAGGTATTTTTCCGCAAATTGGCTTCGGTATGAGCAGGCACCCGTGCGCCGCTTTCCGCGTCATTACGCGGCAGCGGTGAAGGGTTGTCTGTGACGGGTGATGCTTCTACAAGACCGGACGGCCGGGTGTCCATCCGTCTGGCTGGCTGGCTGGGTGGGTGGGTGGGTGGAGGGATAGGTGGGGAGCGAAAAAAAGAGACACACGAAAACCTACAGATGGACGGGAAGATGGGGCGGGCAGATGGACAGACAGATAGAGGGATGGACATGGGGGGGGGTGGGTGGATGAGGGCTGGGATTAGGTGGTGCGGTGTCAAGTTGAGCATGTCAAGCCGGAGGAGCGACTGCAGAAGTCTCAAAGCCTTTAAAGCGCCAGAGGTGCTGACTCTCCCCCGGTGGGGGGGTTTGGACCATCTCTGTCTTCAGAAAAGCCTCTTAGGGCTCCAACCTACTTTTAAGAGAAATGCCCTCGACTTATTTATTTATTTATTTCTGCAGGAGTGCACGCTGCGCGGTACAGTGTGCAGTAGTTTGCTGCAGAGATACGGAACCAAGACGCACGACGACAGCTGGTTGGAGCAACACGTCGTGACGCCCTGCGGAGCGCAGAGTCCAAAGTCAAAGCATGCTGCACCGCCCCCCCCCACCCCCCAAAAAAACTTTGATTAGCTCCGCTCTCATGGTGTGTGTGATCGTCCTAACCATCTCTCTTCACTTCCCATCTGTTCCCAGAAGAGGCTCGTTCGCTGTTCCAGGCGTCAGAACTGCGCGTTCGTGACGGCGGTTGAGTGTGATGAGAGCCTGGACTGCTTGTCAATCAAACACTGGGAACTCTCGTATTCACAAATGGCTGCCTGGTATCTGGGAATATGTATTTAAAGTAGTTTTTTCAAGGGGCTGCAGACTTTGCTGCTAACGAGAAATTACAGATTAATGATCATATTTTGATGTCAACTAAAATAACATATATTTTTTTTAAATTAAGAAAATATTCACAGGGCGTCCGGGTAGTGTAGCGGTCTATTCTGTTGCCTGCCAACACGGGGATCGCCGGTTCGAATCCCCGTGTTGCCTCCGGCTTGGTCGGGCGTCCCTACAGACACAATTGGCCTTGTCTGCGGGTCGTGACCTGGATGTGGGTGTGTGTCCTGGTCGCTGCAGTAGCGCCTCCTCTGGTCGGTCGAACTTGGGGGAATAGTGTGTTTCTCCCACGCGCTACGTCCCCCTGGTGAAACTCCTCACTGTCAGGTGAAAAGAAGCGGCTGGCGACTCCACATGTAGCGAAGGAGGCACGTGGTAGTCTGCAGCCCTCCCCGGCTCAGAAGAGGAGGTTTAGCAGTGACCGGGACGGCTCGGAAGGGTGGAGTAATTGGCCACATACAATTGGGGAGAAAAGGGGGGAAAATTCGAAATATATATATTGGGGCTAATCATGGATGTTAAGTAGAGTCAAGTAGAGTCAAGTAGAGACAGGCCTCTTCCTCTTTGGTACATCCATGGCATGTATATAATACCATGTGTTGGACATCACTCTTCTGCTGGATCACCACCTTGCCGTGGTGGAGAAGCTTGCGTGTACCAATGATCCCAAGAGCCATGCCCTCCGGATCTTGGGTCCTAGTAGGGTCACCCAAGATGGACAGGTCAAGGGGGAGGTTCCTGACGAAGCACAAGCCGACAAAGACCTCAACGGCAGAACTGGCAGAAGATGTCTCCAGGTCACAGCGGCAGTGAAGGCGGATGAAGGGCTGCAACAGAGGGTGGTCCCCAATGGTCTTGGTTCTCCATGCCGCTGGACTCTGCCCCCCCCCCCGCCCTGCCGGGGACCGTGTGGTGGCTGCAGGAGCAATAGCCTCTCCACGCCGAAAGCTGCCACCTGCAGGCGTCCTCCCATTATACGGCTTCAGAAACGGCCTCCACGCCGACCTGAGGACCCAGAGGGATCCGGATGAAGGACGGTCACACTCGACCCCGGAGTGACCGCCGATGATGTACAGCGCTGAAATCATTAGTCACTTAATTAATTAGTTAATGAACAGAACATCAATCAATTGTAAGTTTGGCATTGATTTGTCATTTTGGACACTTGCCAAATGAAAATGCCAATTATTTCCTGGTTACAGCTTCACAAACGCTAAGCTGTGAACATGCTAAGCAAGACAACACATACAGGAAAGGGAAGTAATGCGTTACGGACTTCCCAGATGTTGGTTTCCATACAATCGTTCAGTAAATGGACGTGTTAATTCGCCGGGGGACCTCATTAAAGTATTCCTTTGACGAAGTGATTCACGATGTGGAAGTGCAGTCGTTCAATAATACGCGGGATCTGATGTTAAAACCCTTGAGCCGATATTAAGGGGGGAGGGGGGGGGTGACGCGCAAAAACTTAATTCAGTAACCCGAGGAAGAAAAATTGAGCCACCGTCTCACACTTGTCCCCGCGTTCAAACAGAGAACATCAGGCGGCGCTGTCATAAATCTCCACAAGGCCGGTTACAAATGGCTTAGTTGGCTACCAAACTGCACTAATCAATGAGAGTGCCAACATGGGTGTGAGTCTCCTCACTTCATATTAACAACCGGAAGCTAATGGGACGGCCGACACTGCCGACACGTGAGACGGCCCGTCTTGCAGGTCAGAAAGCAAAGAAACCTGCGAGCGTGTCCACACAGAATATGAACAATGCATGTATGTAGGTAGGTAGGTAGGTAGGTATGCATGCATGTATGTATGCGTGCAGGTATGCATGCGTGTATGTATGCGTGCAGGTATGCATGCGTGTATGCATGCATACATGCATGTACGTATGTATTTATGTAGGTGGGTGGGTATGTATGTATGTATGCATGCATGCGTGTATGCATACGTGCCTGCATGTATGTATGTATGCATGCAGGTATGCATGCGTGTATGTATGCGTGCAGGTATGCATGCGTGTATGCATGCATACATGCATGTACGTATGTATTTATGTAGGTGGGTGGGTATGTATGCATGCATGCATATGTGCATATGTGCATGCATGTATGTATGTATGTAAGTAAGTATGTATGCATGCATGCATGCATGTATGTATGTATGTATGTATGTATGTATGTATGCATGTATAGGAGGGCACGGTTGTGCTAACCACTATGGCTTTTTTCCCTCTTTCGCCAGCCGCTTCTTTTCACCTGACAGTGAGGAGTTTCGCCATGGGGACGTAGCGCGTGGGAGAATCACCCCCCCCCCTCCCCCTAACGGACGCATGTGTCAAAGTAGGATACACGTGAATGCCAGGCCCCAAGATTTCCCAGCAGAACACCGCCCAGAGCATCACACTGCCTCCGCCCGCTTGTCTTCTTCCCATAATGCATCCCGGTGCCATCACTTCCCCCAGGTCACCAATGCACACGCACCCAGCCCTCCACATGATGTAAAAGAAAACGTGATTCGTCCGACCAGCCCACCTTTCTCCATCGCCCCGTGGTCCACTTCTGATGCTCACGTGCCCATTGTGGGCGCTTTCTGTGGTCGACAGGGGGTCACCACGGGCACTCTGAGGGGTCTGTGGCTACGCAGCCCCCTCCGCAGCAAGCTTGTGATGCGCTATGTGTTCTGACACCTGTCTGTCACAGCCAGCATTCACTTTTTTGTCAGCGATTTGACCCACAGTTTCGGTAGGTACTGACCGCCGCATGCCGGGAACACCCCCACGAGACCTGTCGACCCAGTCGTCTAGCCATCACAGTTTGGCCCTCGTCACAGTCGCTCAGTTCCTTACGCTTGCCCATTTTTCCTGCTTCCAGCACATCAATTTCAAGAACTGACTGTTCACTTGCTGCCCAATATATCCCACCCCTTGACAGGTGTCGCTGTCTCCAGATAAGCAATGTTATTCACTTACCTGTCAGTGGGTTTATGTCTTGGCTGATCGGTGTGTGTGTGGGGGGGGGGGGACCGGGACCAGCATAAAGTGTCTTAGTAAGGTGTTGGTCCACCAGGAGCCTCCAGAACAGCTTCAGTGCTCCTAGGTTCTGCAAGTCTCTGAATTTTACTGGAGGGGTGGACACCAGTCTCCCAAAACATGTCCCCTCGTCTGGTGTTTTGATGATGATGATGATGATGATGGTGGTGGTGGTGGTGGAGAGCTCTGTCTAACACGTCCTCCCATCGGTGTTCAACCCGGTCAACATCCGATGACTGTGAAGGCCATAGCATGTGATTTACATCATGTTCATCCTCATCACACCATCCAGTGACCCCCGCCCCCCTCGTGCCCTGTGGATGGGGGGCATCTTCCTCCCGGAAGAGACCATTTCCCATCAGGATGGAGATGTTCCATCACAGGATGAAGGTGATCACTCAGAATCACATGTGCACTGATTTGCATTGACCCTTCCCTCTAAGGGGGGGGGTGCAATTGGACCCAGAGCGTGCCAGGAAAATGCCCCCCCTCCCCCCCACAGTATAACAGAGACCCCCCGGACCCCCCTCACTGTAGGGGGGTCCGCGTGTGCGCGCCTGCGTGTGCATACGTGTGTGTCATGTCAAAGTAGTAAAATATGGACCTCACACAGATGTGAGTTTTCATACAAACATTCTTTACATCCACATGTTAATGTAATGTCCCCCCCCCCCCCATATGTTTGCAAAACAGCCCTGGGGTATGCAATCCCATCATAGTTCAGGAGCCTGCGTGGTTTCTGGGTTCCGGTCTGTGCAGGGTGGTTTTTCATGTTCCGCAACAGCGTGTGTTGCCCTGAGCTATGCAGACCGTATGCGAAGTCTAAACACCAAGTGGCAGCCGCTTGCGAGGCGTCCAGCACGTGCGGAATCCACGTGGTTCTGTCAGTACTGAGTCTGCTAACATGTTATTTTCCCCGATTTTAACTGGACCCCAAAAGGGGCAGAGTAGCACCGTGACGTAAAACACATTAGGTTGAAATCCCAATGAATCTGCAGCCTGATCAGATCTCAAACCCACGCGCATCAGAGGAACGGAACCTTAAAGAGCCATTGACTCGGGTGGCAAATTGGACCGGAAACCACATTCGAGGAGCACAAAGTGCACAAGAGGCTTTGTTGTTAGGCTACGTGTCCTTGATTCGTCCTCGTCTTGTGCACGTGATAGAATGGACGGAGCAAGGACGTTCAGTGTCATGCATGCAAAGGGCTTCTGTTATTGGGTCCGAACAAATAATATTGTCTTTAGATGGGTCATGCTTTGAGTGCTCTTGACCCGATGCAGGGTCCTTACCTCTTCAGAGCAGAGTGGCATTAGTGCCCCAACCATCCAATAAGGATGAAGGAGGAGCAGGACAAGAGGAAAAAAAACAAAAAAAAACACAAACTAGATTTACTTTAGCATAGCAGTGAGCAATATGTATGACCAGTAAATATCTGCAGGGGTTGCTCAATGCTACTGAAATAAACATGCATGCATGCGCGCGCACATGCGCACATGCACACGCACACACACACTGCAGGGGTTGCTCATTGCTGCTGAATTAAACGTGCACACGCACACGCATGCACACACGAACACACACGTTACTCCTTCAAAACCTAAATTTACCCGTCAGAACTACGTTAACCTAGGTCGTTTACCCTCTAATACGACCAACAGGAGCTTTTCCTAATTTAACGCCCCCTACTGGTGGCAGGAGATATGCCACAGATACTTTTCGCGTCTGTTCATTGTGGGTTTTTATCTAGTTGTTGACATCGTTTTAACAACGCCTCATAGACAGGCTAATAAAGGTGAGTAGTCAGTAAATAGTGATACAAACTATTTGAGAACAACAGAATATGTAGTCGGTGCGTTTTTGTGTTGTTTCGCCCCCTAGTTTGCTATTTGCAGCACGACCGCTAGGGGTCGCTTAACTATAAAACGTAACTATAGGTCGTAATAAGCTGCATGTACAAACGACCTATGCGGTCGTTTTTTTTTTTTGGGGTAGAGGACAATCTGAGAACTGAATCCAAATCCTGACCCTAAAGTAGACCCTTGAACAAGTCAGGATCGGCCAAGTTTGTATTTACAAGAAACTTGACCTGTCAAGGGTCAGACCACACAGACAATATGCGCGTGCGCGCGAACACGCGCACACACACACACACACCATGGGTTTCTTCTGCATTGACAAACACAGCAGCTAGGTCGGCGGAGTTGTTTTTGAAAACTACGCCGCCATCGGTGACTGCTGAAGGTGCTCCAAAGCGGCAGATGTCAGCAAATGTGCTGACTCCCCCCCCCCCCCCCCCACCACCACCACCACTTCATTTGAGTTGGTCGGTGAAGACTCAAGTGGCATTACCCCTCGGCACCTTTACGCCGAGCTTCCATGTCCGACATCTTCTCAATAGAAACCAGGCACGAGTACAGGAGCCTCTGGTTGTCCCCCCCCCCCCCCCTTTGCTGCACAGAAGTAAATCTTTGTAATCCAACACAACACGGAATTGCTTTTCTTTGTTCTTTCCTTTCCTTTCCCCTCCCTCTCTCCCTCCCAGCCATCACTGCTTCTGCATTTGCATGACGGGAAAACGAGCAGCGCGGGTGCCTTTGATATGCCTCTCCTCTCAGCCCCCTCTCCCCTTCCCAGGTTGCCAAGCACCGACGCTTTGTCACGCCCCCCCCCCCCCCCCCAGCGTCCGAAACCAACGCACAAGGCGTCTGGATGAGACGCACCGGGCCTTCAACTAACTTCAATGTAAACCCCATCCACGGTCGACTCGGACCGTGTAGTGACAGGCTGCGGCCTTCTCTTCGTCCGCTCTTGTTTACTTGCGCCGACACAAAGACGCCGACCAGTCGGAAAAGACGAGGACTGGAACCAGTTATATTTAGGGATACCGTGGTGACTGGCACAGGAGCAACGAGTCAGCGCCGGGCCCCAATGCAAGATGGTCGAAGTGGGCCCCGGCCTGCCCATCGCAATCAGACGTAGCATAACGTCATGTCAGTAGCGAAGGAAAGAAGTGAAAGCATGCAGCTTTCAGATGACCAGCAGCAGCAAAAGGCGCTGCACAGTTTACGCTTAAAGGAAATGGTTACTGAGAGGCTGCGGTGCTACAGAAGAGCAAGGCCAAGACTGTGATAGACTAGCATACTTAACAAAATCTGGTCTCAGATCACCATAACAGATGAAAACATAAACAGTGACAGCACGCCTTTACACAACTGGAAACATATTCGATGACAGCACACACAGACTGACACAAGTGAAAACATAATCGGTGACAATGCACCTTGACACAAGTGAAAACATAATCAAACATAAGTTATCAATTGTTGATCCATAACCACACTCTGAAAAGCAGTGACATACCTGGTGTGCATGCATGCTTACCTCCAATATTCAGTTTATTATTCCATTTTATCTATTTACGCATTTATTTATTTATTTATTTGTTTGTTTATTGATTGATTGATTGATTGGGGGGTATATGTAGGTACTAGAAACTGCTGTAAACCGGAGTCAAATTCCACGTATGATTTAGCACACTTGGCAGTTGATTATCATTCTTGCTGTGATTAAAATTTGGAATTGGCAGCGAGGAAAACACTTCCGGTTGGTAAAGAGTCTTGCATGCGCCGCGGTCGGGCGAATATCGGAGTGAACGGATGTGCCGGAGCCGCTGCTCTGAGCGTCCAATATGGCCGCTGACGGGTTTACATTGAAGTTAAGTTCAAATCCCGGTGGTGGTGCGTCTCGTGCAGACCCCAAAGGGCGCCTCGTGCGTCGGTATCAGACGCCGAGGGGGCGTGACAAAGCGACGGTATTGGACCGACCTAGAAACGAAAGCTGGTCCCTCTTTTTTTTACCACGGCTCCTTCTCAGCTCTCCCCTCAGACCGTGCTCACCGGGGGTGGGTAATTGCCAGGCATCTCGCTCCCTACTTCCACCTCCTTCCCTTTGAGCGGCGGTAATGACGGTAAAGCCTTTTGAGGTGCAGCAGGGCTGGGGAACCAATTATGGATCCCGGGCTGAGCTGCCGTGTGAAGGCGGTGGAGAGGAGGACCACACTGCCCGCAATGTGTTGGGTAATAAAAGGGGAATTGAATCATTAACACGGGGGTTATTTCGTTGGTGATATGCCCAGGATATATTCAAAGAATCCCTTTAGTACGATAACTTTTTTTTTCCCAGGGGTGATTGACCAGCTTATGCAACTTCTCTGTTACAAAGAGCGGCATAATGAAGAGGGGGGGGGGAGAAAATGGCTGAAAATGAGAGGATTTTCGTTGCCTCGGATAATTGAATTTGAAAGCATGTCTCTTTGTTTTGGGCTCAGACGATCCTTTAGGTCAAGTCAAGCATGTAATTTGTTTTTTTTTCCAAAGGAAGATGATCAATTGCCCCCCCCCCCCAAAAAAAAAACTTACTCGGAGGGGTTTCTCAAAAGTCTTTCCCAGAAATGGGTCAGCAATGCTGTGTTATATGATAAGGGTGTCCACTCCACCCCTTGCTCTTCGCTCTGGCTTCCTCAAGCAGCTGTTTTTTGTTTGTTTTTTTTGGGGCGGGGTGGTTCAGCCCTTTTTCTCCCCAATTGTACTTGGCCAATTACCCCACTCTCCGTCCCGGTTGCTGCTCCACTTCCTCGGCCCACCCGGGAAGGGCTGCAGAGTACCACATGCCTCCTTCGATACATGTGGAGTCGCCAGCCGCTTCTTTTCACCTGACAGTGAGGAGTTTCACCAGGGGGACGTAGCGAGTGGGAGGATCACGCTACCCCCTCCCCCCCCTTAACAGGCGCCCGACCGACCAGAGGAGGCGCTACTGCAGCGACCAGGACACATACCCACATCCGGCATCCCACCCCGCGCAGACACGGCCACTTGTGTCTGTAGGGATGCCCGACCAAGCCGGAGGTAAAAACGGGATTCGAACCGGCGATCCCCGTGTTGGTAGGCAACGAATAGACCGCTTGCAGCTGGGTTTTGAACCGGTGGGGGGGCGTTTTGCCACAGGACGTCTCGCGGCACAGTCACTTCTCCCCCTGACCCGTTGTCTTGTCCAAGTTAGCCTGAACACCGTGTGTGCTAAAAGACAAGTCTGTCTGTCAGACATGTTGACTTTGAAGGGACCCTGAGGGCAGGATGGATGGATGGATGGATGGGTGGATGGATGGATGGATGGATGGGTGGATGGATGAATGGATGGATGGTCCGCCACTTGCATTTTCATGGGGCCTCATTATGCTCATGATATGGCCTGTAGCTGCACACAGGAAATGCTGATTATTTGACAAGGCGGTGGCAGGGACATGAGAAGGGGGCGGTGCTGCCTTGACAAAAAAAAAGGGGGGGGGTTGGGGGTTCGTCTTCTAATTGAAGTGTCAGAGCTGATAGAGCCGAGTTCGTTTTCCTGAAAATGTGCGGCGGGTTTGATGCCCCTGACAGCGCTCGCCTTTGGAGTTAACGCCCAAATGGCCCTTCATGATCCTACCTGTCTGCAGCCATCATGGGGGAAAGTGCAGCGTGTGCAAGTACAAAAAGGTCCATTCCCTCCCCCCGCCCCCCCCCCCCGCGCTTCATCATGCCTCGGCGTCCCACTCGGCTCCTCCGTCTGATCCCCCGCCAGAGGGTGAGACACAAGGTCAGGATTACAGCCATTTCTCCGAGATAAAGACGAGCTCATATGTCGCCTATGGGACTATAATTATCCGCAAATCTTGGGCGAATTTGCCAAGAAGGTGTTTTCCCTTGAAGGCACAGCCGGAACCCTGTGGATGTGTGCATCCCTTTTGGGATGATAATAAAATAAATGTCCCTCCGAGCCAAAAAAATTGCTGTGCGTGGGGGCAATTTCCACTCAGATCTCAATTTTTTGGGGGGGGGGGGGGGAAAGAAGGACAATTCGTCCTCATAGTCGCGTAATCAAAGGCAACGCCCAGTTAGCATCACAGATCTCACTTTCCATCCATCCATTATCCGAACCGCTTATCCTGCTCTCGGGGCCGCGGGGATTCTGGATCCTATCCCAGCAGTCATTGCGGCGGCAGGGGGGGGGGGACACCCTGGAGAGGCCGTCAGGCCATCACACAGGGGCCGACACACACACACACACACACACAATTTAGTACGGCAGATTCACCTGACCTCCATGTCTTTGGACTGTGGGAGGAAACCGGAGCACCCGGGGAAACCCATGCAGACACGGGGGAGAACATGCAAACTCCACACAGAGGACGACCCCCAAGGTTGGACTACCCCGGGGGCTCGAACCCATGACCTTCTTGCAGTGAGGCGAGCGCGCCAACCACTGCGCCCCCCATGCCGCCAGATCTCAGTTTGACAACACTAACTGAATAAGTGGGACCCTCGATCTATAAGACGGGGAACTGTACAGCTTTAGTGTGCTGCATACGCTGTTTCGGTACAGACTTCCCCACACGATGCTTCCAGATTTCATGCAACACACATCCCACAAGTTCATTACAAGCAATTTGAGCTTTTTTGAGATAAAACAATGGTCCCTCTGGGTATAGGGCAGTTTAATTTAAAAACCCCCAATCGACATTAGTGCAATTTGGCCTGCAAGTTTCAAGGTTATACTTGCACGTATACCTTGTGGGAGATTTTATGAATATCATATGTTAATGAAGGGTCGGGGTAATGTGAGGGTGGAAATTCCCTTCGAAACAGATAAAAAGTAAAGTATTTCTAACACGACAATGTCACTTTTATCGATGACAGCGTCGTTCGAAACGAAATCCTGAATGGGATCCTTCTGCAAACAGGCCCTCGGTAGGGCTGCAGCATCTGGCCTACGGTAGCCCGTTGATTTCCCACGCAGGATACCCATGCAGGGCGTATATTTCCTTCCTCGGTGATTTAAGGTAAACTGACTTTAGCGGCTGGTTGACACCCAGGTGTCGCACAAAGACGGACATCATCAGCCATGTGTGGTGAAAAAGCAAACACCGGCTAGTTGCATATCGAAACATGCCAGTGTAACAGACCAACAAACAGTCAACAACCTGACAGCATGCAGGGGTATAATATGGGCTCCGCTGTGACACATTGGACGAAACAAATTGTATTGATACGGGGCGGTAAAGTTCTGTTGCTGCACAGCTGCAGCTCAGCTCAGCTCAGCTCGGGTCGGGTCGGGTCGGGTCGGGTCGGGTCGGGTCGGGTCGATCTCTCCAGCTCAGGCCCGAAGTATCGTCCAAAAAAAACCACCTTCCCCTTCACTTTTGTTCGAGTCAGGGTGTGTAAATGAACAAATCTATTTTCTTGCGGGGGGGGTTCCCCGTTTCCCCGCCCCCCCAATTGTATCTGGCCAATTACCCCAATCTTCCCGGTCGCTGCTCCACCCCCTCTGCCGAAATCCAGGGAGGGCTGCAGACTACCACATGCCTCCTCCCATACATGTGGAGTCACCAGCCGCTTCTTTTTACCTGACAGTGGGGAGTTTCACCAGGCGGACAAAGCACGTGATAGCATCACGCTATTCCACCCTGTTCCCTCTCCTCCCTGGACAAGCGCCCCGACCAACCAGAGGAGGCGCCAGAACAGCGACCAGAGCACACACTCACATCCGGGTCCCCACCCGCAGGCACGACCAATTTTTTCTGTAGCCAGACCAAGCCGGAGTTAACACGGGGATTCGAACCGGCGATTCCTGTGTTGGTAGGCAGCAGGATAGACCGCTACGCCACCCAAACAAATCTATCTTGAACATCATGTATGATGCGGAGAAGTCATGTACATGGTCCCTAACCGCCCAGCTAGCTGGGAATTCGTGTGTTCCAATGGAGGAGGCCTTTCACAACTGAGTCCTCTCGAGTTGCCTCTTCTCCTAATCAGCATAGCACAGAATTGGTGGCCTTGATGTGGGGGTGGGTGGTGGAGGGGCGGCAGTGGAACTTTTAGTGGAGGCAGAAAAAAAAAGTGAAAGATCTTCAAAGCGTATGCTTTACATGTTTGACATATTCTCACTAAAGTGTGCTAAAGTCCTTTGTGTCTCATTAGGCGCTAGTTTTAGGACTGTGCCTTTGTGCTCTGGACGGATTCTGTTTGAAATGCAAGATGGGACCCACTGGTGCCAGCAAACTCGTGGATTCGGGCTTTGTTAGTGAAGAGAAATAGGGTCACATGTTTAAACCAATAAGCCATTTTTTCCCCCTATCTTATTTAAAAGATACAAACATTCATATTGGGGAAAAAACGACCAAGTGGACTAGCTTGTTTGTTTTCCAACTCGGAGTAAAGTGTGGTTGCACTGGCATACCGACCAGAACATCAGAGTTGCGCTTCAGGTTCTGCTGACTCCTGCTGAAAACCATAGTACACACAATGTCAAGCATCTTACCACGGGGATTGGCAATCTAATCTGTTTTCTGTTTGGTGGACCCTGTGGCTCAGCGTCTTTGTGGGCTCACCAACTTGCAAGCTGTGGGGAAGAGGTCTTGTGCAACCCCCATGGTAAAAGTTCAGGTTTGCAGAGGATTATGCTGGACTTAGATTTGCACTAACCGCGGTATATCATTCTAGCTAGTAGCAGCGGCTAGCTTGCAAATTAGTGTACTGTTGCATTGTGCTGCTGTGTGACTTTGACAACAAAAGGAATGATTTTGAGATAGAGACAAATCATCCATCCATCCATCCATCCATCCATCCATCCATTATCCCAGCCGCTTATCCCAGTTGGGTTTGAGGGGAAGCTGGAGCCTATTCCAGCAGTCATCGGGCACCAGACACCCTGGAGCAGCCCATCACAGGGCCAACACTTTCACACCTAGGTTCAACTTAGTATGCCCGATTCACCTGACCTATGCGTCTTTGGCCTGTGGGAGGAAACCGGAGCACCCGGAGGAAACCCACGCAGACACAGGGGAGAGCATGCAAACTTCACACAGAGGACGACCCGGGATTGGACAACCCCAGGGTTTGAGCCCAGGACGTTCTTGCTGTTAGGCGACCGCAATAACCGCTGTGCCACCGTGCCGCCCCTAAAGGGCCCGAGCCGGATTCGAATCCAGGCTGCTGCAGTACTCAGCCTTATGTGGTACGCGCTCTGCCAGGTGAGCCACCGGGGCGCCGGGATTGATCCAAAGTGCCAGAAAGAACGACTGTGAGATAGGGGCAAATCCTTACAGCACAAAAACCCCCTTGAGAATCATTCTTGGTAAATTGCTCAGAAACCCCTTCCAGTGTTACATAGCATGGCTCTGAAGAGTCTGGCTGTTTTTAAAAATCACTTTGCAAACTTCGAGGCGAGCAAATGCAACCGTGACCCAAATACAAACTTATCAAATTAGCTACGTGTCATGGCCATAAGTGGCTTAGATGTTAGTACCATTTTAATATGTGAACTTTTTTTTTTTATTGTGCATTGATCGAGACTCAACGCCTCCTATGGATACGGTGCTCCAAGAGCGGGAAAATGGTTCAACGCTTACAAAATACTGTGTTTTAACACACCGGTGTCAGGGGTTTATGGGATGCTGCTGTATGTTCTCTTTAACGTGGCGAGATTTATCAGACATACATGAAAACACATCTGTCCCTGTGTCGCACTGCTTGGGTTTATTGGCAAGTTCTCCTCAGGCTGATGCTGTTTTTATGGCGTGTCTAGTGTGGGGTGGACACCGCTGATCAGAGCACATGTGCGGCAACACATGCAGACGGAAGTAGATCACTGGTTCTAGTTGCTGCACTCCGACACTTGCCAAGAAAGCGTAACAAGTGAAAGAGCAAGACGCAGTCCACTGAGGTAGTCTGGTTTCTCAGCTATGCCAAAGGCCTAAACTCTTCCTTGTTTTGACATCGTCCAAAGTTTTGCAAATCGTTCATTTGTTAATTGCTCAAATCTGCTGCAACCGCAGGAGGAAATCCAGAACAACTTGATTAAGTTACAAAACCATGCAATTATGTCTTCCATACGGTGGCGAGTTCAGGAGGCAGCCCGAGAATCGCGACCCCAGATGTCCCGCACCACGGGCGACAACGTTAACCAGTCGACTAAAGGGTGGTGCAGTGGTTAGAGCGGTCGCCTCACAGCAAGAAGGTCCTGGGTTCGAGCCCCGGGGTAATCCAACCTTGGGGGTCGTCCTCTGTGTGGAGTTTGCACGTTCTCCCCGTGTCTGCGTGGGTTTCCTTCGGATGCTCCGGTTTCCTTGTACGGTCCAAAGACATGTAGGTCCAGGGAATCAGCCATACTAAATGGCCCCTGTGTGTGGGTGGGGGGGGGGGGGTGATGGCCCCAGTGACTGCTGAGATAGGCCCCAGCATCCCTGAGAGCAGCATAAGCGGTTCGGATAATGGGTGGACGGGTTGTTACCATACTCAAATAAAAATCCAATTCGGGAAAGGTGACAAACTAACCTTTAAAAACACTTAGTAGCTCTAAAAGCCTTTGTATAGTAAGTATAGCGGTTTGAGTTTGTCTTTGTAAAGGGAAAAAAAAGGAAGACATACATATTAGGGTTAATACTCCTTCGCCCCTGAGCAAGGCAATCGGGAGAAATAACCGGAGTTGGTCCCCGGGTGCTGCTGCCCGCCATGCAGCTAGGATGGGTTGAATGCAGGGAGTAAATGTAATTTCTATGTGTGTGCAACGCCACTAATAAGGAGTATTCTATTGTATTAAAATGTAAAGTGCACTAAGTAGGGGTACACAATGACTGGGGAAAGAAGTCATGTAGACAAGAAGAGACGAGGAGCTCATGGAAATGAACACTAATAGCGGAATATGGACAAATATTTGAAGTAATACGACCCAGTAAAGGGGGGAGGGCGTGTCTGAAATATTGATGCGCGAGGGAAGGAAGCACAAAATGAAATTTGCATGAGGTTATAAATCAAAGATCCCCCCCCCCCCAAGATTTTGAGTAGACGCCGAGGATGACAACCCTGGGCCCCTCCGTCTCCCAGGATGCACACGCAAGCGCACATGCACACATGCACAAACACGCGTGCACACACACGCACACGTATGCACAAATACGGCACGCACGCACGCGCACACGTGCACGAGCACACGTGCACACACATGGGTGCGTGCACACCTTTTACCACGTCAGTCAGCAGTAGTAAGCATAAGCCGACCTGTGGTTGGGGGTGGGGGTGGGGGTGGGGGGCTGACGTGACGGGTCACGCCAGAGGGACGCTGACGCAGAGGAATGCTAATGATGCGCAGGATCCCAGGATGAAATAAATCAAACCGGAAGACGTTTTACGACCCGCTCGGCTCGTGCAAAACGCTTACACGGTTTTTTTTTGTTGTTGTTGTTGCTGGGGGTGTTGTGCGGCGAGGGTTTATTAAACTTCCAGCACGGTGCTCACAGACCTCCCCACCGCTCCCCAACACTCTCCTCGGCTGTCAGCTCGCTCGACTGGCGGAAATGACGTGGACAAATAGTTGTGTAACGCCTCCACGAGCCACCTCGCTGATTAAAACGTGCCACGAGTCGCTTTTGCAAAATGCGGATGGATTAGGATTCAAACGCGAATCGGCACCGATGAGTCAATAAGACTTCATGTAATATGGATGCCACAGACAAGTCGTACAGTTATCCATTTTTTAGGAATTGTGCTCCCTGTTTGCAGCGAGTTTCTAATTAAAATTTGACAAAAGAGGGGCGGGGGGGGGGGGAGTCCGGGTAGCGTAGGGATCGCCGGTTCGAATCCCCGTGTTACTTCCGGCTTGGTCGGGCGTCCCTAGAGACACAATTGGCCGTTTTTTTTCTCGGGTGGGAAGCCGGATGTGGGTATGTGTCCTGGTCGCTGCACTAGCGCCTCCTCTGGTCGGTCGGGGCGCCTGTTCCGGGGTGGGGTGGGGGGGTATCGCCGGTTCTAATCCCAGCGTTACCTCGGGCGGCCCCACACAGACAATTTGCCGTGTGTGCGGGTGGGAAGCCGGATGTGGGTATGTGTCCTGGTCGCTGCACTAGCGCCTCCTCTGGTAGGTCGGGGCGCCTCTCCGTTGGGGAGGAGGAACTGGGGGTGGGGGGGGACAGCGTGATCCTCCCACGGGCTACGTCCCCCCTGGTGAAACTCCTCACTGTCAGGTGAAAAGAAGCGGCTGGCGACTCCACGTGGTAGTCTGCAACCCTCCCCGGATCTGCAGAGGGGGGGGGGGGTGGAGCAGCTACCGGGACGGCTCGGAAGAGTGGGGTAATTGGCCGGATACAATTGGGGAGAAAAAGGGGGAACAAAAATAATTTGACAAAAGAGCTAGACTGCTAGATTTTCCAGATCTGTGGGGTCCTATTTTTGGTCTTTTTGGGGGATGCCAGCATCCAGCATGTTCCGTCCGAGGGTAACGTCCTGTGGGTCTGCTATAGCCTTGATAAACCGGGGCCCTTACCCCGAATCCCTGAATCACGTGCCTATTCTCGGAACTGTGTATAAACCGAGCTTTCCCCCCCCCCCCGCTGTGATTTATCTCTGATGTGCCAAGTTCATTAGCCGCAATCACTGAGGCTTGTCAGAAGTGCACTAAAGTGATTTTCTTAATGACTCTCGAGATGGATCATCCAGATATATGTAGCCATCTTGCAAGGAAAAACAGACTAATGTGGCTGCACTTGAAACTCAAGTTTCCATAGGATTATCTGACGCTTGCTGAGAAGAGTCAATACCTCGTTATCGTCTGGAGCCACCTTAAAAGAAATGTGGGGACCTGTGCACCTAACTAATCCAGCATGCATGGGAGTAACAAGACTACGGAACTTGTGAGGCTATGAGTATCTTTTTTCTCCCCCTCCCCTCTTTTTTGTCTCCCAATTGTACTTGGGCCAATTACCCCACTCTTCCGAGCCGTCCCGGTCGCTGCTCCACCCCCCTCTGCCGATCTGGGGGAGGGCTGCAGACTACCACATGTCTCCTCGAATACACGTGGCGTCGCCAGCCGCTTCTTTTCACCTGACAGTGAGGTGTTTCGCCAGGGGGAGACGTAGCGCGTGGGAGGATCACGCTGCCCCACCCCACCCCCCACCCCCAGTTCCTCCTCCCCAACGGAGAGGCGCCCCGACCGACCAGAGGAGGCGCTAGTGCAGCGACCAGGACACATACCCACATCCGGCTTCCCACGGCAAATTGTCTCTGTGGGGGCGCCCGAGGTAACACTGGGATTCGAACCGGCGATCCCCTTGCGGGTAGGCAACGGAATAGACCGCTACACGACCCAGACGACCTAAAGCTGAGCTAGCGAGCGAGTTTTATTCACATTTGGTGTAAGTCAAAGTACAATTAATCTTAAACTTTGATTCAATTATACAAGATAAAAACTTGATCGTTAAATCAAATACTTATCGATCTATTTATCGATCTATTTATCTATCACCACATATAATCTGATCTGGCTCATTTAAAGTGTAACCCCCCCCCCAGGTCTGAGCCTAACTCCAACCACTGCATAACTTTGGAAAAATGCTAAAAAGTGGGCAAGGAGCTGAGGAGGGGGCGGGGGGGGGGGGTGGTGCATGCGTGAGGCAGGAGTAGCTGGGGAGATCTGCGAGAAGGGCCCGGCTCGCATCCCGAGTCATCACTGCACACGGCCGTGGTCCCTTCCGCCGGCCCCAGGTCGTGGGACACCGCCCCGCAGATGCGGGTGTGCTCTTCTACTGCACCCATTCCAGAGCCGCCTCCTGTTGTGGTTGTGGGTGATTCTATCATCAGGGACGCCAAGTCCAACAGGAGCTGCAACACACTGCTCTCCAGCTGCCAAGGTGAACGACATTCTGGTCCGAACTACCCAGTTTGCTATCTCAGCATACCTCCGTCAACAAAGTTGTCATGCACGTTGGCAGAAATGATATTCAGGAAGAGCTTTAAAATTTGATTTTGTGCACCTTTTTAGCCTTCTAAAACTTAATAAGAAGGACTTTTTTTTTATCTCTGGCCCACTTCCCACTTCCGGCCGTGGTGTTGGTCGTTTTAGCAGACTGTTGCAGCGTCACACCTGGCTTCAGTCGCACTGCTGTCGTTTGCAATGTGGTTTTGTCGACAATTTTAATGTTCTTCTATTTTTAAACATGATGGACTCCATCCCGAGTCGAGCAGGCTCACAAATGCTAGCTGTGAACGTGGTTTACTCCATGGTCTCCAACCCTCGTGTCCATGCTATTGACAACAGCATTTGGCACCCACTCACAGGTGTGGAAAGGTCCGTCAATAATTGACGTCCAATTTGGCAGAGTGCCTTCAATTTTGTTCCGCGGTAAACTACACCTTATTCGAGTCCTTTGCTGAGTCTGATCCATCACACTAATGACCGTCACGCTGCCCTACTAAATCCTGTGATAATACACCATAGACACAGACCCCATAATCCCCCATAACATATAGGGATCTAAACAAGTTCAAGAATCAGGAACACTTTATTGCTCATTTTATTTCATGTGATTGTATACAAAGAAAACGTCATTTCCTACAGCCCACAGCAGTGTAACACAAAGACCAAAACACATCTGAAAACTACAAGAACACATATATCCAAACTGCAAAAATTGCTGTCCGAGAAAATGAAAACCAGCCTAGATGACTGTCGGAACTGTGGGTCTGCACGGGCTAGCGGTTAGCTTAGCCTGCCCCACTTCCGCGCCCTGTCAGTCGGCCCTCGGTGTTTCCTCTTCCGGCGCAGCTCCGGGCAGGGCCGTGGTCATTGGGCCCACCGGATGCAGCAGACCAGGCTCCTCAGCCAATCCATTGCTAGCTCTCCCAGCCAGACATCTTCGACACACCTCCCCGCACGAAAAGCACAGTCACTGCTAGGCAAGGCCGCTGCCAGACCACCCTCGGTGTTATGGGAGCTGCCGGTCTGCGTGGGCTAGCTGTTAGCTTAGCCTGCCCCGCTTCCACATCCTGTCAGACCGCCCTCTGCGTTTTCTCTTCGGGCGCAGCTCTGGGCAGAGCCGTGGTCCCCGGGCCCACAGAACGCGGCGGACCAAGCTCTCCCAGCCGATCCAGCGCCAGCTCTCCCAGTCATCAAACGAAGACCCAAACCTAGACAAAGACCTGGAAAAAGACACTGGGGGAGGCCGCCGAACACGTCAGCTCACGCCGCCATCTTCCCACACCGGAGGTGGAAATGTATTACCAGTTCAGACTTCAATTATCAGTACCTCCACAAAGCCGTGCACCTCGGACAATAGAAATGGCTTTATTAAACATCAGGTTGCTAACGAACAAGTAATTTTTAATTGATCATCTTATAAGTACCAGTAACCTGGGCTTCACCCTACTGACCAAGACCTGGCTGAGCAGAAAAGGTGCAGTTGCGCTCAGTGAGACTGCACCTCCTGGCTTCCAGTTCATCCAAGACCACCAGATCTGATAAGAGAGGCGGTGGAATCGCTGCTGTCCTCTCCGATTCCTATAGCTGCAGGGGAATCCCCCCTCGGGGAATTCACGTCTTTTGAACCCCTTGCTTTCACTATACATTGTAATGCTGTGATTTTAATTATTACTGACTATCGGCCGCCAAAATCTAAATATGGCTTTCTTTATGAATTTTCTGAGCTACTGTCTGTGGTTTCCACTGTCAACGATTGTTTCGTCGTCTCAGCTGATTTTAATGTTCATGTTGACAATCAAGCAGACCCCGATGCTAGAAACCTAATTAGCTTACTGGAGGCATTTGCTCTCGCTCAGCATGATTCTGGACCCAACCTCAATAAGGGGCATACTCTAGACTCAGTCATGTCACAATGATTTAATATCACTGTGCACTGTGTCATGGATGTTGCTATTTCAGATCAGTGTTGTGTGTTTTCTGATGTGTCTGCTTTTCCTGTGCAACAGAAGAGCACTCGAGCAACAACAAAAAAAATGTCATTGCCAATAATACAATTGAGACATATAATAAAACTGTGAATGAGTTATCGTCGTTCATGGCAACACAAACTGAGGATCTTTTTTTAATAATATTATTGTGAATTTTCCCCCTCTTTTTCTCCCCAATTGTACCCGGCCAATTACCCCACTCTTCCCAGCCATCCCGGTCTCTGCTCCACCCCCTCTGCCGATCCGGGGAGGGCTGCAGACTACCACATGCCTCCTCCCATACATGTGGAGTCACCAGCCCCTTCCTTGCACCTGATGGTGAGGAGTTTCGCCAGGGGGACGCAGCACGTGGGAGGATCACGCTATTCCCCCCAGTTCTCCCTCCCCCCGAACAGGCGTCCCAACCCACCAGAGGAGGCGCTAGTGCAGTGACCAGGACACATACCCACATTTGGCTTCCCACCCGTAGACACAGACAATGTCTGGAGGGACTCCCGACCAAGCCGGAGGTAACACGAGGATTCGAACTAGCGATCCCCGTGTGGTATGCAACGGAATAGACGGCTACGCTACACGGACGCCCCACAAACTTAGGGGTTCAGCTCACAAATACAAAATATATTGGGCCACAATGCACCTGTTAAAACAAAACAACAAAACAAAAAAAACCCATAAAAGCCTCCTGGAGAAATTGGAGTGTCGCCAGGCAGAACGACAGTGGAGAAAGACTAAACTTCAGGTTTAGTTTGGTTTGACATCTACCAGGATAGACTGGATAAGTACAACAAAGAAATTAAGCAGGCCAGGCAGTTTTGTTTTTTTTTCTTCTCTAAAACATTGAATGAAAATATTCACAATAGTAAAGTGCTTTTCTCTACTGTTGATTGATTTTGAATCCACCATCTCCAAACTCATCAGAGATGCTGCCCACGGGGGAAAAAAAATGGGAGCCATTTGCTACATTTATCAAAAACAACAAAATGATTGCCATCAGACATCACGTTAGTTCCTCAAGATCCAAAAAAATGAAACCACCTTCCGGTTCTCCTGAAATATCACTGGCGCCATGTCTCTCTTCGACCCTCTAGACCTGATAAAACTAGGCAATATTGTTGGGCAGCTCAGATCCTCCACCTGCTGCTTGGGTCCCATCCTTGCCACATTTTTTAAAACCGTGTTTAATTGCTCAACACCTGAGGTATTAGACATTATTAACTGTTCTCTTCAGTCGGGTATATGTCTTGCAGCTGTCATTAAAGTACTTCTGAAGAAAAGCAGCCTTGATGCCACAGCTATTGCCAACTGTAGACCCATCTCCGACTTGCCTTTCCTCAGCAAAATACTTGGAAAAAATCGTTTATTCTCAGCTTAATATTTAAAATCCAACAACCCTCTAGCCACTTATCCATCAGGTTGGCGACCTCACTATGGCACAGAAACAGCACTTATCAACGTTGTGAACGATCTGCATAATGTTAGAAGTGACAGGGGTCGCATTTCCCCCTGCCTTTTCTGGTTCTCGCTGACACATGATTGGAGGCGTGGTTAAGCGGCGCTTATGACATGACGTCACTGTGAGGCGCTGGCGCATACCCTGGAGTTAGGTAATGGCGGCAGTTTGTGTACGTACGTACGCCTCAGAATACGCCACTTTGAACACGTTGTTCAGGACACTACTAGTTCACACCTTTCCAGCTCAAGACCGTCAAACCTAAACTGAACTGACCTACCAAGAAGGAGGCCGAGCTGACACCCATATGGCCGAGGTCTTGTCGGAGGGACCTGCTAACTGCTAGCCGGCTACCTCGGTGAGCTAGCCCACCTCCCGGCTGCTTCTGTCTTGAAAATCAGTCATTCTTTCCGTTTCTTCCCTCGTTTTCCATCTTCCCTACACACTCCAGTATTGCGTGTATAACCCTTAACCCCTAGACCCGACTATTCAGTAACAATATGAACACAATATCTGTTCTTGTGCTCCTGGATCTCGGTGCCACCTTCCACAATGTTGACCATGATATTTTACTATACAATAGAAAAATGGGTTGGCCCATCTGGCCCGGTTCTGAACTGATTTAGAACCCACCTACAGGACAGGCCGCTATTTTTGTCTATTGGAGACTTTGCCTGGGACAAAGTGAGTATTTGCTATGTGGGTAACTCCCACTTCCGTGTTCAACTGCAACGTCGTTGGTCGGCCGACCAATCGTGAACCTTGTGACGTCGTTGGTCGCCGCTAGCTGGACCCGTCGTGGGTCACCTGATAGGGAAATTCGTGATTGTAGGGCTGGCCCCGCTGGCCAGTCCAGCCAAAAATCCCGCTCCGCCGTGCCCTCGTAACGCGGGCGATTCTAAAATGGCGGTCTAATCCGTTGTCTGCCAGCACGAGGTTCGCCGGTTCGAATCCCCGTGTTACCTTCGGCTTGGTCGGACGTCCCTACAGACACAATTGGCTGTGTCTGCGGGTAGGAAGCCGGATGTGGGTAGGTGTCCTGGTCGCTGCACTAGCGCCTCCTCTGGTCGGTCAGGGCGCCTGTTCAGGGGGGGACTGGGGGAAATAGCGTGATCCTCGCACGTGCTACGTCCCCCTGGCGAAACTCCTCACTGCCAGGTGAAAAGAAGTGGCTGGTGACTCCACATGTATCGGAGGAGGCATGTGGTAGTCTGCAGCCCTCCCCTGATCGGCAGAGGGGGCGGAGTAGGGATGGCTCGGAAGAGTGGGATGATTGGCCGGATATAATTGGGAGGAAAAGGGTGGGGTGGGGGGAATCCAAAAGGAAAAATAAAGCTTTATTGCTGTCGGTAACGCGTTACTTGACAAAGTAACTAACTACATTACGAAAATCCTATTAGAAACTGTTAGATTACTCCATTACTGCTTAAAGTAATGTATTACTGCACCGCCAACGCTGTGTGTTGCAAGACTCTTGCCTCAGTGTATTATGATACATAGACGTGTTCAAGCCGCTTTGAATTAAGACTCGGATACGGAGAGCGACATGCATCACTTGGTCCCAAGGGTTAAAACAAACACAACCGACAGCAGCTCCTTATATTGATCTCAGCTGTTCATATAGCGGGGCAGCAGAAGACACCAAAAATGCAAGCAACTCTCATAAGAAGCTTAGTTCTGCTGCAGCCAGCGCGGATGTAATTAATGTATTATTTAGCAGGATCAGCGATTAGAACATGCACAATTCCCCACTGGGCCTCGTCTTACATTGTGGCATAATATAGGATGCTGTCATCTCCCTCCAATATTTGAATCGAGGCAGAATACATTGGGGCGACAGCAAGTCTAACTCATATGCAAGCCTGTCAGAATTATTAAATAGATTTATTTTGATCAAAAAGACCAAACAAGGCCAAAGATGCAGGCAGTGAATGGTATATAGTTGCTAATTGAATTTCAGTAATGGTTGGTATTTCACATTTTGTGGTATTTGATATTTGTTTGGTTTTTTTGTTGTTGCAATTTTCACAGCAGGCGACTGGTAAGGCCTTTAATGAATAGCCTCCGAATAGCCTGATGAAAAGATGGTGAATTCAAACTCAACCACACAGTCACTCGACCATTCATGAGGCAATCTGCCATAGGTGCCCATAACACAACCTCAAAGTAATGAATGTGGCTCTGTACAAGGTCTCTGCAAACAGCATGTCCAGCATCACAGATGTCATGAAGGCACAGGGAAAACACGTTTTTACCAGTCACCGTGTGCTCTCATACAATTTTTTGTCAACAGTAAAAAACAGCAAGTCTCACGTTTATTCAATTTATCTTAGAAATTGTCATGTAATAATAATAGTAATAATAAAAACAGGATGTAAAATAGGAAACATGAAAAAAAATTATAATATAATAATAATAATATCCTGCTGCCATGTAATTATTATTATTATTTCTTTCACGTTTCCTGTTTTACATCTTGTAGAGCCGAATCCAAACTATGGACCTGAGGCACGATACAGCAGATGTCACTTGATTGACAGTACTCGCGGTAATATGTGGGCTGTTCCGAGTAGGGCGATCTTCTGGACTGCACTGATGTTGATGTTTCCTGGGATATGGTTGGTGAGCTTTTTTATTCCCTTCTTCATGAATCTTAGAGCTCCAATGACCACTGGTGTTGTTCCGGTCTTCATTCCCCACATCCGGTTGATTTCATACTCCAGGTCTTTGTACTTGGTCAGCTTCTCTGTGACTCTCACTGAGGTGTTTGTTTCGGATGGTGTTGCCATGTTGATGAGCATGCACCTCTTGTGCTTCCTGTCCTTGATAACGATGTCGGGCTTGTTGGCTTTTATCCCTCTGTCGGTGTGGCTGGGCGTGTCCCAGAGGATGGTGACGTCATTGTTCCCAGTGACCGTTTTTGGCTGATGTTCGTATCACTTCTCAGTCGTCTGGATCTTGCACCTCCTTCAGATCTTCCAATGCAGGTATGCTGCTGCCTTGTTGTGCCTGTACATGTACTCGGTCTTTGCCGGTTCCGGGCTGCCTGAGACAATGGGGTCGATGGTTTCTTGGTACATTCCACAGATGCTGCATTTTGGGTCTGCTCCATCTTTGATGATACGATGGTGATAGGATCTGGTTGCCAGGCTTGTGCAGCAAGCGTGTTGTCTTGTGCAGCAATTATCAGGCCCTCCGTCTCTGCTTTCAGTCCGGTGCTCCTCAGCCACTGGTGTGGCTTTTGTTGGTCCACGTCTGCATCTGTCATTCGTTTTGGGTACTTCCCGTGCATTGCTTTGTCCTCCCAGGTTTTGTTTTTTGTTTTTTTTTGCAGTTGCTGTTGGCCATGGTGTTTTGCCTTCTGCTTCACTCGTTTGGCGTAGATGGTAGTTGCCTTATTTTCTGTTGGTGGGGTTTCTGGGACATCAAGTTCTGTCTTGAATCTTGTAGCTTCTTTATTGATGGAGTAGATCTATATTATTATTATAATTATTATTAAACACAAGGGAAGTAGTAAGATGGCCAATGAGCTAAGATGGTACTGGTTTAGCAAGCAATCATGAGTACGTTTAGATTTTTTTTTTAAGTTTGGTAAAACGCTAAGGGCTCAATGAGCCATGAATGAGAAAAGCAGATTAAATTACAGGGATTACAGTAGGCTGATATTTTTTTTATACTACATGATTATAACTGAAAAAAATGGGTGATTACTTTACAAGTACATCTGAAAAGTAGGTGATTTTCTTATTCTTGCAGCTATAAGAACACTAAGTTGTTTTGTATTTCATCAACTGTGGTGAGCACAAAACATACCTTTCCCACAGGGATAAATGCATAAACCAAAAATGGATGAACGGATGGATGGATGGATGGATGGATGGATGGATATTTGCCATCTGGTCATCTAGCAGGTAAAATTGATCATTCATAAAAGGCAACAGCAGTATGTTGATTTTTTTTTTTTTATCCCCCTTTTTCTCCTAAAATGCATCTGGCCAATTACCCCACTCTTCCGAGACAGCCTGATCGCTGGTCTACCCCCTCTGCCGATCCGGGGATAGCTGCCGACTACCACATCTCCTCCGATACATGTGGAGTCGCCAGCCACTTCTTTTCACCTGACAGTGAGGAGTTTCGCCAGGGGGACGTAGCACGTGCGAGGATCACGCTATTTCCCCCAGTCCCCCCCTGAACAGGCGCCCTGACCGACCAGAGGAGGCGTGAGATCAGCGACCAGGACACATTCCTACATCTGGCTTCCCACCCGCAGACACAGCCAATTATGGCTGTAGGGATGTCTGACCAAGATGGTGGTAACACAGGGATTCGAACCGGCGATCCCTGTGTTGGTGGACAATGGAATAGACCGCCTTGCCACCCGGACGCCCCAACAGTAGTAATTTTAAAGATTGTTTTCAGACACCGATCACCCAAAGAACATTTGAAGAATGAATGTGTAATGCAGTTTCTGCTATATGATCCTGAAATTCAACATGAAATCAAATTTGAAGCTCACAGATGATAGCAACTTACTTGTGCGTGATTAGATGACCCCTCACCTGACTATGTGTGCCATTTCATGCTAAATACACCAATAACCTGTGGCACATTCTCTTCTACTATGCTTCCTATACAATTGAAAATCAGTTCATATTGTTTTATTCAGCAGTACTATTGCAGTATCAAAACCACTTGTTAAAGTGTGTGTCTTCTATATGAGGCAAAGTGATATGATTTAGGCTTCTGACCATTTATGATTGTTCAGTAAGACTCGCTACACACCACTCTATAGGAGGTGCACAGTGGGTGTTATGTGTCCAGACTTATGAAAGTTGGCATAGCTTAACTGTGCATTGAATAATCTTGTCATCTCAGTTGCAATCCAAATTAGCATAATGAGGTGAGCCACTGCTTATCATTAGCCTATGCTTCAATGAGGTTTACGTTCAGCTTTGGGATTCCTTGTGCCAAGAGGTGAAACAATCATTTACATAGATTGACACAAGGATATGTAGTATCAGAGATGTGTAGCACCAGGGAAGGCTAATATAAATGGGCTACCAGGGCTAAGCCCTCCCTATGTTTTACACTAAAGATGATAACATTATTGTTAAAAAACCTTAGAGCAGAATGTTTTAAATTTTGGTGGAACCTAGAGCAGCAACAGCACCAAATAGTCATGGTTCGAATTATGGGGGTGTGGGGCATTGGGGAGTTCTGACCCCCTAATTAAGACCTGGAGCCCTATATAAGAGGTGAAATTATAGGTTGGGGGGGGTCAAAACATTTATGTATCCTTCTTGCCTGTAATCATAGATATTACAATATATTTCACACTGCTGCATAACTGTGGGTGGGCCTAGGTGGGCTTGGACTCATCCACTTGGCACTCAGGCCCTCCTAATCAGAAGGCTTCCGTTTTGCTGGTTCATCCAGTGAATAGCAGTCAATGAATACTGTTTCAATTATCTGACTAGAAGAAAGAAAGCCCCTTTATATTATGACTATGGGACCAATAAAAATTAAACGATTCTTGTTTCTTGCTCCTTGTTTACCATATGATGATGATAGGTCAGATTTTTTTTGAGTGGCAGTACATTTTGCAAATGTGCCTCAAAAGAGATAAAATTACCAAAAGCATCAGGGTGGCACTTAAGACCTCATTTATATATATATAAAAAAAACAGCTTGGCCTACCCCCTCTTCCAGAAGGCATGGGAAAATAAAATATGCAGAATCAGGGGGCCTAGCCTCAATCAGAGGAACAGTATCCCCTGGGGACAGCCAGGCCTCAATAATCATGAAAAAGTCCAGATTATTAGAAACAGTAAAATCATTATTTATAAAGGACTTATTACCAAGACGTCTCAAATTCTAGAGGCCTAAATTGCTTGGTGTCAAAGCAGAGTTACAACCAATGGGAGTACAGAAAATAGGATGTGAATTGCAGATATTTGCTCCAGATATTCGGTTGTTGTTGTTTCTACTATTAGGTATGTCATGTGGACAAGAGGCCCGGTGCCTAATAATGGTCTCTATGGCGAAAACTCCCGGTGAGGGGGTTGAGGACAGATGAGTCCAGTGGAGGGAGCTATTGGGCGGAACAGTACTGTGGGGTGCCACCATAGGCGGAAGTGGAGGTTCCGGGAAGGAAGTGTGGGAAGTAAACAGTCAATCACGTGGAGAAGACTATACCGTGTGCTGCAGGTCTGCTGCTAGCATCCGGCTACCCAGCCTGTTTTGTAAGGAGTCCGTCAGTTCTGAAGAGAGATAAACGATCCCAAAAACAGATTAAAATTGTCAGTAAAACCTATATTGTGAGCTCTGCAGTTGGAGATGGTCCGTGTGCGTAGGCTGAAGATTCTGCTGGAACGGGCCAGTGCCGGAATAGGACCTGAAATAAAAACAGACTTTCCACAAGCACTTAAAAACTTTAAAAGGTCAATAAAATAATTTTAGATTAATTCAGACTGCTTACGAGCTGCAGAGTTTGTCCCCACATGAACAATTACTTGATTGCTGGAGGACGGGATTGAGCAGATAAACACCGGAAGTTTATCAAGGATATCAAGGACTGTGGCTCCAGGAAAACAGTGTTTGAATGTGTTGAGGAAACGGATGTTCCTGATTATGGAATCCCCAACTATTGGGGAGAAAGGGGGATAAGGAGATGTTGGCTGTGTTCTCATAGCAGGAGAGCCACATTGTGTGTTGAAATTGCGGACTGGGGATGTGGTGTCCAAGCAGGCAAGTGTTGTGATGAGGCAGCAACATCAGTTCTGAGTGTGCTGTGCTGGCTTGGGGCAAGGTAGACTTCAAGAATCTCTAACCACAGCCTCTTTCAGGATCTTATGACGGGAAGATGAGGTCATTATCTTGGATGAGGGCTGTTGTTTTGGCTTCACAGTGGGATAGCAAGCCATCTGAACACTGCTAGCCACCAGCGGGGCAGATGCAGTGTCGGCAGGCACCATTTTCGCAGAAGAGCCCATATCGACACATGTCAGAACCACAGGAACATCAGCTGGGTAGACCGGAGTGTCATCAGACAGGGTTGCATAGCAGTTGGAAAGGCCTATGCGAGGGAGGGAGGAAGCCTTGTCTGAACCTGTCCACCACTTCGGCCCAGGATGGCTGGTGGTTAGGTGTTGAGTAGGAGGAAAGCCGTGGACAAGTGGATGGTTCTCACAGAACTGTGTCCTGGATGGTGGCACTGAGAGACGCAGTCCTTTTGGACTGGCCAGAAGCCACGTCCATAAAGCTGGTCAAAAGGGAGTCTTTCTTATGGAGTTCATCAGAAAGCCATTGAACATCCTCTCCAAGGTCAGCGACCTTTGTATTTGCTTTATTTAGTAGCACACAGTCGTCATAGGGCAAAGTTGGCATATTTTTTTTAGTTTAGCTTAGCCACAGGCTAGAAACAAGCCACATGCAGCCCCAGCAGTACAGAATCAGAGGCTTCAGTATGATCAAGTCAGTACAGGAGCCGATGATCGAATAAAATCCATCAAGGGGTTGTTAAGTTATCAGTTACTAAAGTTGCATGTGCAATTATTTTATAAGTTATAATGTATTTTCACCTGGACATTTTGGACGAAACTTCATTTTTTCAGGGTCTAGGAAACAACCGTGTACAAAGTAAACATTCATTCTTATTACCTCTTTCTAGACTTCTTGTGTTAGCAGATGCAACAGACAGTAACTATGCCAACCGCCTCCGTGGGAAGACGAGTTTTCTGTTGTCCTTCACTTATTGAATGAAAGTCTTGTCAAGGCAACGTCTTCCGTCAGCCAGGCTTAACTCATACTCAAGAGCATTGCTGTTATCCCTCCTTTTTCTTTCCAGCTACAATAAAACCTAAAAGCCAACTTGAGGGTCAAGAGGTGAGCACAAGCAATTCCATCAAGTTCCTTCCGGGAACAATGTGGAAACCACAAGTAGATTGCTGGTTTGAATTCCGTTGCTTCACAGCTACTTAAAAACGAGACAAGTATTTCCTGAAAATAAATCTATATCCTCTGGTGATGTAAGATGGAGTGCATTAGTATGGCTGAAGCAGGAGATTTACAGTGTTGTGAGTTTCCTTTCTGTCAAGTTAATCGAGGTGGAAAACTGTTGCATGACCCTTAAGGTCTCCTGTGGGTTCAGGCCCAAACATCAGGGATATGACTTTTTTTTGCTGTCAGTGATGATATTGATCTGGTTTGGGAATGAAGGTGAGACATATCAACAAAGGTTGCTTTTCACTTTGGAGGCTTTTCCAGCTTTGTACTATCAATTAAGTCACATCGCAGAGCCCCGCTTTATTTAATATGACATCATGCTACGCGGGATAAGATAAACAGCAGAGACATATTTTTATTACCGTTGACATGACATCGTGTGTTGTGTTTGGCCAAGGTTGCAGGAAATCAATAATATGAAATATTGATATGTTTTGGGGTGCAAGAAGGACTGATGCTGTGCTGAGTTTCACATATTAAAAAGAAAAAAATCCTTTTTTTTTCCCCCACTGCAAGTCACATTGTTACTTCAGAACGGAAAATGCAGGGCATAATCTGAGTGTTGCATCAAACCCGTATTTTTAGTAGCACTTCCTATGAACCCCATATTTATAAACCATTCTGAACTTACAGATATTGTACTCTATGTCTATAATAGGCATTGTTACTCTATCTATGAAACCCAACAGTGATCATATGTAATCATGTTGACACGGTTGTCTGCGTGTCTACATGCATGACAGTTGCTAAATTTGCAAGATAATGTGAATAAAATAATGTTTACATACATGCTGCAGTATGTATTGGGCTATATTTGTTTTAGCTAAGTGGATTTTTGCATTAACACAGGAATAAAATGTGCTTAAATTCATTGCACTGTTTTTTCAGTGTCTGCTTTTGTGCATCGCTCGTGAAGCTTTGCAGTTAACCCAGTATTTTGTTGTTCGTCCAGATGTTGCTGAAACTGAGTACAATGCACTTTTTTTTAACCTCTTGATTCAACATAAAATTCGTGATACTTTGAGAATATTTTCATTCTATTTACAACATCATGTGGGTCACAAAATGTTAATTAGGGTTATCCGTTCATGTTGGCAAAACACTAAAATGGATCACTTTACTATTAGTCTCCGAAAACACATGAATGGTGATTAATGAATCCCACAAAGGCTGAATCAGGAATCGGGAGCAATGTATTGTCATTTCTTACACGTACTTGCAAACACAAGGACATTAAAATTCGTTTCTCCCAGCCCACAGCAGGGCAACACAAAAGACAAAAACACACATCCAAAATTTACCAAAAACGACGCCACCAAAAAAATACAAAAACAGAGAATAAAGCAACAAAAAAACAAACAAACACACACGCCACAAACGGGTCACAACACAGTCCACTCAGTGCAAGACAGTTCAAAACATGCATCTATCCAGAGAACAAACTGCAGCCAGGATGACTGTCGCAACTGCCGGTCTGCATGGGCTAGCAGTTAGCTTAGCCTGCTCCGCTGCTCCAGTCAGACCGCCCACGGTGCTTCCTCTTTGGGTGCAGCTCAGGGCAGGGCCGTGGTCCTTCGGCCCACCGGACGCAGCGGACCAGGCTCCCTCAGCCGATCCAGTGCCAGCTCTCCCAGCTAGACCCCTTCGACACACCTCCCCTGCACTCCACACGATGACACAAATGCAGATGGAGACAAAACACTGCACAGTCAATGCTAGGTGAGGCCACCGCCAGACCATCTTGGTGTTTCCTCTCGGGCGCAGCTCAGGGCGAGGCCGTGGTCTCTGGGCCCACAGGACGCAGCAGACCAAGCTCTGTCAGCCAATCCAACGCCAGCTCTTCCAGCCATTAAACGGGGGGGGGGGGGGAATCGACGATCAAAATAAAGACTTCACACGATGACACAAACTTAGACATGGACAAATACACTGCATAGTCGGTACTGGGTGAGGCCGCGCTGCCATCTTCCCACCTGGACACAGGGCCTAGTGGGGCAAACATTTCCTCATTCATCTAAGTGACCTCTTCAGTCTCAGCTGACTGCAGGTGTCCCCACCCTTATAAACAACACAGTGGCATAACGACCCAAACCAACCATCGGTTTCATATGCAAGCTGGCGTGGCCATTAATTAGCATTACAATGGACACGTGTACTATTCAGAGGCTTGATGAGCAGCTACAAGCAAAGCTTTGTGAAATGGCGACAGATGTACTCTTAGCCCCCCTCCTCAGATCAGGTATGCTCGTTCCCTCGTCGCTCTTCACATAGGTGGTCTCTTTGACTCACCGGTGATTCATTAAATTCTAGAATACAGTTTATAAAGTGTTATAAACCCCATGAACAAGCAATTGCACTTTACATAAATTATCGTAAAACACGCAAACAGTAATTTAAACAGCTTTATGTGCTTCAGTCATATAGTAATAATACATCATGCATTTAAAATGTCTTTTTGTCACATGGGTCGTAGCACTTGACCCTTTTCAATTAGTGTGTAAGTATTTATTATCATGATCAGATATTTAAGAAAAAAGCCCCATGCAGTTCCTTATAAGACTTACTAACAGCTTTTATCATCATAGGGCATTATGCTGCCCATAGTGCCATAACACATAAAAAGCAAGCTTTTAACTCACAAGTAAACTGAACGTAGTAAATTAACATGGGCTTTGTGGAAACTGTTACTACAGTTTATCTCTGCCGGAGGGGATTATGCGTTGGGTCGCGTGCGCGCGTGTCTGTGTGCATGCATGTTGTTGTTGTTGTTGTCGTTGTTGTGTGTCTGTGTGTGTGTGTGAGAGAGTGAGAGTGAGAGAGAGAGTGAGAGAGAGAGAGTGAGAGTGAGAGAGTACACGTGTGAGTTTGTGTAGTAGGGGATTACGCGATTGTGCGTGTGCGTGTGTGCACGGCTAATCTTGCAAACAACTGGACATCTCTGCCTATTTCTTTTCTTTTTGTCAACAGTTACGAGTGTGTGTGATGAAGAACCTCCCTTGTTTGCGGTGCTTAAAAACGTTAGAAAAACGTGCGTTGTCGCTATCGCCGCTCCCTCTCTCCATTCCCTCTCTAGCTCGCTCAGCCGACGCTGACCCGCTTCGAGTCGGCCGTGCGCATGCGCGACCGACTCGCAGCTGCGTTTGAGTCGGATCTGATGGTGATGGTGTCAAAACCAAAACGTGACGTATTCGGGTGTGAGTCTTGAAAGTGAACAAGAGGTTGGTCGTATTTTGCGAGCCGGCAAACTGCCACTGCTGATCTCAGCAGAGGAGAACTGGAGGAACGCTGGGCGAACCGGAAATAGTTTGTCTTATCCACCTCGCCGCCACGCGGAAGTGACGTAGTCTCCAACGTTAAAACTCCGTTACGACCACATCTATATAGGTCGTAATACCTTCTGATACGACCCACAGGAGCGTTTCCTAAGTGAGCGCCCCTATCGGCGGCAGGAGATATGCCATAGATACTTTTTGGCCTCTGTGCATTGTGGGTTTTTAACTACTTGTTGACATCCTTTTTACAACGCCTCACAAACAGGCTAATAAAGGTAAGTAGTCAGTAAATAGTAATTAAGAACAATTTGAAAACAATAGAATATGTCGTCGGTGCGTTTTTGTGTCGTTTCGCCGTCTAGTATAGCAACTAAGCTTGCTATTGGCAGCACGACCGCTAGAGGTCGCTTAACTTTAAAACGTAACTATAGGTCGTAATAAGCCGCTTGTGTGACAAACGACCTATGGGGTCGTATTTTGGTGGAGGACAGTCTCGAAAAGACAATTTCAAGAGTAGGATTGATCACAGTGACAGCTGGAAATCATCTCAGTCGCTGCAATAAAACTTGCCATTGCTGAGCCGTGTTTTCTTACCGTTGTTTTATGAATGAAAGTCAATCAGCAGAGCGGCCACTTGCCTACATTCATTTTACATCATGAAAACCATGATGGGTAGACACATTTGAAGCCTTTTAATAAGGGCTTTGAAATTATGATAGCCTGATCTTTGTCATTTTATGTCAGAATTGGTCGTATTAGTGTGAGGCTCCTTCAGGGAGGCTGCACATCCACAGACTGACAGGCAAAATGTGTTTCTTTGGTAGATTTGTTTAGCTTGAGCGCTGCATATTTACTTTTATTTCCATATTTCCCATTCAATGGAGTTGGGCGCTGCGTAAAAGGCTTATAATGGAAGGAAAAACACTGTTTTCTCTGTCTGTGTGTGTGTGTGTGTGTGTGTATTTCTCCTCTTCTGGTAGGTGAAAAAAGACTTTATCACCAAGACCGAGCACCGGAGAAGGGAAGATACGCCTGGCAGAGATCTGCTGCACTCTACTGAGTGCACTCCTCTAGTTTGTCATTGACTACACATGGTAAATCCTGTTATTAAATACCAGTAGACTTCATCAAATCAAACCTGTTTCTATTTGCACACATTCATTTGACCTAAATCGGCTCCATTTAAATGCAAAGGTGGCATAACACGGCCTCTCCATCCTTAAATGACCATGCAGAGGCGCAGTCAACAGTTTTTGCACAATGTTCCTTATCAGGGCTAGCGTGCTCAAAACCCGACGCTTCCAACTAGGAGCACACATTAACCTACACAGCTGCGATCGTTCGGTTAAGAGATGATTTACAATTACAATCATGTTATCCAAAAAGTAAATAACGCAGGGTATTTGGGTCTTTTGTGATGATTCTGCCATAATTTTGTCTCCAGAATGAAGCCAATGGAGCGTGTTCTCCTTATCTCCTTGAGTCCTGGCGAGAGTTTTTGAAATATGTTCCCTTTGCCTCCGTCTAGTCCCTGTTCAGGTGTGAAGATAACACGCACGCCGCCGCCGCCGCCCCCCCCCCCCACCTTCCCCACACATCCCAGTACATAATCAGAACCTCAGACTCAAGTGTGTATCTCTAGGAGCAGACCCTCGTGCTTATAATAGGAGGGCATAGTACATGCGAGGGTGGCTATGTGTTTTCCCTGAACAAACAGACTAGCTACTGCTGTTCCTGATGCCTTGGCACACTTTCAATGGCGGGGCTTTTTGCCAGATTTGCCAAATACCAAAGCGTGATTCTGAAGATAAGGAACGCACAAGGTCGTCTCATCAGTGACGTCTTATTGTTGGAATCCAACAATGTGCTTTTGCAAAGCCATCAGAAAGTTCAGCTTGAGCAAGTTTACCAAACAATTACGCGACATAATAAATGGTGTGAATCTGCTGGGAGGGTACCAGATGGTGGCAAATGGGAAGCATTTGGGCGACATTCCTCTTTTCACTCCTTCAGTGTGCAGGGAGGCTGTAGCGCGGGGAAGGGGGCGCTTGACACAGCTCAAGGTAATCCAAGACCACTCCAGTGTACTCACAAGCGCATTTCCCCACTTTGGTATGTATGTATTCTCTTTCAGTCAGTCACTGTCGGCACGGCGGCTCCTCTTCAGCAAATCTCTTATTCTGTTTGTGAAATGACAGCGTAGCCAGCAGCGACACTTAACTGCTCGGGAAAAAAAAAGGAATCAGTACAGCAAAATCCCCCCCACACCCCTCTGCAACTCCTGTTCAGCTGCACATCAACATCTTCTCCACACATGGGCAAGGGTGGATCATGGCACTTCACAATAACCTGATCAGTCTCAGATCAGCATTCACAAAATTCTTACAAGAGGCCTTACAATTATAGGCCTTCAACTTGATTAATTACTCTACCATAGTTTCAGCTTCCAGTGTGGGAAGACGGTGGCACCAACTTAGATTTGCGGTGGACTCACCCAGTGCCGCCACGCAGTGTCTTTGTCCGTATCTGCATCTGGGTTTGTGTCTTTGTCTGATGTATGGGAGAGCTGGTGCTGGATCGGCTGGTGGAGCTTGGTCTGCTGCACCCTGTGGGCCCGGGCACTGCGGCCCTGCCTGGAGCTGTGCCCGAAGAAACAAACCCCGAGGGCGGTCTGACAGGATGCGGAAGCAAGGCAGGCTAAGCTAACTGCTAGCCCAAGCAGACCAGCAGTTCTGATAACACCAAGGGTGGTCTGGCAGTGGGCTCGCCTGGCGTTGACTGTGTTTTTGGTGTCGCCATATGGAGTGCGGGGAGGTTTGTCGAGGGTGTCTAGCTGGGAGAGCTGGCGTTGGATCGGCTGGGGGAGCTTGATCTGCTGCCCAGTGACCACAGCCCTGCCGGGAGCTGTGCCCAAAGAGGCAACACCGAGGGTGGTCTGACAGGATGCGGAAGCAGGGCAGGCTGAGCTAACTGCTAGTCCATGCAGACAGGCAGTTCCGGCAGTCATCCTGGCTGGGATTCGCTCTCTTGGACAGCGATTTATTTATTTATTTGCTAGGATATAGTATGTGTTGTAGGTTTTGGATGTGTTTTTGTCTCTGTGTTGCACTGCTGTGGGCTGGGAGAAACGATATTGGGTTTAATTTCATGGACACAAGTCCATGAAATGAAATGACAAATGTTCCTGTTTCCGGATAATGTTGTGAATAACCACCATACCTACATTACAGTAAAAAGGGAGAAAGCGAAGATGGCTCTCGCACAATTTTCACATATCTCTACCCAAATTATAATTTGCACTCATTTACCAAACTATGTTCCCCCCTCTTGAATACACAGCTATATAAGATGCAACTGCATCGTAAATAATTTGATCTCAATTTCAAGACCACTTTGAGTGCCCCCCCCCTCCCAAAAAAAACAAACACTGGCCCCCTCGTTGGACACCCCATTCAACATTTCCTGCAGGCAGCGCTGCACATGGGTCAAAATGGCGGCACAGGTCAGCGAGCCACCAAAGAGAAACTCGAACATCCGGGTGATTATTTAAGCTATATCAGCACAGAGAGGGGCGAAGGGGAGACGGCAGGATTAACATGGTCAGGTCACATCTGACAATGCTGCCTGTTTCTGTCTCAGCTGAAACAAATCTCACTTCTTTCCCCACATTAAATTTTATTGAATTGGCGAGAAATGAAAGTGTTTTGGACCCCCGGCTTGTCCATCTCGGTCCAGCCACACCGTGGCTCCCGTGAAGCGGCCTTAATGAGTTGGAAGCTATTCCACGAGATGGTGTCGGTTCCAGATGAGAAGGTGTCCAGTCCGTGTGACATTCTGACCTGATCACTAAATGACTGACAGATAATTAACTCACCCTAATGCAGTCCAGAGAAACTACACCTAAACATGTGTTTCTATTGTTCAAATAGTTACATGTCACTGTATGTAAGTTGGTAGAATCTTCCACATCTTTAAATGAAGTACATGCATAATATCATAGGTCACACGTCTAAAAAATATAGCTTTTTTTTTCTTCTTTCCAATATTGACGTTGCCATCTGTGGTTGTGTAACTACCATTTAATGCACGTAAATTTAAAAATGATTTTGAAATGAAATTAAGCAAAATTTAATTTAATTTTTTGTTGTTGAATGAAATGGTTGTGTAACTTACCATTTAGGTGTACCTGTTCAGTTATTGCACACGTCTTAAAATTGATGTTAGTGGTGATTTTGGCGGTGTAGTTGAATTGTGTTGGTTCGGATATGTTTTATGCGTCAGTGATCTAGAGCCATCTTGTCTAGCTCAGATCTACTCGAGATGTATTTCAACTTCTTCCTCTTTGGATTTGTTCCCTGTTTTTCAGGAGTCGCCACAGCGGATTGTATTGCTTCCGTCAGTACCGTATGAGGGCACAGCACCAATGGCCGTTGTGAACCTGGGCCTCGACCGATCCGGTATGGTCTCGTCAGTCCGCATACTGATTTGACAACACTTCACGTGGGACGCCCTTCCTGACACAACCGCTAACCTTATGGACGGGGACACAGGTAAAGCGCTGCTGCCATCCCAGTATTCATGGACTTGCACTCATCCCTGTCACCATACTTAAGATTTATTTCAACATGGTTCTTTATTTATTTATCTATTTATTTATCTATTTTAAATTGATCAACACTTTTGATAATCAGACTTATGAAAGTCTCCAATATCTCTAGGCAGCCATGTGACAACAGGTGCCACTGGTAGAATTGCGTGGTGAAATCTGAAACTTAAAGTAGGTGAAACGGCCTCCATTAAACGGTTTTGTTGTTTTTCTCATTAGCTCGCACAAATATCAAAGCCTAGATATATCCAAAACTAATTGTTACACAAGACAGAGTGCATAACAAACATGTAGGAAAAGCTCCTGCTTCATTTGGGAGAAACATTGTTTTCCTGTGTTGCAGCGCGTCCAGACGGATTACGTCTAGAGCCATCAAGGGTGCTTCATCCAGACGGACCGGGTCTCATTGAGGTAAAAAGCAGAGATATCGATTTCATGCTGTTAATCATCCAACACGGGTATTAAAGGAGCTTCCATGCTGCTCCCGTAATGAGCGGTGTGTGTTATTAGTCCACCCTTCCTACCCTACATAGCACGCCCAGGTAACATGAGAGCACCTCACAATGTTCGATGACACTTAAAGTTCCCTTAATGGTTTCTGAGACGGCGGTCCTGCGGGGCAAGATTTAAAATGAGTTTGTTCTGAGGCTCTGAGTGGCCTTATGGGCTGCGGTTTAATGTGTTCCCTGGTGTTCTTTGGAGCCATGGCTGATATATGCAGAGAGCCATGGTAATGGAAGGGGTAGGCGCTCTATCTGACTGCCTTTAGCAGTACATCACAGGAGAGACGCAAGATGGGTTCTCTCTGACTAAGTCGGCCGCCTTCATGAAATGTCACATGTCACTGAGGCTGTAGTCGTTCATAGCAACATGAATCAAACACGTCGTAGTCGGACTGCTAGTCTGTCTGTGATGTGGGCCATGATAGTAAATCTGTTTCTCAACAGCAAGATCAGCTCACTGACGGGGAGTCCGGGTGGCGTGGTGGTCTATTCCATTGCCTACCAACACGGGGATCGCCGGTTCGAATCCCCGTGTTACCTCCGGCTTGATCGGGGGTCCCCGCAGACACAATTGGTTGTGTCTGCGGGTGAGGCTGGATGTGGGTTTGTGTCCTGGTCTCTGCACTAGCGCCTCCTTTGGTCAGTCGGGGAACATTTTCAGGGGAGGGGGAACTGGGGGGAATAGCGTGATCCTTCCACGTGCTACGTTCCCCTGGTGAAACTCCTCGCTGTCAGGTGAAAAGAAGCGGCTGGCGACTCCACATGTATGGGAGGAGGCATGTGGTAGTCTGCAGCCCTCCCCGGATCGGCAGAGGGGGTGGAGCAGCGACCGGGACGGCTCAGAAGAAGGGTAATTCGCCGGGTATAATTGGGGAGAAAAGGGGAGGGGGGGGGGGGTTCACTGACATAAACTGACCAGAAAAAGAAACACAAAAGCACAATGTTGGGCTTCAAAATAAATTGCACTAAATAAATTGCACTAAATTGGTGCTTCGTGTACATTCATAGTCAGTTATAACGTCATAGCTGCTATTAAGCTATTAAGTGGTGCATTAGATTCGTATTATTCCAAATCATTTTGGATCCTCTTTTAGAAGTAATTGGGGTACTAGAGGTGGGGTCAAAAGGTCCTTGTATGTTCCTCTACCCGGAAGCTCGGAATATTGCTAATTGAAGGTGTCTGATACGTCTGAAGTTTGGGCCAATCAGGTCAAAGTCATTTTAATCAAACCTGTTTTAGGAACTGTACTTTTAACCCCAGTTTTTATTTTATTTTATTTTTCAGTCTCAGGGTGAAATATATCAATTTCTTGCACGAATGTGGTGCAAAGCAAGATATAAACTACTTCCTGGCAACATACAACAACTGTTCCCAGATGGGTGGGGGGGATATTTTAAGAGATACTGTGTTCATACCACTCGCAAAAGTATACGTATTTCAGATTTTGGGGCAAGTTTGTGGGATGGTTTAGATGAAGAACTCCAGGATTTAAATCAATTAAAAAAAAAAAAGTTACAAAAATTGTTTTAAAGAGGGAAAAGGAGGAGGAGGAGGTGCTGCTCCTCTAGTGACCGTGACGCCATGGTGGATGCTGTTGTTGTTGTTTTTTAGAAATAATTGTTAAGGTTGTTGTTGTTTTATTGTTTTTATTTTTTATTTATTTTGCTTTTTATTGAGTCTTTCCGAGAGAGATATTTTGAATGACATATTCTGATGTGTGAAAAACTAAGTTTATTATTTAGGTTTATTAATTGGGCATTAGAGAGGGGTAGGAAATTATAAGTAGTGACTTCCTTCTCCTCCTTTTCAAACATAAAATATTTGTTGGATTATGTATTGAGAATTCTTTCATTGAATTCGTCTGGTTTTATTTTTATCGTTTTTTTTTCATTATTATTTTTTATTTATGCTTGGTCATTTTTCTTTTAGTGTGCATGTTCAAAATAAAGATGTTTTATTTGATTTGATTAGTCAAACCGTTTTAGGAACTGTACTTTCAACCACCTCAAATTTATTTATTCATCTATCTATCTATTTATTTATTTGTTTGTTTGTTTGTCCATCTATCTATCTATCTATCTATCTATCTATCTATCTATCTATCTATCTATCTATCTATCTATCTATCTATCTATCTATCTATCTATCTATCTATCTATCTATCTATCTATCTATCTATCTATCTATCTATCTATCTATCTATATATGTATGTATTTATTTTTATTTTTATTCTTTTATTTATTTGGTTGGTTGTTTGTTTGTTTATTGTAGTAACAGGGTGAACTAGTGACATATATCAATTCCCAATATTTGCTGAACATTTCTGGGGCAATATCGTTCAACAGTTTTTTAACGCCGAACATCTTGGTTTATTTAGAATACAAATACATTTAAAATGATTGAAAACTATTAACTGCGCTATTAAAAGTGCGGTTGATAGCTTCTCTGGCCTTGGGGATTTGGCCGAACACATAATTCAGATTGGTCAGACTCTGCATCTGTGGTGAAACTGCCATGAATGTCTTTATAAAAACCCAAAAAAAAAAAAAAGGATCTGAGATACTTGAAAATAAGAAAATACAACCCCCCCCCCCTCCCCAGACCCATTCACTCTCCCTGTTTATTCTATTCTTTGTCATCTCGTGAGCATATTCAAGGTAAAGACGGGCTGAAAAGCGGTTCAGTACTTTTTAAGCGTCCAAAATGAAAAATGTTTCTCTTTAACGTCTCCCTCCATCTGTGTTGCACAACTCCATTCATATTCACATAGATAACGTGACATTTGCATACATTACACTGGAGCCAGTGCAGGATGTAGAGGGCATGTAGTTCAGATTTGTCACTGCTTTGCAACACAGTGCCTCCAATTTCAACATGTATGAAGGAACATTTTTAAAATATTCAATGTGTGTGTGTGGGGGGGGGGTATTCACTTAAGTGACTTGGTAATGTTACTGGCAGCCATGCATCGTAATATAATCTCTGATCCCTCCACTTAAACAAGGTCAGACGTGTAAACCTCCATTCGTCACGTTTTATTTGTGTCTCCTCTGAGATGCTCCTCACGTCCTCACTCGCTAACACAACAGCTCGCGTCGAGTTAAATACCACACAGGGACGCCGGAGCTGCACACGAGCTGGTGCAAGTGTATCAGACACGACAAATAATCAAGACTTGCAGTCTGAGGAGGAGCGCACCCCATTGTCTTCACCAAATTAATGTTGTTTTTTTTTGTAGGAGACAGAATTCATTAGTTTTGCAGTAACACGGGTTCAGGGAGCTCACTGATATTAACAGTCTTCTCAAACTCTGAGACTCTCATCGTGACGCATAACATGAAGAGTGAATGCCCGTTGCATGTAAGTTTGCACTGACTGCAGTGAGATGTTAATGCATGGCTATATATATTCATGACAAATATTGCTTTTTTTTTTGGATTGTAGAGGACGTACCCTGGAATTTTTCAAAAGCATGAAGTCGTCAAAGGATGGCGTCTTTCTGTATATGTGGTATATTGCTACTTACTTACGGTTCAGCTGAAGTGTTTTCAAGTACGTCAGGGAGATTGAAATGACCTTATTCTCAACAAAGGGCTTTTTGGCATTGTCAGGAGAGAGTCTCGCAACTGAGACTGCATTCAGATGCACTTGGCATTGATATTACGAGTTTTTGTTTTTGTTTTTTTTTGGTGTGGAAATGCTCGTGGTTACTGAGTGGGTTAACCACGAGTACTGATTTTCAGACCCCCCCCCCCCTAAAATTCCTACCAGGAGCAGATCATCAAGTGAGTGAATCGCACCTCCTGCCCGTTTTAAATCCTGATCTGATTTAATCTCTCTAATCCACGTCTGTTTGTGCTAACACTTTATCTGATTACAAGAGCGAAACCGAAGGAACCCCAATCTATTTCCTCTTAAGAACCCGTGCAAACATGGCCTCTCTAGTCACAGTACACACTATAGACTCAGCCGGGCAACACCGAGGCCTCTGTCAAGATCCGTTGTATGAATGGCTCGTGATCGTCTGCAAACACTGGGATTTTAGTTCTGCATAAGATCCCTGCAGAAGCCTTCTGGAGCTGTGCTGAACCTTGCTTATGATGTTAGCTGTGTTTGTTTGCTCTTGTTTTAGTGATAAGTTGTAATTCATTCATCTTCAGCCGCTTCTCCGGGGGTAGGGTTGTGGTGGTAGTAAGCTAAGTAGGGCACTCCAGACGTCCCTCCTCTCCCCAGCAGCGCCCTTCGGCTCCTCCTGGGGGATCCCAAGGTGTTCCCCAGGCCAGATTGGACACATAGTCCCTCCAGCGAGTTCTGGGTCTACCCCAGAGTCTCCTCCCAGTTGGACGTGCCCGGAACACCTGCAAAGGAAGGCGCCCAGGAGGCATCCTAATCAGATGCCCGAACCACCTCAACTGGCTCCTTTCGACGTGTAGGAGCAGCGGCTCCACTCCAAGCTCCCTCCGGATGTCCGAGCTCCTCACCCTTACTCTAAGGCTGAGCCCAGACACCCTACGGAGGAGACTCGTTTCAGCCGCTTGTATCCGCGATCTCACCCTTTTGGTCACTACCCAAAGCTCATGACCATAGGTGAGGGCTGGAACGAAGTCTGACTGGCACATTGAGAGCTTTGCCTTCCAGCTCAGCTCCCTGAATAAATTTTAAGTTTCTGTTTTTGTTTTTGTAAATTGTAAGCATCACAGTGGTAAATTGGCTGCATTTATATAGTGTTTTTCTAGTCTACCGACCACCCAAAGCGCTTTTCAGTGTACGCCTCACATTCCCCCATTCACACACAAATTCATACACGGATGGTGGAGGCTGCCATGCAAGGCGCCAACCTGCTCATCAGGAGCAGTTAGGTGTTCAGTGCCTTGCTCAAGGACACTTCTGCACGCTCTCTCTGGAGGAGCCGGGGATCAAACCAGCAGCCTGCCGAATACCAGAAGACACGCTCTATACCTTCTGAGCTGTGGCGCCCCAGCGGCTGTGGGCCTGCACCTTATATTAGCATGAGGTCAGGCCAAAGTAGCCTTGGAGGCCCTGGCAGACTAAAGCCCACCGTTTTGGGCTTGTTTCTGCATTAACACATTTTCAATAACTAAATGAAAAATGTGAGAGGGGAGTGGAGAGAGAAGGCACTGTATATCTCTTTAAAATGAGGAGCGTACCTGAGGTTATCTCACTCGCTCCTCAGCCGATGCTGTGATTCTTCAGTTGCCGGGCGATGTCTAAAGTGGGATGAGACGTTCAAAGCGTTATCGATGCTGATAAACCAGTAAGTTGACTTGTCCCCCGAAGCAGTAGTCTAAGTCCTGAGAGGCAACACTACTAACATGCTAAAGAGGACTGCAGTTGCTGGAAGTGTTGCAATGCTATCACGGTAGTTTTGGGGAAGGGCTCACTGAGATTCAAACTCATCTCTACATCATCTGTTCATGTACATCTGCTCATTTCCCTGCTGCTCACGGCTGAAGTCCAGCCCCGGGTTCAGTCGTGGTTTTCTTGCTGCACAACAGGAGTTCTTGCATCATTACACTGTCATGTTTTTTTAATCACTGTAAAGAGACCCAACCTTTTCTTCTGACAGGTGCATATTTGGGAATTGAAGTAAACTGAAGGAAAATGTATGCGATGAGGAGGGAGTCTGTGTTACCCTCCCTTATCTATGGCTATCACGAGCACCAAGGCGACCTCCGAGGCACCATCGAGCTCTTTCTTCTTAGGTCAGATTTTGTGTGGCATCTTGAGTATCCCCCCCCCCTTTTTTCCCTCCCCAATTGTATCCGGCCAATTACCCCACTCTTCCGAGCCATCCCGGTCGCTGCTCCACCCCCTCTGCTGATCCGGAGGAGGGCTGCAGACTACCAACATGGCTCCTCCCATACATGTGGAGTTGCCAGCTGCTTCTTTTCACCTGACAGTGAGGAGTTTCACCAGGGGGATGTAGCATGTGGGAGGATCATGCTATTCCCTCCAATCCCCCCCCCCCGAACTGGTGCTCCGACCGACCAGAGGAGGCGCTAGTGCAGCGACCAGAACACAATACTCACTACTCACATCCGGCTTCCCACCTGCAGACACGGCCAATTGTGTCTGCAGGGACGCCCGACCAAACTGGAGGTGACAGGGCGATTCGAACCGGCGATCCCCGTGTTGGCATCAACGGAATATACTGCCTCGCCATCCGGACGCCCTGCATCTCAAGTATATCTGGTGAAACATCACCGATCAGGGTCGAGCCCGAATTCACGCGAGGTGTTCATGCTTTACCAGAACCGGACGGGAAAACTTGAAAATGGTTGCACGGTTTTATCTCCAAAATGCAAACCATCAAATATGATTTATTTTCTCTTTCTTGGGCTTATATCGCTTCTCTTACTCCCTCTGAGTAAATGGAAAAAACTCATATCCATGATTGACGTTTTCTCAAACATACACGGCATCGAGTCTAGACGCGTAGCGTTCTGGATTTGTTCATGATGAGCGAATTAAAAACCTCCTCCTGTGTTTCAACCAGAAGACTAAAACCAAACACCCTCTTCTGACATGTTGGTTTTATTTTGCAGTTAAGACATTTTCCTGACTCGGAATTTTAAGTCTGTGCTTCCATTGCGAGCACGAGGAGAATGTTTGACATCGAAATAAGAGATCAGCACTTAAGATAGGCAAGTTTACATTTGTTACTTCCGGCGAAGAGGGAAACGCCTTACCGTCTGGAAAAAAACCTTACTCGCCTCAATCTGCCCCCCCCTCCCCGTTACACTGTTGGAGAGTAGATTTTAACATGTTTGACCCAAAGATGGTCAGATAAGTTGCTGATTTTATCTTTTAATTGCAAACTTTCCAGAAGGGGCCATTTTGAAAAGTGAGTTAAGAAATACACTTATTTTCATCCATCCTTTATCCGAACCGCTTATCCTGCTCTCAGGGTCACGGAGATGCTGGAGCCTATCCCAGGAGTCATTGGGCAGCAGGCGGGGAGACACCCTGGACAGGCCGCCAAGTCCATCACACAGTGCCCATGCACACAAACTTCCATAGCTAGGGACAATTTAGCATGGCCGGGTCACCTGACCTACATGTCTTTGGACTGTGGGAGGAAACCGGAGCCCCTGGAGGAAACCCACACAGACACGGGGAGAACATGCAAACTCCACACAGAGGACGACCCACCGAGGCTGGACTACCCCGGGGCTCGAACCAAAGACCTTTTTGCTCCGAGGCGACCGCGCTACCCACTGCGCCACTGTGCCGCCCCGCTTATTTTCATGTCAACGTGAAATGCTGCTGATGCATCTGACTTGATGTGCAGGGACCGTTTGGAGTTTCGGTTCCTGCTCACTCCCCACATGGTATCCAAGCGATGTGCAGGCTACGCTCTCTAAAGAAATACCAAAAAAAAAAAAAAAAAAAGAGAGAGAGAGTGGTTGTTCTGCTGGGCAGGGGTAAAACTCCCTAAGGTCCATCAATCACTGCTCCCTGTTTGAGTGCCATCCGAGAGCCCCCCCCCCCCGAAGAGAGCAGGGAAAACCATGTTAGGATCCGCATGTTCCTGCTTGCCAAATGTGGATGGTAGCACATCCTGCACTAACCCTTCCTTTATCTACAGACTGTGTCATCCCATGGGGGGCTGCTCCTTCAGGGAATACCTGCTGCTGCTGCTGCTGCTGCTGCTGCTGCTGCGACACAGGGGAGCGAAGTCAGGCACTGGCCATGCTGGATTTAAAGCCATGTCACAAAGTAGGCCAAAGCTGAATACCGATGAAGCAAGAAGTCTCTCAGAGGAAACGTCCATATACAGGAGGTTCTCATACATACTACTCCAAGCCAAGGTCCGCATCTGGTTTTTATTCAAGGTCAGAGGTCTGGAACGATTGGCGTTTGCGCATTTTCACCCCCTTTTTCTCCCCAATTGTATCCGGCCAATTACCCCACTCTTCTGAGCCGTCCCGGTCGCTGCTCCACCCCCTCTGCTGATACGGGGAGGCCTGCAGACTACCACATGCCTCCTCCGATACATGTGGAGTCGCCAGCCGCTTCTTTTCACCTGACAGTGAGGAGTTTTGCCAGGGCGATGTAGAGCATGGGAGGATCACGCTACTCCCCCCAGTTCCCCCTCCTTCCCACCCGAACAGGCGCCCAGACCGACCAGAGGAGACGCTAGTGCAGTGACCCGGACACATACCCACATCCGGCCTCCAACCTGCAGACACGGCCAATTGTGTCTGTAGGGACGCCCGGCCAAGCCGGAGGAAACACGGGGATTCGAACCAGCGATCCCCATGTTGGAAGGCGACGCTGTAGACCGCTACATGACCCGGACGCCCAACAGATTACATTTAATCAAGTCACTTATAACTTTCAAGCAATACATATTCAAGTTCAAGACAGTCAAGAGAGTCAAAATACATTCGAGGCTGGTGGGAGAAATGGCATGTTTGCCTGCATTCAGTTGTTTGAACCTAGGCAGAAAACATGTGATGGCCAGCTGTAGACACTGATCCAAACGGTCATTTCGAAGCCCCGCCCTACTCTGCCTCTGATTGGCTCTGACCCTAACGGGAACTCGTGTGCCATAGGCTACTCATTACGGTCATGTATGACCATGCTGGTTTTTCTCCTCTCCTATCTGTTTCAACGGTAGAGTGGGGTAACTGGCCAGATACAATTGGGTAGGAAACGGGGGGGTGTGTGTGCACGTGACATCTTGACATGTAGTCTTGTGACATCTGAAGTATTGATGATGATGATGATGATAGTGATGATGGTGATTAATTTATCCCTGTCAAAAAGAGCTACTCTCATGTCGGCCTCTGAGACTAGTTGACATGCATCATATCTGTGTGATTAGACAGAATGTTGACAGTCAACAGCTATCCAATATATATTTGGCTTATTCAAGCTATTCTTATTTATTTTTCTATCGTTCATCCTTGTCATGGAAAGATGCCCCACCATCCACCGCTGGATCATTAGAGTGTTTGGCAGCTGCCCTAATGAGAGGAAACGAGTTATTCTGCCCATTATTTGACCCACCTCTGCAAAATATGACCAGTTTTCACAGCTTGTCTGTTATGCTTTGTTCAAAAATGTCAAACCTCGTTCATGTATCAGTCACTTCAACCGGAGTGATGAACACGGGGGGATTAAATCAGCATGGTGCACGCATTTCACACTATTTCATCACGATGTCCATTCGTATCAGATCCCTCGGTGGGAAAATAGATGCACAGTTTTGCTGTTAAAGGAGAAACAACAGATTCGATTATCACGCCGCGGCAGATGCCATGTTCTTACAATATATTGCATGATATTTTCATTTCAAAAGACCCTTCTTGACTCAAGACTGCTGGTCTCGGATGCTGGCTTGCACAGATTCATGACGGAGCCCGTCTTTAAGATGTCATACGTCTGGTGAATGGTCCCGTGTGCCGTCAATGAATTTCAAGGCTCTCTGTGCTCTCAGGCATGTGAAGTTCATTATCTCTATTAAAGTGTCAATGATTCAAACAAATGCATCAAGGAGACGGAGACGAGTCAAGATGACCAGTAGTTATAAACGAATCTTTCAGTTTGATGAAGTTTGAGTCTAGTACATAGTGTAGAGTTGTTCAAATACACTTCTTAGGAGCAGAACAGCAACAAGGACAAAATTACAATAATAATTAAAGAACAAACAGACGCATTTAATCATGGATGCAAGCCAGCTTCCTCCTCACATCCTTGGTGACATCAAACATCGTCATTGTCTTCACTTCCACTGTTACGCCAATGACATCCAGCTCTTCATCCCCATTAAGTCCATTACCGCGGCAACGTACTCCAGTCTGACCTCCCTGAAATGAAATCGTGGATGCAAGCCAACTTTCTCAAACTAAGTTGTGATGAATCTGACATGCTCATCATCGGTCGCAAATTCCTTACCAAAACCACCCACAACTTCTGCCTCGCCATTGATAACTCCACTCTGTCCTCCTCCCCACACATCCGCAACCTCTTACTCATTTTCGACAGCAACATCTCCTTTGAACATCATGCCAATCAAATCACCAGAAGTCCCTTTTTCAACCTAAAACGTAGCTTGTCTCCACCCATCACTCTCCTTCTCTGCTTCTGAAACCTTGATCCATGCCTTCATCACATCCAGAACTGACTACTGCAACAGTGTTCTCTATGGCTCATCATCCAAAGTCCTAAACAAACTCCAGTACATCCAGAATTTTGCTACTCATTTGCTGTCTCACTCCCGTCACCACATTACTCTTGTCCTCCAAAACCTCCACTGGCTCCCTGTACCACAGTGGATCCAATTCAAAGTCCTTCTCCTCACTCACAAAGCCCTCCATCACCAGGCCCCCTCCTACCTCACCGAGCTGCTCCACTACCATACTCCTCCCTGCAGCCTTCACTCCTCCAGCGTTAACCTCCTGTCTCCACCACACAAGACCAAGCACCGGACCTCCTGTTTCCACCACACAGAACCCAGCACCGGACCTCCTGTCTCCACCACACAGGACCAAGCACCGCACCTCCTGTCTCCACCACACAGGACCAAGCACCGGACCTCCTGTCTCCACTATGCAGGACCAAGCACCGGACCTCCTGTCTCCACCACACAGGACCAAGCACCGGACCTCCTGTCTCCACCACACAGGACCAAGCATAGGACCCTGTCTCCACCACGCAGGACCAAGCACTGGACGTCCTGTCTCCACCACATAGGACCAAGCACCGGACCTCCTGTCTCCACCACATAGGACCAAGCACCGGACCTCCTGTCTCCACCACACAGGACCAAGCACCGCACCTCCTGTCTCCACCACACAGGACCAAGCACCGGACCTCCTGTCTCCACCATGCAGGACCAAGCACCGGACCTCCTGTCTCCACCACACATGACCAAGCACTGGACGTCCTGTCTCCACCACATAGGACCAAGCACCGGACCTCCTGTCTCCACCACACAGGACCACTGGACCTGGGGTGACAGACCCTTCTCCATAGCTGCCTCCTCCCTCTGGAACCCCCTCACCAAACACATCAGAGACTGCACCCATCTGTCAACGCTCATGTTATCAATCACAACTCACCTCTACAGAATGGCTTTTAATGTGTGATTAATGTTGTGCGTGTTATGTTTTAGCTGTATGGCGTTTATGTTGTTTTGTTTTTGTTTTTTTGATCTCATGTACAATGTATTTGTGTACCTTGAAAAGCGCTATGTAAATCAAATGTATTATTAAGGGTTAAAGGCGTTTTTTTTTCGGGAGTTGTTCCATATCTGATGCGAGGCTCTAAGGGCAGGGTGTTGTGTTGCTGTAAAGCTCCTTGAGGCAAATGCGTGATTTGTGATATTGGGCTATACAAACAAAATTGACTTGATTTGACTCATTATTATTGTTATAAACAAAGAAGAAAACACTGAATATATAAAAATTGAACACCCACCCCTGGCGACCCCTCCCCTCCAAAAAAAGACAAAAGATAGTCACTTCATTTGGCCATATTTGCTTAAAAATTAAGCAAACAGTGGAAACACCAATGGCACCACAGCATATTGAAATAACTAGCAAAACAAACAGCAGTAAAAGAAGCCCACCACCCCCCCCAAAATACATACATAAATAAATACATAAATAAAATTATGTTTTCCTCTGATGTTACGTTATGCATTTGGCAGGAGTCCAAGGTAGGATTTCAGAATTAATGACAAAAGCACTCGGAACCGCACGAGCGTGCTGAGATCTGCTCCGTCATTCGAGTGCAGATTTAATGGTGCGTACGAATACATACTTGAATACAAAACGAGGGGCAGAAGCCAGACTCTGTTTACCAAGGTGTGGACGACTTGGGAGACAAGCTCATTATGCAGTTCGGGACGTACTGTATCATCGATTAACATTCATCATGCTCAATCTACTTCAAGCTCCTCGTTGCCTCAGCCTCCTCCTGTAAACGCCGCGCACCCCCCTCCCGCCTCGGCCATGTGTCGGTGGACGGAGGTTAATGGGAGTGGAACGCTGCGGTGGTGTGGCCCCCGTGTGCTTGGAAGACCTGCAGCAAGGGGGGGGGGTTCCAGCACTCATCGATGTCTGCTGAACAGCAGGACGGCTGCTGTTTACCAAGCGTGCTGTTTATAGTGCGTTCCCAGCATTCACCGCCGCCGACCCAACCAAGGCCGCCTGGTGGCCCACTTGAGGGGACTTCGATTGCGTGGAAAGGGTTCCTCTTCGGGAAAGCGTGCATGTAGGTCAGCTGTCTGCGGAGTGTCGCTGAGTCAAACTCTACTTTCAAATGAGCAAACAAACCACAAAATAAAATAAAAGTTGAATAAAATGTGCCTGCATGAGGAACTGGATTTGATAAGTATGGATAGACAGCACTAAAGTTTTCTTCCTCTGCCGTCAACACATTTTTTTTTTCTGGTCTCTGTCTAAGTGAGCACCACTAATGCCTGTGTGTCTGTGACCTTTGAGCTGTTACCGTCAAGTTCAGTTTTCCACTGATGACTAATGGTAATGTAAAATGTATTTCGAGCAAGGCCAGGGGAAGATAATCCAGCACTCTGGGCACTTTTTTAAGAGAGGAAAAAGTAATTCAGTTTATCACATAGTGACTCTTATTGTTGACTTGGTGTAATGAATTAATACTGTTGAGTCACCATTTAGGGTGTTACGGTGGCGCATTGGTTAGCGCGGTCCCCTCACAGTAAGAACGTCCTGAGGTTCAAACCCCGGGGTTGTCCAACCTTGGGGGTCGTCCCGGGTTGTCCTTTGTGGGGAGTTTGTATGTTCTCCCGTGTCTCTTTGGGTTTACTCCGGGTGCTCCGGTTTCCTGCTACAGTCCAAAGACATGTAGGCCAGGTGAATCGGCCTTACTAAATTGTCCCTAGGTGTGTGTGTGGGGGGGGGGCTGGCGCTGGCCCTGGCCCTGGCCCTGGCCCTGGCCCTGGGATGGTCTGGCGGCCTGTCCAGAATGTATCCCTGCCTGCCACCCAGTGACTGCTGGGATAGGCTCCAGCATCTGGTGACCCCAGTGGAGATAAGTGGCTTGGATAATGGATGGGTGGATGAATGGATGGATGGATGGCTGGATGGAGTCACCATTTAAAAGAGGGCCTTTCTTGTTTTGGCTGTAGTGAACTCTTCTTCAGTTATCTTGGAGTAATCCAATTTCTGACAGATTCGGTGCTCAACTGAAATTTGGGCCAATCCATTCAAACAAGCTTGTGACATTTTCGATCTTAGATAGTTCTTCACAGGTCCGAGACGTGAACAATCTCTCTCTCCTGATGCAACGGTTACCGGTAGTGCAGGGCAACGCTAAGATTTGGGTACAAATCCTAAACATTTTCCGGTAGGCATACCTCAGCATGTCAGTGGGTGGATTGCACACATCGCTGGGACAGTTCTTGACAGCTGTTTTTAGCTCGAAGCTCAGATCATCATCTAACGGCCATCACTGTGATGACCGTTAGATGACCGTTACCTAACGGTCACAGTGATGACATCACTGTGATGACCGTTACCACTGCCCAGAGTAAGAAAATATCCATAACATTCCCTGCTCTTGGCAAACCCTTCGATTATTCAATGATCATGCGCTTCATTTTTTGCTAAGCTAATTACTGCAGTGTGCCCCCTAGTGGCCAGGGCAATTGCCCAGTTTGCCCAGTGCTTCTCCCAGCCCTGATTTTAGGCAAAAATCATTACTGAAGACAAGGGTGAAGAATGTCAAGTAACGTACAGTTTGAAAGGCAGACTTGGATGTGTTGAAATGATTCTGAGGCAGCAGAGGGTGAGGTAGGGAGGCAAGGGCCCAATGTGTTGTTATGGGGCCTCTGCAATTAGTGTAAGCATTTTTTATTTCTAAACAGTGTGTTAAGATATAGAAAAATATAACACCATTACCTCTGCACGTTGTGTATCAAACATACATGGAGGCCGAACACAAAAAAACAGGCAGTTTGATGGTCAACCATAATACCAGCATGAGAACAAATAAACTATTTAATCATCTTAATTTCGCTGAGAGAAGTGTGATTTTACTTACATACTCATCCCTCCTCTCTTATCCATCCAAGAAAGTCAGCGCACCACCAGGGTGTAATTTGTTTGTGCACATCGACGTGTCTAATGTAAATATTGATGTGTGGAGTTAATTAAAAAAAATGGTTTGTGCTTTTGATGGTGCTTAGAGGATCATGAAAATAGCTGTTGCAGTGTGGCAAAGCTCGCTGGAGGAGGAGAGTGAGACACGTTCCCACTTGTATACTGACACTAAGACCCCATTTACATGTTGTGTTACTCTATCTCTATCGACAAAAGGTATCGAGGTAATAGACACCCCAATCATGCCTTTTACATTTACATATTTCTATTATAAGCATTTCTATTGTTGGACCTAATTTTTGGTGCGGACTATGCAAAGGAAATGAGTGGGTGGGATGTCTGTCAGTAGTCACTGATGACAATAATAACGAAAAGGATTTGACAAAAAAAGAAATAATTTGATATGTTAACAGCATTAAAATGGTTAATTTTAACAGCTCATAGGAATCATAAGCAGTGAGTCATTTTCCCACAGCTGTGTTTGAAACTGGTCTGAACGTCACTACAGTACGTTGTTAAGTGTTGTGACGGGTTCATCTGAAAGTTAGGCGGGTCTGAAGAGGCCGGGAGCCAGGTCCAGCCCTCGGGATATGTTCTGCTACCTTTTTACACTATTATGACCTGGTAGCCTAAGCCCTGGGCCATCACAAGTCGTTAACGAGCACCTCAAACTCCGGGCCGTTTTGTCTCAGGGGGCTCAAACCCCTTTATTCGGGGGCATGTTTCAGGCGAAATAATGTAAATGCAAATATTAAGGTACTGCAATTGCACAAATAGTCATACAAGTATGAAATTTGGCAGGGAGTATCCTGAAACGAAGGGGAGAGTAGCAAAGCAAGGTGCTAGGGCTTGCGGCAATTCCATTTTGAAATATCACCCACAACATCCCCAAAAAGACAAAAAAAATAATAGTGTCCGCTTGACACATTCTCGTCAAAAATTATTATTTTTCACACTTTATGATGAATATCACTGTCTCACTTGTGTATAGAAAACTTCCCAAGTTCATAAGTTTCACTTTGAGCACAGGGTGACCTTGCTATCTTGAAAATGATGGTTGCTGTGGCCGAAGTTCTTCACCAAACCTCAAATCAGAGAAAACATAATGTTCTGTCACGAGCCTTCCGGATGGGGCTGAGCACATTTCCTGCATCTAACAATATCTTCATGTGTACTGCTTCTACTGCCATCTGAAGTGAGCAAGAGAAGTGAACGCTGAGTCCGGTCTCACCAATCTGCAAATAACACAGTAGTACACTTTCACATTGTGTGCAGTGCATATGCCAAAATCCAATTTCGCATGCAGATGACACGCCAGTCCTTTCCATTAACTTCTGTGGAGAGCTGATGTGTCCAAATACCACGCATCACATTGAACGGTCGTGACGTCACCAGCGAGACTCAGTTCATCCAGTTCACCTGATGCGCAGACATCCACAAGTAGCTAAGCAGAAGAAACAATCAATTTGTAATTAAATGATGGTATTAACGGTAGTATTTTAGTCATTTTATTAACCCTAACCCTGACCCTAACCCTAATCCTGGTTGTGGATGCCCGTGCTTCTGGTGAACTGGCCGAACTGAGCCTCGCTGATGACGTCATGCCCGTTCAAGGTGATGCGTGGTATTTGGACGTATCAGCTCTCCACAGAAGTTAATGGAAAGATTGGCGTATGCATTGCACGCCAAGTGTAATATCGTGTTATTTGTACACAGATTGGAAAACAAATGCTTTTAAAAAGTGTTCAGTGTGCTACTTTCCCCCTGGTTTCAGGATTCTTGCATTTGCATTTATACATCGTTTCACCAGAAACATGCCCCAAATAAAGCGGCTTTGAGCCCCCTGAGACAAAACGGCCCTGAGTCGGGGGGTGCTCATTAACAACTTGTGATGGCCCAAGGTTTAGGCTAACAGGAAATAATGGTGGGGGGGGGGGAAAGGTAGCAGAAAACATCCCGAGGGCTAGACCTGGCTCTCGGCCTGGAATGAATGGCAACCTTTAGAGAAGAGTCGAAATAACTATAACTACCGGTAAGGAAGATGATGCTACTGCCCCCCGGGTCGTGCTTTCTCACCGATGCGAGCCCGCTGCACAGATTACATTGACATCTGGCTGATTCTGGCTGGGATGCGATCACAACAGAAGCCAGACCACCTGCGGAGATGTTGCCGCAGATCCGGTCACAGTGCCTGCCGCATGCGCTCAAGACTTGCATTAACGTGCCTTCTTTGGACACATGTGATATGTTAATACAGGGTGCACGAGGGGTCAGGATGACACGCTGTCATTGCAAATAACGATATTTTACTATGGAAAAGAAAGTTAAAATGTTCTTTTTGAGAAATGTGGTTTTAGAACTTCAGAAAAACAGGCCTTAAAAATGTAATATTTAGGAAAAGGGCATGGACATGTAAGATTAGATTTAATCTGGCCGATGAGATTTAAACTGTATTTTCTTCTTTTTTTTTCTTCTCTGAAATGAAGTTGGGTAGAGGAAAATCATCCATATGCAATCCATCTGAAGGATTTACTCAGAGACCCCTAACAGGGCACCATCAGACCTGTAATGTCCGTGACGGTCGGAGGATCCCGAGCGAAGCGTTTGCCGGCGGCGGAGGCTCCTCTGCGCAGCAGGAGCGCAGCAGTTATAGTGTCAAGATGCCTGCAAAGCTCACCCCGGAGTAGCCATTAAATCCAAATCTGTCGGCAAAACCTGTTGTGACGGAAGGTGCCTTTAATTATTAACTGGCACTAATCGAAGGAGATAGTCAAATGTCAATCGAATTTGCTAACTTGGTATCTCAAGGCTACCCCCCCCCTTTTTTTCTGCCCGATTGTATTCGTCCAATTACCCCACTCTTCCAGGCTGCCCTGGTCTCTGCTCCACCCCCCTCTGCACATCCGGGGAGGGCTGCAGACTACCACATGCCTCCTCCCATACATGTGGGGTCGCCAGCCGCTTCTTTTCACCTGACGATGAGAGTTTCACCATGGGGACATAGCGCGTGGGAGGATCACGCTAATCCCCCCAGTCCCCCCCCCCAAACAGGTGCCCCGATCGACCAGAGGAGGCGCTAGTTTAGCGACCAGGACACATACCCACATCCGGCTTCCCACCCGCAGACGACGGCCAATTGTGTAGGGGCGCCCGACCAAGCCGGAGGTAGCGCGGGGATTCGAACCGGCGATCCCCGTTTTGGTAGGCAACGGAATAGACAGCTACGCTACCCGGACGCCCCCCTCAGGGCTAATCTTAACAATGAAACTCCGAAATATGGTTTATGAGGGTATTCACCTCGGCTGATTTGCATATCAAGTGTATTTCCACTGCGTCACGTTAGATCGGGAATGACGTAGCTGTTGTTTTCTTAAGGTCTTCGCACCCATTTAATCAAATCCGCCACAGTTTCTTAACATGTGTGCATGAGGGTTGTTTACTGCTCCATGCTTTGTGCAGCCCTAATAAAGAGCATGGTCTGTCCTTGTTCTGTTCTGTTTGCTCTTAAGGCAGCAAATATGACTACCAGGCGGGGGTCTGTCAAAGTCACACTGTAATATGGTCAGAGGAGACACAATGCTTTTGTTAGAGAAATCTTAAATCCAGTCTCATTTCCACTTCAGGGCTAATCCACCATGGAATAGTGTGTGACCCAGAAAAGAAAAAAAAAAGTAGAAAAAGGAATAAAGGCTGACTCATAAAGTGTACTGTATCAGCTCAACAGAGTTGAAACGAGACAGACAACTTTTAACATGACTGATGTGCAGAACTAACCGCTGATGGTTTTGATGCATGTGCATTCAAAATCGGTGCAACAAATAAGCGTATGGGGGGTAGCGAAGTGGTCTATTCCGTTGCCTACCAACACGGGGATCGGCGGTTCGAATCCCCGTGTTACCTCCGGCTTGATTGGGCGTCCCTACAGACACTATTGGCCGTGTCTACGGATGGGAAGCCGGATGTTGGTGTGTGTCCTGGTTGCTGCACTAATGCCTCCTCTTGTAGGTCGGGGTGCCTGTTCGGGGGGGGTAGCGCGATCCTCCCATGCGCTGCGTCCCCCTGGTGAAACTCCTCAGTGAGCAGGAAGTGGAGGAGGCATGTGGTAGTCTGCAGCCCTCTCCGGATCCAGCCCAATATCACGCCAAAGCGTGTAACACACCCGCCGGTCTAACGTGTCAGTGTCACGGTTTGTCTCGCTCAGGCCAGCAGGGGGCGATGATTAACTCAGTGCCAGCCACTCCCCACGGAGGAAAAGAAGCTTCCAGCATTTTCCAAAATCCCTCCCCTAACCCTAACCCTGACCTGCCTTCACCTCTTCATCGCCCCCTGCTGGCACTGCACTTTCATAGGTGGCATACCGTGACAGTGACACGTTGGACCGGCGGGTGTATTACACGTGGGCAGAGGGGGTGGAGCAGCGACCGGGACGGCTGAGAAGAGTGGGGTAATTGGACAAGTGCAATTGGGGAGAAAAGGGGCGGGAAAAAAATCCAAAAATAAGTAAACCCCCCCCCAACAGTGATGAATCACATGTTATCTGAAGGTAAATCACATTTTACTCATCTTGCTAAACAAATGTACTGATCTTTTAATCAGCAAAGGCTTCAGCATGCGCCGCCTGCTCCTTAACAGGTAGACTGTAATGGACCTCGAGGAGATAGTTGTTAATTGAATAGGACTCTCAAGTATGCCATCATCAAGTATGCCATTATAAAGGAGTAATGGCATTCCTAAAACGTAAAAGAACACAAATGCAGAGTTTGAAATTGTGGCCATGCTGAACGCAAGGGTACAGAGCGTCACCCTCTGGTGCGATTATTTCACAGTAAACCTAATAAAAACAACAAATCCACAAAACTAAGAGTAAATAAGGCGAAATTGCATATGTGAGTTGGATAAGGAACTTTCGTCTCGTTCGGTGCGTCTTCTCTTCAACCACCGGATCCAGAAACTCTCGGAGCAAGAAGACCGGCACTGCCGACACAGTGCTCATCTCCGAAAAGCTCAGCAAACGCGAGAGAAATATATAACTCACTGGACGTTGTATGTTTTCAATTTAATCCATAAAATGGCATTCAAGGAATGTGGGGGAACAAGAGGAAGCAACATCTGCAAATGGGGATGCATTATAAGTCTGCGAGTGATATTTCCCAGTCATTTGTAATTTGCAGTGACCTTTCCGATGGCTTTCCTCACCTGTTCTATTTGAGGCCTTCTGTCTCCCTACGGGTGGAGAGCCCTAGGAAAAAGTAATGAACAGAGTTGGTCTCTCCATTAGAACGTTCTGGAAAGATTATGTGCATTCAGCCGTGTTTTAAAAGGACACTGGGCCTCGTGTGAATATTGTCTCACGTTTATGTTGCTTGCCTCTTTATTTTTTTTCTTGCAAGAAAAGGAGCTAAGGAGAAATCGATGCTGGTTAGGTAGATAGGCAAGAGCCATGAGATTTCATTATTTTTTTTCATTTTTTTTACAAAGACCTGCACGTGGGTGTCTGGATGCCGCGGAGGTCTAATCTGTTGCCTACCAACACGGGGATCGCCAGTTCGCATCCCCGTGTTAACTCCTGGTTAGTCAGGCGTTCCTACAGACACAATTGGCCGTGTCTGTGGGTGGGAAGCCAGAAGTGGGTACGTGTCCTGCTCGCGGCACTAGATATGGTACCAGATAGCAACCGGATGTGGGTCACTTCAGGCAATGATGTGGCACTGATGGCCTTCTTCTGGCCCTGACAAAATGGATGTGACCCTGAAGTGGCCCATGTGTTAAATGGTGAATATAGCCCAAATATCACAAAACACATATGGGCCACCTTTGACAAATATGTGGCACATGTGGCATTGCTATGGCTTGGTTCTGACCCAGATCTGGCAAACAGGAGCGGACCGCCCAAGTGCCATCATTCCACGTGGTTATGTGGGCCGGATTAAGTTCGGGTGTGGGACGGGTCCGGGCCACAGCAATTTTGCTAGCTGGGGTCGATCGGGGCACCTGTTCGGGGGAAGGGGGAACTGGTGGGGAAAACCGTGACCCCCCCCACGTGCTACATACCCCTGGTGAAACTCCTCCCTGACAGGTGAAAAGAAGCGGCTGGCGACTCCACATATCTGAAGCCCTCCCCGAGTCGGCAGAGGGGGTGCAGCATCGACTGGCATGGCTCAGAAGGGTGGCGTAATTGGACAAGTACAAATGGGGGGGGGGAAGACCTGCACTTCCGAACAGTCGTAGCATAACAGTTCCTGTAGTTTCTTACCACTCACAACCTTACATGGAATGCTAGATTTCGCAGGTTTCATCATTTCTCATGCAAGCATATCAGATGACCCCTCATGGACATGCTAATAAAATCCAACGGCTTCTAATTGACCGGTTAACCCAGGCAAGGATGAAATCCTCGATTAGAGTGATAAAGTAGGAAGGAGAGCAGTGGGTAATAACACTCTTTTGAAGGAAGTCATATGAAGATTGGAAGCATAATCACCATCATCATGGTAATCGACTTTATATGGAGATGGACACCTTGTGCAACCTGGAGGGAACTCCCCTGTTATGAGCATCCTCGCTCTCTCTCTCTCTCTCTCTCTCTCTCTCTCTCTCTCTCTCTCTCTCTCTCTCTCTCTCTCTCTCTCTCTCTCTCTCTCTCTCTCTCTCTCTCTCTCTCTCTCTCTCTCTCGTCTCGTCTCTCTCTCTCTCTCTCTCTCTCTCTCCTCTCTCTCTCTCTCTCTCTCTCTCTCTCTCTCTCTCTCTCTCTCTCTCCCCTCTCTGTGATTTTAACTTTGTCAACTTTGATGCTCAGTGTAACTTCCTTCATATTTGTGTGCATGTGTGTGTTTGTGTGTATGTATGTGTGTGTGTGGTGGGGGGGGTTGATTGCATCATTCTCCTTTCACCCACTCTTGCATACACCTGTTATGTCACCATAACAACAAAGGACGAAATGGATGCGGTGGAATAATGAATTGCACAGTGTGCGTCACCGAGAGATGGACTAGAGATTGCCTAAATGAAGTAGCAAAGAGCGCGCGGCATTCTAAGCATAAGTGCATCTGATCATCTGAGCATTTTGTACACCGAAAGCCCTACCGTCCATTGGCTGGAAATGTCCTGCTTATTAAGCATGGCTTTTGTTAAGAGCCCATCTAGTTCATTTGCAACATTTGGTGTGGGGAGATGGTGGTGCGAATTCACATTTTCAGCGGCCTCACCCAGTACCGTCCATGCAGTGTCTTTGTCCACATCTGCGTCTAAGTTTGTGTCTTCGTTTGATGGCTGGGAGAGATGGTGTTTGATTGGCTGGGGTAGCTCGGTCTGAGGTGTGTCCAGTGGGCGCAGGGACCGCGGCCCTACCCGGAGCTGCACACGAAGAGGAAACACCGAGGGCAGTCTGACAGGACGCGGAAGTGGGGCAGGCTAAGCTAACTGCTAGCCAACGCCGTCCGGCAGCTCCGATAACACCGAGGGTGGACTGACGGCGGCCTCGCCTAGCGTTGACTTGTGTTGTTGGTGTCGTCATGTGGAGTGCAGGAAGCTGTGTCGAAGGTGTCTGGCTGGGAGAGCTGGCGTTGAATCGGCTTGGGGAGCTTGGTCCGCTGCATCCGGTGGGCCCTGCCTGGAGCTGCGTGCGAGGAGGAAACACCGAGGGTGGTCTGACAGGACACGGAAGTGGGGCAGGCTAAGCTAACTGCTCGCCCGTGCAGACTGGCAGTTCCAGTAACACCGAGGGCGGTGTGACAGGACGCGGAAGTGGGGCAGGCTAAGCTAACTGCTAGCCCATGCAGACTGGCAACTCCGATAACACCGAGGGCGGTGTGACAAGATGCGGAAGCGGGGCAGGCTAAGCTAACTGCTAGCCCATGCAGACTGGCAGTTCCAGTAACACCGAGGGCGGTGTGACAGGCCGCGGAAGCGGGGCAGGCTAAGCTAACTGCTAGCCCATGCAGACTGGCTCCGACAGTCATCGTAGAGTCCGTTCCCTTCGACAGTGATTGTTTTATTTTTATTTATTTTTTGGTAGTTTAATGTGTGTGTTCTTATAGTTTTTAGATTTGTGTTTTCTGTGTTGCACTGCTGTGGACTGGGGCCAACAATATTTCATCTACACAAGTACATGAAATCAAATGACAAAATGTTCCTGATTCCTGAAATGGTGAGAGACATTTTCACATTATCACCAGCCACCGGTAATATAACCCTGTGTTGAGGGATTGCTCTGCCTTGCGGTGGCTGCATATATGGCACCGGGAGGCAGAACACTTGCACATCCAGAACTTCCTCAGAAGCATAACGAGTTCCCGCTATGTATTCATCCTCTACATACACAGGCCCAAACGCTGCGTTTTATTTCATGTGTGTCCAGAATGCACGTCTTCTTTTTTGTGTCAAGAATACTGCTCTGTCACCCATCGCTCTCTTGGGACAATGCAATTTTCGTGGATAATTCAATTTGGACTCAAGGGCACTGAAATATGAAAGGCACTTCAGGCCACTTATGCCATTGTTACGGTGCCAGCTAATGCAGATCTTGACAAATGTACTGCCAGGGTAGAGACACGGACTGCAATTACCTTAGATAGAGAATACTCAACAGAGACCCATGCTGAGGAGGACGGGAGCAAAACCTGTTAAGCCACCTCCAGTGTTTCCTGTGACTTGTGAAAGGGTAATAGGGACAAGGGTTGTGACAGAGACAGAGATGTCTGGTATGCAATTTTCCCTGCATATGTAAGGAGTAATTAATTCTATATTTTTACTTTGCATCGAATGGAGGAAAATTATGCAGGATGGTCAGTTGCCCAGTAAGGACGGAAATAAATAGATAGATAAATAAATAAAACATGTTTTGCTTAAGCATTACTCCTGCAAAGAACATTTCAATCGCAATTCTTTCTGCTGATTGGAAGATATATTTTGTGCGGTTTTAAAATCAAAACAAATAAGCATGAGATGAAAGCCAAAGGACCTTTTTTCTTTATGAGGTTCTCCTGCCGGAAACATGTCTGGAGTCATTCTGCGGCTTAACTTTCTTTCAAGCCGGGAAACGTAATGAATTATGTTGCCCACTTTCTCTCACATCCTTTGAAGAAGAGGGAAAGTTTAATTGACACTCTTGTGTCACCTGCTCTCGGAGGAAACATAATTTCCTTTCTCACGGGGGGATCTCACCTTAAATGAGACGGAACAAAAGAAGAAAGGATTCACGTTCTGATTACGTCTCCAGTGTTTCCAAACGTCAGAGAGTTTCCTTGAAGAGGGTTTGGACCCAAGGAAATTCAAAGTTTCCTCGCAGAGTGGAAGAATAAACGCTGACTCCGACCTCGTGCCACCCACGGAGGTGCGTGAGGTGTGTTAGAATGTGACAAGGTTGTCCTTTGAATAAATTCAATCGAGTTCCCAACAATAAAAGTCAACTGATTTGACTTTTATTTTTCTTATTCTTTTTATTTTTTTTTATTTTGGATTCCACCATTCATCCGCCTTTTCTCTCTTCAATTGCACTTGCCCAATTACCCCACTCTTCTGGCCTATCCCGGTCGCTGCTCCACCAGCCCCTCTGCCGATCCGGGGGGAGGGGCTGCAGACTACCACATGCCTCCTCCGATATGTGTGGAGTCGCCGGAAGCTTCTTTTCACCTGATGGGGAGGATTTTCGCCAGGGGGACGTAGCACGTGGGAGGAGGCGCTAGTGCAGTGACCAGGACACATACCCACATCCGGCTTCCCACCCGCAGACACGGCCAATTGTTTCTTTAGGGATGCCCGACCAAGCCGGAGGTAATAAAGGGATTCGAACTGGTGATCTCGATGTTGGTAGGCAACAGAATAGACTGCCACGCTACACGGACGCCCCACAAACAGAGGATACTGTGGAAAAAGTTCGGCTCAAAACTACAAAATATCTTTGGTAGGCAACGGAATAGACTGCTATGCTACCCGGACGCCACTACTTTTATTTCTAAGACAGACGGACGGTGTGAATGGAAACAGGACAGCACTGCTGGGTGCCGTTCCTCGTGTTACGAATGTGAAGACAGGTTGAACCTCTGTGGGCTAAAGTTCTGTCAAGGGACGCTCCTCTAACTGTTGCTGCCACACCTATCTAACATATGCAAAGAATTAATCAGCCCCCTCTTGTCTTGATGTCAGTCTAACAAGTTGCCTTTGACACACTGGCACCTCCCAAACAAGTCCATACTTCAGTTTCATTTTCTGTGATGGTGTTTTTGTACGAGAGGTCTCGGCCTGAACAGTTCCCCTGAACGATGCTTGCCCCTCGTTGAGCTGCTGCATGCAACACACAAGTATGTGTGTGCACACGCACACAAGGTTCTGTAGCATTGTGGCTTTCACAGATAGCTGTTTCAATAAGTGAGCAGGAACGCCCTGGAAATACTCACTGACGGCTACGTCTGACGTCACGTTTCCAGGCTTAGCTCAGCAGTGTCAGTAATAATCTACTTGTTGTTATTCATTAGCATTCAGGCAAAAACTATGATGATTTGGACGTAAACTGATATTATTTTGGGCTCGTGTGCCTACACACTATCCAGACTACTTGACCTGCTTGGAGAGCGTAGATGGAGTTCTGGAGAAGATGCCATGTAGTGAATCAGTACCTCTACTAGGAAATTAAAATGTTCTCGCGAGGAAATCTTGACGAATTAGCCTGCCGAATCATAACCCGAGCAGTGACTTATCTGGCTTCAGCACTAGCAAACCATTCACGTGCCCATATGACATGTTTAATTACAAGTAGATTCATTAGTATAATTACGACCAGAACACTGTGGAGTAATGGTCAATGTTTGACTTTGTAATTGTTTCGTTGTTTTATTGGATCTGAGGTAAAATTTTCTGTACACAAGTCAAGACGGGGGATTCATTTGTCAATTTGTTACTACCAAGTGAATTTAAGGGGCGTCCAGGTAGCATACTGGTGTATTCCGTTGCCTACCAACACGGGGATCGCCGGTTCGAATCCCTGTCGTACCTCTGGCTTGGTCGGGTGTCCCTCCCTACAGACACGTTTGGCCGTATTTGCGGTTGGGAAGCCGGATGTGGGTATGTGTCCTGGTCGCTGCACTGGTGCCTCCTCTGGTCGGTCGGGGTGCATATTCGAAGGGGAGGGGTAACTGAGTGGAACTCCTCACTGCCAGGTGAAAAGAAGCGGCTGGCGACTCCTTATGTATCGGAGGAGTCTGCAGTCCTCCCTGGATCAGCAGAGGGGGTGGAGGAGTGACCGGGATGGCTCAGAAAATAGAGTAATTGGCCGGATACAATTGGGGAGAAAAGGAGGGGGGAAAAAAACAAGAACAAGTTGTCAGTGGGTTACTACCTGGTGAATAGGATGGAAGCGTAGACCTGGTGTACTTGTACTCTCTCCAGTATCCCAGTGAAGGTCTGAGACATGGAATCTGTATGGGCTGTTTACAAGCTTTATTGAGGTGACAGCTGCAAGGAGTTGTGACTAACGCGGTCTGTGCCGGCTATGATGGCACTGCATAGTGAATAAGGCTAATCAAGATGAAGACTGAGGCCTTCCAAGCTCATTTTTATCATTTTATAAAAAGCTGTTAGATTCGTAAAGTGTCATGCAAGCACACTACGTCAGCATTACAACATCGACAGTTATACATCACTTGTACATCCCTCTTTGTCTCCCGACTAAATAACTCTGTTTTATGGTTCTGCCCGTTAGCTAAATTTACCATGCACATCTGTTGGTCTCAAGTACAAGTAAAATCTTTAAAGGATATATGCTGCTACTTCTGAAGTATGCATAGTTATTTTTGACAATCTTATTACTTTATCCATCACAATATACAAGACAGAGTACATATGGGTGAGCTGACCATGCAATGCAATGGTTCCCAACCTTTTTTTGGCCCGTGACCCCACTTTGACGTCACGTTGGGCACGGTGGCCCAGGGGTAAGCTCTGTTGCTTCACAGCAAGAAGATCCTGGGTTCGAACCCTGGGGATAGTCCAACCTAGGGGGTTGTCCCGGGTCGTTCTCTGTGTGGAGTTTGTGTTGTTCTCCCCATGTCTGAGGCGGGTTTCCTCTGCTTGCTCTGATTTCCTCCCACCATCAAAAAGACATGCATGTTAGGGTTAATACTCCTGCCTGCACCCCTGAGCAATGCAATGGGAAAAAAAAGTACTGGAGTTGGTCCCCGGGCACTGCAGCTGCCCACTGCTCCTATACAATAGGATTGGTTAAATGCAGAGGAGGAATTTCATTGTATATGTGTACAAATGACAAATAAATTTGATTCTATTCTATTAAAACGCTGCAGGTATATTGGGCATGTCAGACTTGGAGTACATTCTAGGGTAGGCCTAGGACACATCAGGGGATTACATTCCCCAAAAGCTATAGGGAGAATTTGGAGGGACCCTCAAAAGTATCAGCAGAAATTTGTAGGGTAAAGAGTTGCTTGAGATGCTCCGTCAGCCCTTTCGTTGTCAAGACCCCGACAGAGGACGCAGTATGACAAATTGGTGCACAATAGTTAGATGGACGAAATGATGGATGAACGACTTCCTGAATCTCGGTGGCATCTTCATTATGCTGCAATTTAGAGTGAGCCAAAGTAAATGGGTTTGCTTGATGCAATTGGTATGCAACATTTCTCACACTGCGATAACCTGAAACACAATCTCGGTGATAAATTACAAGGAAAATTATGGAAAATTAGAGACACCCAATCGTTGCGTGATATTAACCGTATGCTGTGTAGTAAAGTCTCTCTGCCTGGTAGGGTATGAATATGATTATTTTTCATTTTGGCTGTTTCTCAGCTGCCTAGTTTCACATGTGCTGGATCCCATGTGCATGAATTAGCATTAGCTATTATAAATGAATTGGTTAGCTGTGCTAATTGCTAAATAACAATTAGCATAGCTAACCAGCTTATTTTCTGTCTGCATATCGCCAGGTGCGTTATTATGGATCCCACCGCTTTTCTTGGCACTCTGCCTCTGATTGGTCAGTACTTGTTGCCTCTGTTGGTTGGGTTGGTTAAGGTTATAGGGTTTAGGGCGGGGTTAGGGTTAAGGTTAGCTAATCAGAGGCAGAGTAGGGGCGGGCCTTCCTAGAATCCTAGCGCCTGGACGCTACGCGGGGCGTGTCTTGCCAAGAAAAGCAGTGGGATCCATAACAACGCCGGAGTTTGGTTCATTGATATATCTGAAACAGCTCATTTTGGTGTTAAGTTAATGGTTGAAGGAGAACAAAGCAAGAGATCGTCAGTCGTTTCGTCCGGATCCTAGTGAAGGCTCTGTTATATCTGACTGTGATCAGATCAGTCATGTTGAGAACACTACACGTTATGCAAATCCTGCTAAGCAGAACACGGCACAGGAAAAAAAAACAAAAAACCCTCCATCTGCAAAGGCCAAATCACCTGTTAATCACTTCCCACCCCGTCAGCGCGTTGGAATCTTAACCGCCCCATCGTGGGTGGCCAGCTCGAGACGGTCACTCGGGAACGAGCGCATAATTGATCACAAATGACAACAAATTGCGCGGCTCTGGGAAATCACTCAAGCCGTGACAGCGGACCAGCTGTGTTGCTGTTTCCTGATATAAAAGCGAACTGTTTATTTCCACTTGAGAGAAAGGGGGAGGGAGATGCAGGGTGCGAGAGGGTACACGTGTGTGGGGGGAGGGGGGAGGGGGTGGGTGATGGAAGCTATTTACTGTTCCCAGCTGCCTCAACCGGGCTTTACAAGCTGCAGCTGTTGTAGCTGATCGGTCTGCAGCGTTGTTGTACACCGGTTTAAGGAAGTGTACAAAGAAAACAATGACACACCCGGCTTACATTCCCGTCATGCAGAGGAGTTCGATAGCTGCTTGCGGGGACGATCAACTAGCCTATCTGTTTCACCGAGAATGCCGAAATTAATACGCATCGCCATCATAACCTTGTGCAAAATGGAGCAGCCCTGCAGAGTGGTTTGCACTGATCCAACTTGCTGATATGTCGACGGACAGAAAATGCACCTTGCAACCCCAACAACAGTTCCAGTGCATTGACATGTTGTTAAATTAATCACTTGGTATCGGAGCTGTTTGCTTATATGACATCACAAATCGAAGGAGGGGACAAACTCATTTTTGGCAGCAGAAGAAAAACGAGGCATCCTTGCTCATACAGATGAAAGTGACCTCTGCGCACTGTATGGGAGTCAGAGGCCATTTAATAGACTGTGTAATGGGCGTCCGTGGAGCATAGCGGTCTATTCCATTGCCTACCAACACGGGGATCGCCGGTTCGAACCCCCGTGTTACGTCCGGCTTGGTAGGGCATCCCTACAGACACAATTGGCCGTGTCTGCAGGTGGGAAGCAGGGCGTGGGTATGTGTCCTGGTCGACGCACTAGCGCCTCCTCTGGTCGGTCAGGGCGCCAGTTGGGGGGCGGGGGGATTGCAGGATCCTACCATGCGCTGTCCCCCTGGCGAAACTCCTCACTGTCAGGTGCAAAGAAGCGGCTGGCGACTCCACATGTATGGGAGGAGGCATGTGGTAGTCTGCAGCCTTCCCCGGATGGGCAGAGGGGGGTGATTTGCCAGGTACAATTGGGGAGAAAAAGTGGGGGGGGGGAATCCTAAACAAATGCATAAACTCTGTAACAGGCAGTGCATGATTTAAGAATACCCCCCCCTCGAGTTTAGAGCATGAGATTTAGAAAACCCCGTGTCTTGCAGATAGTGTATTGTTGTTAGCAGTCTTTCCTTTACACAGCAGCATTGATAAAGAGTCGTCTGCATGCAACACCCCTATTTTGTCTTCTTTTTAGGAAAACCCAAGTTGTCATTCCCTTAATTTCTCCCCATGTTCAATTAGCAGTTACGGGGTTGCAGCATGGAGTGGGAGGGGGGGGAAACACGGATCCTTATCCTTGTTTCCATCCAAGGATAATGGCGGGTAGGAATGCAAAATGTCAAACGCGGTAATGAATGTTTAGCTGTGTGGTGACGGGCGACCTGCTGGGTCTCAGCATGAACGACAGCTGATGCTGAGACCCGCATGGGCCAGGGATCAATTCCTGGCGCTGCTGATTTAACTAATTTGATCTCTCTATGCCTTGAGCAGGCTATCCTTTGTTCTTGTCTACAGAAAGAAAGAAAGAAATAAACGAGTGTGATTATTTTTTTTTCCATTTCCTAAAGCAGACGAGACAAGAGGGGAGATAATAGATGGTCTTAGAAGGGTGACTCGGAAACGCCCTGATGTGTTTTATTCTTCACACCCTGCTGATGCTGAGAGGGCCACACCCGGTTTTATTCAAAGCAGGATCAGGATTCACCTGGCGTTTCCACTGGGTTTATTGTTATCATTAGTTAATTAATTACTTGATTTGTTTTTGGGGTGGGGGGGGTGGGTTCCCTCGTTTTCTCCCCAGTCCCAGTTGTACCTGGCCAATTGTCCCGCTCTTCCGAGCCGTCCCGGTCGCTGCTCCACCCCTCTCTGCCGATCCGGGGAGGCCTGCAGACTACCGCATGCCTCCTCCCATACATGTGGAGTCGCCAGCCGCTTCTTTTCACCTGACAGTAAGGAGTTTCGCCAGGGGGACGTAGCGCGTGGGAGGATCATGCTGTTCCCCCCATTATCGCCCATTATCATTATTTTCAACAGAAGTCCTCTACTGTAAATAACCCAAAAGCAGAGTGCACATGGAGGTCGTTTCATCTCCAGCAGTTCAGAAGTGGTGTTTGTATACATGGGCGACCCAGTTCAGATCTTGTTTCTGGACCGAACCCCGTCCTTGTCCATCTTTGCATGCCAAGACTGGACTCTTTCAACACAAAAGAGACGTGTTTTCGCTTCTCAAGCCGCGGCTTCAAATTATTTGGTTGCCAACCGCTGAAGCACGACGTGTCATTACTCTCCATGTTATGCCGCTCCATAACACCGCGGTGCACGTGCCACTCCGGCCGAGTGTTTATAGCGGCCCATCCAGCTTTCACAAATCACGCAAGAAGTGCTTATTGTAGTTGACATGCAATATATCATATCGGGAGGCAAATGAAACATCTGCTGGGCACGAAGAGATTTGGAGCCATCCGTCATGCCGTATAGGATGGCTTTACATAATGGGTTTGTGTGCAGGGCGGAGTACATGAAGAAACGTCCACACACGTAATTGACTCACACTTTCAAGACGCCACACAACAATATGTGTTGGGTCTCTGAAATGTTTAAACAGCTACCTACACCCATTAGTAGTCACATACACATGTTTAACATGAGAGCAACCGTAACTCATTTGACATTTGAAGGCATCTGAGTAACCTTAATATTGTCATAAATTATATATATATGTGTGTGTGTGTGTGTGTGTATATATGTATGTATGCATGCATGTATATATGTATGTATGTGTGTATCTATGTGTGTATCTATGTGTGTGTGTGTGTGTGTATATATATATATATATATATATATATATATATATATATATAAAGGTTGAATACAGCGGCGTAACGACCGAAACCAACGATCAGTTTCATATGCAAATAGCGGTGTGACCATTAACTAGAGTTTCAGTGGCCATGTGTAGCTTTCACAGAGGATCAGGGAATATGCAATGTTGCATATGAAACTGGTCGTTGGTTTCGGTCGTTATGCCGCTGTGTTGTTCATAAGGCTTACCTGCAGTCAGTTGAGACTGAAGAGGTCACTTAGATGAAGATGAAACGTATCTGTCAATAAACGCATCCAGATGAACTGAATCAACCTTACCGGGATTATTGGGCATGCATCCAGACCGTTGTTATGTTATCTTTCATAACGTCCTCCTCTAAAACCCCACCAAAGCACAGCCACCTCAGTGTATGACAGAAAACAAACAAAAACGCTAAACACAAAGAAGAAGAAGAAGAAGCTGTATACTGCTGCACCTGGGAGCAATGTTTTCATTGTGCTGTTGGTCGCGTCTCCCTCTCTATACTTTCTTTTTGTGTGTCCCCTCATGAATCCCTGATGGGCTCCCACAAGCACAATCAAGACAGCCTAGTGGGCATCTCCCCCCCCTCCTCCTCCCCCATGATGTATAGTCCCAGGCAAGTGCGGAGGCGAAGTATCTGCAATACGTGATGCGGTGCTGTGATACGACTAAACAAGTCCAAGGTCGTACACCGGTGATTAAGAGACGCCGGGGGGGGGGGAGGGGGGGGGGCGAGTCTCCGGGATCCCATTCAAGGTTTTTCTTTAAATAGTCGCCATCTAATGGCAAATCAATAACCCAGCAATGGGGATGATTAGACATTCACGCTTTGACTAATGGCAGGCCCCGGCTGTGGTTTTAACCCCCCCCCCCTAGAAACACGTGCAAACATTTAAGTGGCGGCCTTGACAAATGGCGTGAGAGGAACAGGGGGGTGAACGTGCAGTGGATCACGCGGCACGTAGACGCCTCCGTCTATTTTCAATTAAAAGATGCCATCGATTTCTTAGCCTATTGGCATGCACCGGAACACGCCAAGATGCGTGAGGAGTGTTCCGGTTTGTTTTGTTTTGGTTTTTTTTTTTGCTGCCGAGGAAAGTGAAGGGCGCTCGAGAAATCTGAGCCGCTTTTTTCTCTCTCTCTCTCTCTCTCTCTCTCTCTCTCTCTCTCTCTCTCTCTCTCTCTCTCTCTCTCTCTCTCTCTCTCTCTCTCTCTCTCTCTCTCTCTCTGTGCACGCGCCTTTACGCAAATTAACCAAATTATAAATAAATTTGTCATACTCAGGGTGGGGGATTCCGGATAAATGGAGATTAAGGGGTAGCGACGCGGTAAACAAAGATAATCCCAGCGGCTCAATAATGCAGCTCTCACCTCCCTCTCCGAGGGTGCGACGTAGTATTTGTTCCCCACTTATGTGCAAAGCGATCTCTGGAGGCGTCGCTCCCGGTGAGCGAGTAAATAAACTGGCTTTTGCAAAATAAATAAATAAATAAAATAACAAAAACAAAACATGTTATGTCATGTAACCAAGAGCATGGAAACAACTGAAAGTGTGCAGCCGGTGTGGAAACGTGACAGGAAATAATGAGATAAATCACTGTAATTCTGACCCGGGTTCATGCAGTATGCCTGGCAACCGGCCCATGCAGGCTATGGTCTAATAAACTCAGATTAATTATCATTTTATGAAAGCTGTTAGACTAGAAAAACTGTCATGCAAGTGCGTTACGTCAACATTACAGCCTCGACAGTTATGTACATACACTATATGTCACTTATATGACACCCTGTCTGTCTGCTGAGTAAATAACTCGTGTTTTATGGTTCCGCCCATTAGCTTAATTTACCATGTACAGCTGTTGGTGTCAAGTAGGAGTAGCAACATATTTAAAGGATATACATATGTTGCTACTTCTAAAGTAGTCATAGTTATGTTTGACAACTAAATATGAATATGTAACTTTGTAACATTGTTTTAGAAAGTAAAGTTCTGATGATGGTGACGATGATGATGATGATTATTTTTATTAATATTACGTTTTTATTATTAATATTACTTGATTATTATTATAATTTTGATTATTATTATTAATATTACTATCTATGTCTATTATTATTAATACTACTTTTGATAATATTATTATTAGTATTACTTTTATTATTATCAATATTACTTGTTACATTCTCCATCACATTATGTAACTCTGTAACATTGTTTTAGAAAAGTTCTATATAAATAAAATCATCTTTATTATTATTATTATTATTATTATTATACAAGACAGAGTACATCTGGGTGAGCTGACCATGTGATCCAGTGCTTCCCAACCTTTCCCAAATTTTTCTGGCTTGTGACCCCCACTATGACGTCACAAACCTCTTGTGACCCCAGACATTTAAAACACAGATTTTTTTTTTTTTTGCTAAAATTGTTTTTGATTGTGCAAAAGTTTGTAATACTATGTTGCAAATAAGTGTTCATATGCTTAGTTGTTTTAAATTGTTTGTGGTGTTTTTGTGGTGTTTTTATAATAATGATAATAATAATAATAACAATAATTATTATCATCATCATTATTATTATTAGTAGTAGTAGTAGTATTAGTATTGTATTATTATTTTTATTTGTATTGATCAATTACTGGGAATTTTCAGCGATCCCATTTGAATTCCATGCGACCCCAGTGTTGGGAAAGTCTGATGCAATCCTTCCCATACTGAACATTAAGCACATCCGTATTAAGTACATACCAGTTGGCAAGTTGTGTTCAGTGTCATTCACATGTTTATCCTCAATTTGCAAATTGCCAATTCATCCCACGACAAATGTCCGTGCTAGATAAAATGTAACCTGATCTAATTGCATGGCTAATCCATTGATCAATAATAAGTAATTTAGCTATTGTACCTTCAAGGGTACAGATGATCTAATGATGCCTTTTCTCGTCGTCTGATCATGTTAAAAGTTGCACCATGTGGCCTTCCTCTTGTGCTACATCTCACTCCTGTGCTGTTGCGATGTGATTTCAGACCTGTGATCTCTTTCTCAGAGCTTTCAAGCTTATTTTATAAATCCTGTGGACACCCTGCAGAAATGCAGTATAACAGGAGTTCAGCAGTACACCATAAGGTCAGTTACTTAAAACATATTGGTTTTGCCCTTGGCTCTCTCTCTCTCAGAATATAATAACTAAGTAAAGCATGATGAATAGCCCTGATGGATATGACCAGCCAACATGGCTGCTGCATACTATGAGAACATTCACCATGCATCTTTAAATCGGACGCATTTGTTCTTGGGACGGTGAAGATAAATGTACAAGGACGGCGGAGTTGACAGCAGAAATAAAGCTCTTCGCTCACAGCCAGCCCCCGGGAACCATATGTTTGTATTATATATTTCACTCATAAGAACTCATTTTTCCATTTGACTTTATTATTAACCAATTGTCTTATTTGCTCACCCATTTCTGTGTCAACAGCAGCAGTTTGAGAAGCAAATTTTAAGTCAACTCTTGCAACGCTGATAAATGCCACCAGGTGTACTCCCATTGTTTGTTTTGGGAAATTAAATATTCCCCCTGTTTTCTGAACTAATGCGACTTGTATTCATAAAATATTCAAGAGACAAGCAGGTTAATGTCAACAAACATTACATCCTGCCCATCCATCCATTCTCTATGCACTGTAAATACGGGTGGGGGGGGCTGGAGTCTATCCCAGCATGCAGGGCCTACACACACCATCAATCACACCCATTCACACCCTCCACAGAATAAAAACTGCAGTTCACCTGACATGGATATCTCTGGAGTGTGGGAGGAAACCCACGCTAAGTGGAATTGGACCCAGGACCCTTTTTACTGTGAGGCAACAGTCCTGAGCACGACGTTAAACTGCAACCGTCGGGTCGTCGACGACTAAGCCGCCCCCCGTCCCCGCGTGAGGAGGGTGTGTGGACACCCAGCAGGACTAAAAACAAAACCTGTCAAAGGGCAGATGAGTTCCTCTGTGAACCAACGGCCATCCATAACCTGGAGAGGGGATAGGGACCACCAGGTACGCCCCCTACTAGAACACAATGATGATGCAACCAAACTCAATGACCGTACCGGATCGGTGGAAGAGACTTGTTGAGGCATCAGCTGTGCTCCTACGACCTCCATAGGTTACGGAACTGTTGTTGATGATGATGATAAAAGTACTGAACAGTAAGCCACTATCATTTTCTTCTACGAGCAAATTCAAAAACCTTGGGATGAGGTTAGAAGGAAAGGAAGAAAGACACTTTATTTGACATTGTATTCTCACAATCAATTTGTCTTCTGCATTCAACCCATCCTATTTTATAGGAGCAGTGGGCATCTGCAGCAGCTGGGGTTCAACTCCAGTTCTTCTTTCCATCGCCTTGCTCAGGGGCACAGACAGGAGTATTAATGCTAACATGCATGTCTTTTTTTTTTAGTTGGAGTTAAAGTTTAGAGATTTTATTTACAACATCAACATTTGCCTACAAATGGCATGATGGAAACGCAGCTACAGTGACCTTCCAGAGAAAAGCTCTGTGTAACTGTGTGTTCCCACTGAACACGACTCCAAATAACTGGCACAGTGTGAATGAAAGAAAGGTCAACTGAACAGAAATGTGGTACCACATGTTGCTATTCATTCCATGATACGAGAAATGACAGAAATGGTTATTTGCTTGAGTTGAAAAATATTCAACTCGAGCGAAGATTTCACTTGAAGTCAACCAGTTGACTTAAAGCATGGCTGCTAGAAAGTCCCTCCCTCTGAAAGTCAGTGTGGAAAACAGAAGGGTGAGTTAATGGTTGCGGTGCGCTCCTTCCCCAAACAGTATAGCCCAACATTAATGTTCTACCATATGTTCACATTAAAATGCTCAACCTGACGTTGCTTTGCCAACCACAATAATAGATCAGTACATAATGTTATCATCATCATCATCGGCAGTCACTCGGGGTCGAGTATGACTGTCCTCCCTCAGGGTCCCTCTGGGTCCTCCGGTGGGCTTAGAGGTCGACCCTGGAGCTGCATAATGGGAGGACGCCTGCACGTGACAGCTTTTTATGGGGAGTGGCTGATGCACTTGCACCCACCGCAGGGTCCTTGGAAGGGGGCGGCCAGAGTCCAATGGCATGGAGAACCAAGACGATTGGGGGCCACCCTCTGTTGCAGCCTTCTCCACCTTCACTGCCGTTGTGACCTGGAGACATCTTCCGTCAGTTCCACTGTTGAGGTTTTTGTTGGATCGCGCTTCGTCTGGAACCTCCCGTTTGACCTATCCACCTTGGGTGACCCTACCCGGATTCAAGCTCTGGCTGACATAGCTCTTGGGATCATTGGTACATGCAAACTTCTCTACCACGACAAGGTGGCGAGAAGGCTCCAGCATACAATAAATGGAAAAGACTCAAGTGTGTGAATGTTAGCTTGCTAACGTTAGCTTTGCAGCCACTGTTCAGACCTGCTGATGATCCATTACCCAAGCTGCTTATCCCAACCGGGGTCGCGGGGATGCTGGGGCCTATTCCAGCAGTCACTGGGCGGCAGGCGGGGAGACACCCTGGACAGGCCGCCAGTCCATCACAGGGCCCACACACACATTCACACCAAGGGACAATTTAGTATGGGTGATTCACCTGACCTACACGTCTTTGGACTGTGGGGGGAAACCGGAGCACCCGGAGGAAACCCACGCAGACATGGGGAGAACATGCAAACTCCACACAGAGGACGACCCCAAGGTTGGACTACTGCGGGGCTTGAAACCAGGACCTTATTGCTGTGAGGCGGCCACGCTAACCACTGTGCCACTGTGCCACCCTGATGATGTCACCAAACTGTTTATTTCTCTGCACTATTGATGCTTCTCAAGCTTTGTTCACATGAAACAACACGTAGCCAAATTACATTCAGACCTGCTGGGTTGCATTAGGTCTGTACGCTACACCATGCGAGTACAGCTGAAAACAGAAACTCGTGGTAGGTTTGTCAGTTTTTTTCCACACAACTTGTTCATTTTTTATTTGAGAAACAGTTGTATAGCCTTGTATTTACAGTCCAGACATGTTTATTTCTAAATCACAAAAGCAATTTATTTTCTCTAATTATACCTGCCATTTGTAAAGAAGGTACTGCATCAAAATGCTGCTGAGGGCGTTTTCATTTCTTACTTTTGTTTTATTACTTATTGAATTTAATTTAATTTTAGATGTTTAGTGTTACAAAAAGCATGACTGAAAAAAAAATCATTCTTACTTGTCTTTAATAATTTCACCTTCACTGCTCGTGAGTAATTGCAGTATGTAGATTAAAGGACAAGCCACAGATTTGAAACCTTATCGCCGTCTCTCTGCTGGAGGGGTAGCACATGAATAAGCATCTGCAGTTGTTCCAGATCGTTTCTGAATCTCTGGAGGCGGTATAACTGATTTTTTTTCCTAGTCTCTTAAGTTTCTAATACTCTAATCTACATCCTCAATTAGCTGTGTTTCCGGCGGTGCAAATGACGTCGCACAACACCAGCATAGAGGATTTTATGGATGCATGTAATTGTAATTGGACCATTGTTATACATTGATGCAGGTTCAAGCTCTTGAAACTTCACTGTCAGCTTCTTTTCTGTGTTTGGGTGGCACGGTGGTGCAGTGGTTAGCGCTGTCGCCTCACAGCAAGAAGGTCCTGGGTTCGAACCCCGGGGTAGTCCAACCTTGGGGGGTCATCCCAGGTTGTCCTCTGTGTGGAGTGTGTATGTTCTCCCTGTGTCTGCGGTGGGTTTTCTCCGGGTGCTCCGGTTTCCCCCACCGTCAAAAGAAACATGCATGTTAGGATTAATACTCCTGTCTGTGCCCATGAGCAAGGTAATGGAAAAAGAACTGGAGTTGGTCCCCGGGCACAGCATGAAGGCAGCAGCCCACTGCTACACAGATCACAGCTAGGATGGGTTAATCTCCAGTACCTGAATTTCCCCAAGGGGATTAATAAAGAAAACTATAATAATAATATATGGACGCACACCTTCCAGTAAAAAGGGCCAAAAGAGGCAGACAGGAAGTGGGACTGATAAGATGTGGGTTCGAGGTGAGCACCAAGACATTATATTACTCAAGCAACGCTCATACAACAATATTGTTGGCAGCATGTCACGTGTTGTAGTGAAGTTCATTAATTCAGAGTTTTTCCGGGGCGAGACAAAAAAAAGTTTGAAGAACTTGGCTAGCAGCCAACCTCCATATGGATAGTTATGATCCTGAGGTTCTCCGTCTCTCTTGGGTTACCTGCTTCCCTAAACTGACATCGGTTATCCGGGCTAACCGGTATCATGAAGCTGGTTATCACCCGTCTCTGATGGGCCACAGCCAGCTCCGGGGTTTCCAGCTACAAGCAGAAGAGGCGGGGTGTTAACTGTTACGTTACAACCCACATAACCAGAACCATGAATGAAATACTGAGATGAGAAACGATCATGTGAAAGTACCCATGGGGAAAACCGGTTAGAGTGACAATTAAAAATGAAATTCAACAAAGTGAAAGGTAAACAATAACCCCCCTACCCCCACCAGCTAAAGTCTGAGTGAGGATTTCACCCTTGTATGGTGACAAAACGGAAGGTAGCATGCAGCATTGCATTACAGTACCTATAAGAGTTGTAAGAAAAACTCAGTGAGCAGGAGAAAAACGATTTCTCCCTCATTTTACACCTATTACCCAATAATGTGTATGTCCCCTTCATGCCTCCAAAACAGCTCTGACCCATTGAGGCATGTACTCCACAAGACCTCTGAGTGTGTCCTCTGATATCTGGCATCAGGGCATTAGCAGCAGATCCTTTATGTCGTGTAAGTTGTGAGGTGGGGCCTCCCTGGATCAGACTTCCAGCACATCCCACAGATGCTCAATCGGATTGAGATCTGGGGAATTTGGAGGCCAAAGCAATACCTTGAACTCTTTGTCATGTTCCTCAAACCATTCCTGAACAATATTTGCAGTGTGGCAGGGCGCATTATCCTGCTGAAAGAGGCCACTGCCATCAGGGAATACCGTTGCAATGAAGGGGTTCACCTGCTCTGCAGTGATGTTTAGGTAGTTTTTGTATACGTGTCAAATTAGCATCCACATAAATGCCAGGACCAAAGGTTTCCCAGCAGAATATTGCCCAGAGTATCACTCTGCCTCCACCGGCTTGCCTTCTTCCCATAGGGCATCCTGGTGCCATCTCTTCCTCAGGTAAATGATGCACACTTGCAATTCAATTCAGTTTATTGTCATTAAAAACAAGATGCAGGCACATGCTAAAAATGAAATAAGGGCTGCGGTTTTGCCAAACAGTGCAAGACAGACACAGACAAACACAGCAAACACAATATAAGATATACACACATGAAGACCAAAAGCTAAAAATAAGTTAAAAAAGAGCACGAGTACAAAATAGTTAAAGATATCCACAGACATCCAGTGGTTAGCAAGGTTCAGGTGGGCAACAGCTTGTGGAAAGGAGCTGTTTTAGAGCCTGGTAGTGCGGGCTCTGAGGATCCTGTAGTGCCTCCCAGAGCGCAGGGGGAGAACAGTCCATGGTTGGGGTGGGTGGGATCTCTGCTGATGCTGAGACCCCTTCGAAGGCAGCGTTTGTGATAAATGTCTTTATGGCTGGGAGCTGGGTACCGGTGATATGCTGGGCCGCCTTGACGACCCGCTGCAGAGCTTTCTGGTATACTGAGGTGCAGTTGCCGTACCACACTGAGATGCAGATGGTCAGGATGCTCTCTATGGTGCAGTGGTAGAAGTTGGTGAGAATTTTGGGGGGTAGACGGGCACTCCTCAGCCTCCTCAGGAAATGCAGGTGTTGTTGGGCCTTTTTCATAAGGGCCTGGGTGTTTAATGTCCAGGAAAGTTCCTCGCTGACGTGGACTCCAAGGAATTTAAAGCTGGAGACACACTCCACTTCCACCTCTTTGATTTGTATGGGGGAGTGGCTGCATCGAGGCCTCCTCCTCTAGACCTCACACTTACCCAGCCGTCCACATGAGGTAAAGAAAACGTGATTCATCAGACCAGGGTACCTTCTTCCTCTGCTCCATAGTCCAGTTCTGATGCTCATGTGCCCATTGTGGGTGCTTTTGGTGGTGGACAGGGTCATCATGAGCACTCTGACCAGTCTGTGGCTATGCAGCCCCATATGCAGAAAGCTGGGATGCACTGTGTTCTGACACCTATCTATCATAGCCAGTATTAACTTTTTCAGCAGTTTGAGCTATAGTAGATCTTCTGTGGGATCGGACCAGACGGTCCAGCCTTCACTTCCCACTTGAGCCTTGGGCGCTTATGACCCTGTCATCGAGTCACCGGTTGTCCGTCCTTGGACCACTTCTGGTTGATACTGACCACTGTATACCATGAACACCCCACAAGCCATTTTGGAGATGTTCTGACCCAGACGTCTAGCCAACACAATTTCGCCCTTGTCAGAGTTGCTCAGATCCTTATGCTTGCCCATTTCTCCTGCTTCCAACACATCAACTACAACAACTGGCTGTTCCCTTGGTGCCTAATATATCCCACCCCCTGACAGATGCTATTGTAATGAGATAATCAATGTTATTCACTTACCTGCCAGGGGTTTTAATGTTTTGGCTGATCAGAGTAGTACACGGTTAGGACTATGATTCACTAGACTACATTGCTCATCAATACTGATTGCACATACACAAAACCATCGGTGAAATTATAAATAGCATAATCTGGCATTCAACAAATATATTAGGTGTATTCAACCTTCCCATTCATATTTTGTTCGGGGGGGGCTTTAAATATGATAGAAATATTACTTTTTTAATGAATTGTGAATTGTTATCGTTTCATTTGAAAATCTGGATCATAATATTTTCAGTGAGCAATAATTTTGAACACTGACTGAGTAAAAACACAAAAGTTGAGCAGTGCAAAATTGTAATGAGATAATTTGCGTGATGTGTTGTGACGTGGCTGACACTGAGCCTTGGAGTTAGCATTGAAATGCTAATCCTAACTGGCGTGGGTTTCATATTGCTCTCACATATTAATTAATAGCTTTTTCAAATTATAGCTATTTCTTTAGCTTGCTAATGTGGGCCTTGCAGAACCACTGTGACAAATGCTAATAGGAAGCAGGCTATGTGATTTAACAGGTTGTTTGTTACTCTTGCAAAATAATTAGAACATCTATTAGCCGTTTTCTTTTCTAGAGCGCTTTAGTTTGATTTTTGTTTGCAATAATGGAGCATTCCTGTTTTTCTTTTTTGTCAGTGACTGTGAGACAGAACTATATGTACAAGGTATAAATCAAGTGATACTGTGAGCTCCAAACAAAGTATAGGATGCAGTCACTTGGAATAAGTTGTGGTATTGCAGTATTATAATACAGAAAATTACAGGACAACGCTAGGCGTGCTGTGTTATTTTGAGTGCAACACATGATGGAAAATGTTAGAAAGGCATGCTACGTAGTCATTATTTCATGATGGAAAAATTGAATTATTCTTACATAAGAAAAACAGACTGAAGGGCACTCTCACCCAAAAGTCCTTGGAAACATTCACAAATCATGTCAGAAGATAGTTTTTTGTACGTCCTTGGACACTGACGTGGTGATGGACAAGGTTGCTTTGACCAGTGTGTACTGTCACTCGTGTTTCCAGGGAAAACCGACTTCTTTTGTTAAGACTGATCTTGATGTTACATGCAACAAATTAAGTCCGGGTGTCGTTGTAAATTTTTGTCTCAGATTTCTTTTTTCAATTGATTTGAGGGTTTAAAAATTATCAGTGTCATAAGAACAGTGTGCAGTACCCCATAGATGTGAGTAAGTCTCAGATGGACTAGGCAGTAATTCAGTATTACTTATTATCATCTTTCAACGGTATTGGGATGAAATTTGGGTATTGTCATACTGTGAAACTAAAATGTGTCATCCGAGTTAATGATAATGAACATATATTATGTAATATTCCTCACAAATTAAAGTCTGAAATATTTGAGTCAGCCACACTTTGTGTGAATACGATACTTTACCAAAACATCTCTATGTGATGAACCTCAGTTGGGTTCTTAAACATGGTGATTTTCATCTGTAAGCAGATAATCTGACATCTGTTATTCTATGGTGGTGTGGGAAGATGGCGGCGATAACTCACGTTTGCAGCGGCCTCACCCAGTATCGACTATGCGGTGTCTTTGTCCACGTCTACGTCTGAGTTTGTATCATCGTGTGAAGAACTTTGCGAGGATTTATGTCTCTGATCGTCTTTTTTTTAATTATTATTATTATTTAATTTAATGGCTGGGAGAACTAGTGTCAGATCGGCTGAAGGAGTATGGTCTGCTGCGTCCAGTGGGCCCAAGGACCACGGCCCTGCCCGAAGCTTTGCCCAAAGAGGAAAAAACCAAGGGTGGTATGACAGGACGTGGAAGCAGGGCAGGCTAAGCTAACTGCTAGCCCATGCAGACCGGCAGTTCCAATAACACCAAGATAACTCCGAGGGCAGTCTTGCGGCAGCCTCACCTAGTGTCGACTGTGCAGTATTTTTTTTTTTTGACTGTGCAGTATTTTTGTCTGCGTCTGCATTTGTGTCGTCGTGTGGAGTGGTGGTGTGGTGTGTCGAGGGTGTCGAGTCGTGGTGTATCGAGGGTGTCTGGCAGGGAGAGCTGGCGTTAGATCGGCTGAGGGAGCCTGGTCAGCTGCGTCCGGTGGGCCCAAGGACCACGGCCCTGCCTGGAGCTGTGTCCGAAGAGGAAACACCGAGGTCTGGCAGGACGCGGAAGCAGGACAGGCTAAGCTAAATGCTAGCCCATGTAGACCGGTAGTTCCGACAGTCATCCTGGTGTTCGTTCTCTGGACAGTGACATTTTTTTAAAATGTGTTGCACTGAATGGACTGTGTTGTTAACTGGTTCTGATTTTTTTTTTTTTTTTGCTTTGTTTTCTCTGTTTTTATATGCTTTTGGTGTTGTCATTTTTGGGAAATTTGGATACGTGTATTTATCTTTTGTGTTGCACTGTTGTGGGCTGGGACAAACTGAATTCGGTTTCTTTTGTGTATGCAATTACACAGGTGAAATTACAATAAATTGCTGCTGATTCCTGAATTCCCTGAAGTTAGTGTGATAGTATTTCCCATAGTCTTAAGAGGTGTGGGGACAGGAATTTATGAACAAAACAACAATACTGTAACGTGCATGGATAAGTAGATACGTTGGCCGCTGGCTGGCGGGTCTGACCCTTTAGTCGAGCGGTTAGCGATGTCTCCTGCGGTGCGGGCGATACGGGTTCGCTTCCCGGCCGCGGCAGTTCCTGTGGTTGCGTTGTCCCCCCGAATTCGCTACAATACATTTTGCAGATGGCGGAAAATGGCTTTGGGTTGAGATGTCGACTGTAGACCTCAAGAGCGAGACGGTAAACTGTGTTCACTCATCATGAAGGGAACATTGAGTTGAGACTCAAGCATGCATGAATTGTTTATGATTTGTTTTTTTGCCAGTATAATAACCATAATTTGCCAGAATACTCATTTTGCCAGTCTCTCCTGTGTAGGTGCTACAAGCACATATAGATATGTGAGAAGGAGCAACTTTTGGAGGTCCACGTGAACTATGAAACGCCCACCTCTGCAGCAAAATTGACAATGTGTCTCTTTCAAACAGTAGTATAGAACTCGGAGGTGGTGGTGGTGGTGGGGGGGTGGGGGGTGACGTAGGATTAATGGCCAGTGTTGGAGGCCACTGGATTCCTATGACAAAGTAATGAAAGAAAGATGAATGGCTGGAGTTCAGCCTGGTCGAGCTTGGGGGCCTCCATGCCTGACAAACACGTTGTGTGCCAGATGAACTGACAGGGGTGGAACACACTCACTCCAATGCAGAAACCTGGAGGAGGCACATATAGGGTCTATAAAGTTCAGAATATAAAGAGAGAGGGAGAGACATCTTAAACTCAGAAGACCATTTCAACTTTTACATGTCTCCCAGCTTAGGCCTGGGCGACGAGAAGGTCACGATCTTCCAGTTAATAGCTCAGCAGTTTCGAAGGCCGTCTTCGTCCTCGCTTGCATTTCACAGACACTAGTTAAGTGTCTTTTTTCCACAGATTGGGGAGTTCTGTTTTCAGATAAACCACATGGGACTACTGTGAAATGTGGCCCGTGTGTTACAGCTCAATTTATTTACTCAAACCCTTGCCTCCCCCGAGGGTCTTTCTGAGCAGAACAATCGGCAAGCATGGCTAATCACAGACAAATGAATCCATTTCATGGGTTAATAATGATCCTTCGTGTCCGTGCATCGTCCGTTAACATCCTCGACCTCACCTCGTCACATGTCAGAGAAGATTAAAATTCATTCAAGGAATCCATGTAGGGCAAATTTAACCTTCCTATGAAGCAAAGTCTAATATTAGCCACTTGTCTGTGGTTGTTTGCTGACAGCAGGGCTGCAGTGTTTTATTGTACTGCCACACCTAGGGGAGGCATAAAGCATAAGACTTTGGGCCCTATGACGCAAGGCTGAATTAAATCAGGCTTGTGTCATATTCATTACATTACATTTCATTACAGAAGACATCAAAAGTTATTGCATCTAAATGCAACATCGCTCTCCCTCCTTCTTTTCTGTTTCTGCTTTGCACACAGGGAAGCACAACCACACATCACAATGACAAGCAAAAGCATCAACATGTTTTATCAAAGTTTTTCATGCAGGGGGGCATTCGGTAGCGTAGCGGTCTATTTCGTTGCCTACCAACACGGAGATCACCGGTTCGAATCCCCGCGTTATCCCCAGCTTGGTCCCTACAGACACAATTGGCCGTGTCTTCTGGTGGGAAACCGAATGTGGGTATGTGTCCTGGTCATTGCACTAGCGCCTTCTCTGGTCGGTCGAGGGGGCTTGTTCGGTGGGGGGTAAATGGCATGATCCTCCCACGCACTACGTCCCCCTGGCAAAACTCCTCACTGTCAGGTGAAAGGAATCTGGAATCACGAACAGTCATTTCATTTCATGTACTTGCCATGAAATGAAACGAAAGATCGTTGCCCACAACAGTGCAACACGAAGACAAAAACACTTATCCAAAAACTACAAGGACATATATATCCAAACTACAAAAAATCACTGTCCAGGAGAACGAACGCCAGCCAGGATGACTGTCGGAACTGCCGGTCTGCAGGGGCTAGCAGTTAGCTTAGCCTGCCCCGCTTCCACGTCCTGTCAGACCGCCCTCGGTGTTTCCTCTTCGGGAGCAGCTCCGGGCAGGGGCCGTGGTCTCTGGGCTGACAGGACGCAGCAGACCAATCTCTCCCAGCCGATCCAGCGCCAGCTCTCCCAGCCACCAAACGAAGACACAAACTGAGACGCCGACATGGACAAAGACACTGCATGGACGGTATTGGGTGAGGCCGCCTCAAACGTAAGATCGCGCCGCCATCTTCCCACACCGGAAGTGGAAAAAGCAGCGGGAACAGCTGGCGAGTCCACATGTATCGGAGGAGGCATTTGGTAGTCTGCAGCCCTCCCCGATCGGCAAAAGGGGAGAAAAGGGGGAGGGGATGTCAGGCGGATCTTAACACATCATTGGTCGACGTACCATGAATAGGCGAAGGTGATAGAAACGAGCGTGGAAGCCCGACTTCCGGATATAAACGGCAAAGTAATCACAGATTTGAGGTACCAACCCAGACGCGTCAGCGTAATACTGAAACGCACCGAGCATAACGCAGTACAAAATGAGGGACGCGAAAGGTGATCTAGGGTTTCGTCTATCTGTGAAACGTTCTCACAGTCACCGAGCGGCCTTGCACAAAGCCGAGGATCAACTCTGAGAAGAGAAAACATTGATTGTTGTTTTCCCCAATCAAAAAAAAAAGTTCTCTCTCGCCGCTGATTTTCCCCATTTCACCGGGTAAATAGTCACGCTTTCCTGCTGTCAGCTCTAACTACCTCTCGACGAGATGACGGAGAAATGCAACAGGTGAGCACAATTATCTACCAGGCAGGCTGGAAAACAAGCATTACTGTGGGTCTCCGAGGACTTGTTTGGAAACCCCTGCTATTCAAGGTGTTTGCTTGATTTACATTTAGGGAATGTTCCACACGCGTAAGTGCTCGGTTTGAAATTAGGGCTCGGTGCCTCTTCCACCGCAGTGATGGCGGCGGTCTGCATGCACAGACCGCCGCCATCACTGAGCCGCCATCACTGAGCAGCTGAACAAGTCAAGTCTATATTTCGCTGAATTTGGGCTACTTTATTGTTGAGTTGAGATCAGTTTTGTTCAGTTCATCTCATATGAAGGTTCATATGAATAGATAGATATTCGAGAGACCTACGAGATTTTTTTTTTCCCCCATGATTCATTTTAGTTATATTCTTGTGACATTGAAAAGAGTAAAGCTGAAATACAACCGAACAAGTTTGCCAAGGGGAACACGTTTGCACATCGGCTCATAAGAATTTGAAGTATTGAATTTTTACCTGCACGCAGAAGGAAAAATTGCTTTGGATAAGGCAGTATCAGAGCGAACCATGTTTTTTTGAGTAGGAATTTTTGTATTGCTTTGTTCAAGGACTTTGAAATCATATAACTTAGCCTGCAGTTTGGCAGCCCCAAATATCTGCAATGAATAACGTATAAGTCACAGTATGGAATCAATTGTTTGTTCGTTCTCTCACTGTATTTTCAGCTCTTTTGTTACTTTTCTGTGACAGTTTTGTTGCTGACAGAGAAATGCCTGAAACTGTAACAAGTGTAACGTCATATTAATTGATTAGCATGTCTATGATGAGAGAAAAGTATCTGCAAACGATACATAGGTGCCCAAATGCAAACTTTTTGTCTCCTAATGTTTTGTTCTATTCTTTATGAGAAAGGTAAAACACAGTGTCATCTGTATATTGACCTAAATAATGCAAAGTCCAGTTTTGGCTGTTTTGTGAAAATTGTTTTCAAGGGATGATCCAGTTCACTTAGTACAGCAGGACCACCAGCCCAACCTCCATTAAAAGGCACTCCTTCCGTCAATGGCCCAGCTTCCTGCACTTCCAGACCTCCTGGCCCAGTGTTTAAGGCGCCCCCCTGTTGGTCTGGGGGCGCAGACTCTGAAGCTGGGCCATGTGGATTAAGAAAGATGGAGGGGTTATAATTGGGATGGGGGTAGGGGTTATATACTGCTAGGTGGTTGTGTGTGTGGGTGCACATGTGTAGGTGTGGGTGCCCTGGTCCTGTCTGCTCCGCGCTGCTGTGCAAGTGCCATCTCAGAGTCCTCACCCCGTCCTGGGTGGGAAGGGTGAGGTGATCCTCCGCTAAGGCAACATCTTTGTCCAGACCCTCAGCACAGTGGCAGGTCGGTGGTCGCAGTTGGGGGGCAGAAGATGAATTGCTCCACTGCCACTTGCTGGAAGAGGTCACTGTTGTCCTTTGGGTCTGGCCGCAGCCACCGTCTCACCACGTCAAGGGGCTGCTGTGCCAGAATGAAAGGGCAGCAGGTGTCCTCCCAGAACAAGCGTCCTGAACCAGTGGTGATGTCCCTCTGGCATGAGCCCTTCCCGGACCTGAATGGCTAGCCAAATGGCATAGTAGTCTCCCTGGGCGGATACCAGTAGGCTTTGCGCAGTAGCTTCCCCCTCCCGGGTGAGAAGGGGGAACTCGTGCGAGCCCATTCCTCTTCCAACCGCCCACACGCTGATGCCATCCACTCAAAGATTTCGAGGAATACCTCGGGGTCATCAGTGGCTGTCATCTTGTCGAGGGTGATTTGGGACCGATGGGTTGGTGGAGCTGCCAGATCACCCCCGTGGGCAGCCGGAGGAGAGCACAGCAGCAACCTCAGGAGAGCCCATTCTTCGACCTGCTGAGTGGCCATTTCTTGCAGGGTTTGTGTCTGTTCATGAAGGTCCTGCATTGGCCGGTGCTGCATCCGGGCTTGGCTCTCCTGGAGGCTGGTGATGTGTTTAAGGGATCGCCCTGGTGGAGACTGTCGGCTGACATACTTGCTGATCCATCCATCACCCATACGGGCCACCACTGTGAAAGGATGGTTGTCACTGGAGGGATTCGGATGTGCACACTCCATATGGCCATTTCACTCAGGTGATGGGGCCTCTGCTGGCTCAACCCCTTTTCTTCAAAGCTGCATCTGGCTCTTCTCTCTCTCTCTCTCTCTCTCTCTCTCTCTCTCTCTCTCTCTCTCTCTCTCTCTCTCTCTCTCTCTCTCTCTCTCTCTCTCTCTCGTTCCGTGTCTGCCTGTGTTCTCGTCATTGTCAGTCCAGGACCCTGCTTCACTGTGGTATCTAAGCATAGACTGTCAATTAGGCTAATAGAACTGTCTGCTGTCCCGCAGGCCACGCCCCCCCCCCACTCTCCGCTTCTAGCCGACGCTAAACCACACCCCACTACCACAATCTGGTTAATGAAGTAGGCAACGTATTGCTTGTTCCAACACACACACACACAATATTTACATTGGATCCCATTCAGGCAGAAGCTGCAAGGGAGCAAAAAAATAGAAAGGACTGAACAGGAACCGTGTGGGTGCTCAGTAAAGCTAAGTGTGTGTTGGGGGGGGTAGGGTATCCGAACCTCAAACCAATCCACAACCTCCTCACGCAAACATGCATTACACGTGGATATCAAAGTGAGATTTAAACACAGTATCCAGCGGAGGCAATGACAGATGAAAACAAGCCCCACCCCACGGCACCCCCCCCCGACAGACTGCACGGGTGTCTCACTGCCTGATTGCTAACAATATAGAAGGGGAAAAAAAACAATTGCATGAGTGGCAGCCCGACAGACAACAGCCTTCACAAGAGAATAAATTGAAATTTGAAAATAATATGTCTGTTCGCATGGCTGGTGGGAGCAGATTCATTTGTTGCTTTGACAATCTGTTATTTCGAAACGAAAATATGACTTCATTTCACCGCCTGGTAATCACTGTAATCACAAATGTCAGATTGCGTGCGTGAGTTAGCGTGTGTGTGCGTGTGATGGATATGGGAGGTGGGGGGAAAAAGCCATCGGGTTGAAATGGGGGAGAGAGAGAGAGGGAAGAGGGAGCCCTCGGGTCGATCTCCCACTTCAGTGTTTGCCCCCCTATAACCGTGCTGGAGAAGAACAGAACAGATTGATGATCACTTGTAAGGGAAGCCCAAGTACCTCCGCACACCACGGCGACAGCTTCTCCTCAGCTGGAGAAGGTCGGTTTTCAGTCTGTCAGTCATTCTGTAGTGTTATGGGCAGCCATTAACGGAGCAGCATGGTACTCCGTTACAAATGGACGACAAATACATCTGAAAATGGTTTCAAACGCCAACACAACTAAGAACGCGCAAGAGCTAACTTTTTTGGTTTTCTTTCCCCCACTTTTTTTCTCACTAATCTACACGGTGCATAACTGTAGTCCGCTGACTTCCGGTCGCTACTGCAGCGGTCATACCAGTTTCCTGTTTGTTGCCGTGGGCTACCGATGATGGCATATTTTTCGCGATGCCTGCAAGATTTACTGTGGATAAATGTCCGCGACATGCACAGAATTGTTGACAAACTTTCACCTGCACCAACCAGCAGACGGGTGACAAGTTTCAAGATGTACATGTCAAGTTACATCCACAATTATGAGGATGAACCTCGACTAACCAGAGGAGGCGCTAGTTATCGACCAGGACTCACACACACATCCGTCTTCCCGCCCATTTGTGTCTGTAGGGACACTCGACCAAACCGGAGGTAACCCGGATATTTGAACCGGCGATCCCTGTGTTGGATGGCGACAGAATAGGCCGTTATGCTACCCAGACACCCTGTGCTAACTTATTTTCAACGTATGTTTAATCTGTTTAGTGCTGCCCGTGCGTGTAATACACATGTATCAAAATTGAACGATACCAGCCCACACACCAATCACAACGGCTTATCACCTAAAATGCCAAAAATACAAATCATGGGTGTGCGAATGTAGTTTGCAGCGGCCTCTTCCAGTACTGTGCATGCAGTGCCTTTGTCCACGTCTGTGTCTAAGCTTGTGTTTTCATTTGATGGCTGGGAGAGCTTGGTCTCCTCCATCTTGTGGGCCCAGGACCACGGCCCTGCCTGGAGCTGTGCCCGAGGAGGAAACTAACAGGAGGCGGAAGCGGGGCAGGCTACCGGCAGCTCTGATAACACCGAGGGCGGTCTGGCGGCGGCCTCGCCTAGCGTTGACTGTGTTTTTGGTGTCGTCGTGTGGAGTGTGGGGAGGCGTGTCGAAGGTGTCTGGCTAGGAGAGCTGGCATTGGATCGGCTGGTCTGCTGCTGCCTGGAGCTGCGCCCAAGGAGGAAACACTGAAAAGACACGGAAGCGGGGCAGGCTAAGCTAACCGCTAGCCCATGCAAACCGCAATTCTGACAGCCATCCTGGCGTTCACTCTCTTGGACAATAATTTTATTTATTTTTACTTTTTTAATATGTTGGATATATGTGTGTTTGTAGATTTTTTTTTTTGTAGTTTGGAAAAATGTGTTCTTTTAGTTTGGATGTGTTTTTGTCTTTGTGTTGCACTGCTGTGGGCTAGGGCAAAACGATGTTTTGTTTCATTTTATGTGCGCAGGTGCATGAAATGAAAAGACAAATAAGTGTTCCTGATAAAATGCCAAAACGTCCATTTATGTAAACTTAAAAAAATAAAAAAATCTGGGTCTCTTTGACAGGCACATCTTTTCCCCGTGGCTTCTTGTAAATCTTTAATGATGTTGTTGAAGTTGTGTGCGTTACAGAATGCTGAATGTTCAAAGAATATATATGCATATGTGATGCTTTCCTTTGCAGCCTATGTGCTATTGTACCATGCATGTCCTCTTTATGTGCTCTCAAACTCTTAAAGCTGTCATCATAATGAGACAAGTTGAAGGAAACTAACTGTAATGGCAATTCAAAAAATAAAAAATCTAATTTGCATTCAGAAGAGTGGTCAAGTACACATGGCAAATAACATGGCAACACACATTCCATCTCGCCGTTAAAGCTTAATTTGTATATTGGCTGCTTTTACCCTGTATGGAATTGTCGTATTGTTATCTTTTCTGCAATTTGCTACAGATGTTCATTTGGTAATCGCTTTATATGTGTGCATTTATCAGAAAGAACAGATGCGGCACAACACTTTTTCCTGAATAAACCATTGCGTACTAATTATGGAAATGCAGACTTTGTGAGTATCGGCCTCAGTGAAGGCCTAACATGCATCCTCTGTTCATTAAATTCCATATCAGTCATACTTACATACATACATACATACATGCGTACATATGGTCCAGAAGTTCTTGGTTTACCGCTCATGTTTCCACCATTATTGCATCAGTACCTATGACTCGGTGAAATCCTTGTTGAAATCCACCTTCATTAAACCCCTAAATTAAAGCAACTTTATTGAATTTCAAACCTAAAATCTATTTAGCACGAAGAAACAACCTGTCATGCGTCACAAACTTTGTAACTATCTGTGTTTTCCCTCTTCACAGTGCAGAAAGACTCCATTTAATCAGTGGACACCACTCGTTGTGCGGGGGAGGCGCTCTCTTCTTTCAGTGTATGGGTTTACAAGTGCCTTTACCAGCGGCTCCAGAAACGCCCTCCTCTTGTTCCGCTCATCAGACATCCAGGTAGGGTTGATCTTGTTCCATATCATGAAGGCATTGTATGGGGACACACAAATGATGTTATGGAAGATGACCAGGGGCCACCGGGCAGTCATCCTCCTGTAGCTGTAATTTCCAATCAACTTGTCCAGGTTGTCCACGCCTCCTTTGTTGTGATTGTAGTCTAAGGATGATGGCTGGCTTCCTGTCGTTACAATCACTTATGTCACCTATTTTGTACAGTGTGCTCAGGAGGACCACATACTTGTTCCTCTTTGGGAGGTAAGGAACTAGAGTGCCCGAAGTAGAGAAGTAGAGTGCTCCAACTAGGAACCAGTTGAGGTGGTTCTGGCATCTGATTTGGATGCCTCCTGGGCGCCTTCCTTTGGAGGTTATCCGGGCACGTCCAACTAGGGGTAGACCCATAACTGGCTGGAGGGACTACATGTCCAGTCTGGCCTGGGAACATCTTGGAATCCCTCAGGAGGAGCTGGAGGGTGTTGCTGGGTAGAGGGATGTCTGAAGTGCCCTACTTAGCTTGCTGCCACCGTGACCCTACCCCGTAGAAGCGGCTGATGATGACATGAGATGAGGTGAGAAGCTAGGTTGATGGTGGGGGTGAAGGCAAACTTTAATGAGGAGGCCTCACTCCCCCTTGTTGCAAGGAGTGCAGGGGGGGAGCTCAGGCTTGTTCTTTCTAACAGTGCCAACCCTGGTGATCTTTCTCTTTAGGAGCTGTTGCCTGGGTTTGTAAGAGGTGAAAAAATTGTCACACATGACGTTGTACCCCCTCAGTCCAGCTGTTATATCAAGGACAACCCACATCTTCTGGTTCTTCTCTGGGCCTCCACTGGTCAGCTTCCCTGTGTAGACTTGCCTCTTCCAAGCATAATAATAATCTCCATTTCTCATCGTGTGTGATGTGTGTAGGTGTGGGTGTGTCTTCGTGGTTTTTGTGGTATGTAACTGACTGTGACTACAATTTTAACTTCCGGGTAAAACATGACCCTAAGACAATCTTAGTAGACAATCTTGGTACCCTAGTGGTATACAGCTTTCATGGAAATATGAACAAAAACAATGTTTAATTTTTTCTAATTTTGGGGTCACTCTAGGAAAGGTTATCCAATTTCAGTTTGAAAAACTATCATTTAGAGGGTTTTCTTTGCTGTTAAACACTTTTACGGGTCATTGTTGACCAGTAGAACAACAGAAGGGTGGAAAACAAGCTCTACTTACCTTGGTCTAGCTGTGAGATCCAGACCACTAACAAGCTTTTGTGTGGATCTCATTGTGTTACATTTTGACATAGTTATGGTCCTATATAAATGGAGTGCCATTGATTTATTGATTGAAGTAGGTCTGGGATTTGGGGATATGGATTAGTGAGGAGCTCCATATCTTCAGCCATCATTGCCATGCAGACTTTTGCCTTAGGAAATGGGTGCATGTTAACGGATGGCTGCTGGTTTGATGCAGTTGCTCTGATACTGATGTCTGATGTTGTTGTTCAGTTGGAAATGTGTCCCAGACTGCAGAGTCCTGAATTCATATTTTAGTATTGCCGTTTCAGAGAGACATGAAGAGGAGCAGTCATGTCAAGGTTTAGATCCGTATGTCTAGACAAGGCAAAAGAGACTATGCTTAGAGTTTCATTCAAACTACTCATCATCTTCCGCTTAATACCTGGCATTGCTTAATAAGCTTATGTAAATATAATGTTTACTGATGAGTTTGCTGGCAAATACCTGGATGGCCATTGTGTATCAGTATCCTGCTTTATTGTCATTAATGGGTAAATACACTGATGAGCCAAAACATTATGACCACCTGCCGAACGTGCTGTACCTAATATGCAGATATCACAGGATCCCTGAAAGTGCTCTCTGGTATCTGGCACCAAACCATTAGCAGCAGATCCTTCAAGTCCTGTGAGTTGCAAGGTGGAGTAGCCGTGGATTGGACTGGTCGGGCCGGTACATCCCACAGATGCTCAATCGGATTGAGATCTGGAGAATTTGGAGGCCAGGGCAACACCCTGAACTCTTCATTGTGTTCCTCAAACCATTCCTGAACAATGAGGATAGCATGGCAGGGTGCATTATCTTGCTGAAAGAGGTCACTATCATCAGGGAATACCATTGCTAGGAAGGGGTGTACCTTGTCTGTAACGATGTTTAGGTTGGCGGCATGTGTCAAATTGAGGCCCACATGAATGGCCGGACCCAGGGTTTCCCAGCAGAACATATCCCAGAGCATCGCACTCCCTCCATCGGCTTGTCGTCTCCCCACAGTGCATCCTGGTGCCATCATTTCCCAAGGCAAACGACGCACACCTACCTGACCGTCCACATGATGTAAAGAAAACATGATTCGTTAGACCAGGGTACCTTCTTTCTTTGCTCCATGGTCCAGATCTGATGATCACGTGCCCATTGCAGGTGCTTTCAGTAAACAGCGCACATATATATGCTACTGTGAAAGTAGCTTTATTGACAGCTGATGATTGCTTATGACATGAAACAGGCTTGTACTGTCTCATAAAAAATGTATTACTTGACTCACTGGATTATATATATATATATATATATATATATATATATATATATATATATATATACACACACATACATACAAAATATTGAAATGATATAGGAAATATAGAAATGATGCAACATCCAACAGTAGGGTCGGAAATGTTGTCCTTACCAGCTGAAAACAGAACGCTTTGATGTCGCTTTTCATAAATTTCACAAGCACATCCAGCCACCAGCGAAAGGATCTAATGCTGGGGGTTTTTTTGTTTGTTTTTTTTTTTCCTAGTAGAAATTTAATTTGGTGTTTTGCTTATGGCATTGGGAAATGCTATCTTGGATACTGCCAGAGTGTTTCCCTTAAGATTCAATTGGCCTGAGATCTGGTGATGGAGATAGCCGTGCCTCATGGTTTCCATCCTGTTTATGCTCGTCAGACCGTCCAGTGTCCACTCATGCCACGAGGACGGAGGCGTTTGTCATCCATCAGGACAGAAATGCTCCGGCGTCGGTTGAAGGCACTTATTTCGATAGGCTTTATCTGTATGTCTCTTTTAGTAAGTAGTAATATAGACCTAGGTTTTGCCTGATACATCCACCTCAACAGCCCTTCAGCGTGCTTTATATCCCCCCCCATTCACTTCAGTTGCATTGTTTTTGAGGTTTTATTCACGGTAGCCTGGGAATCTGTGTCAAGGCCCATCCTCACTGTGCAGTGCTGAGAGCTGTCATTTTATTGGAATTGGATGTTATATTGAATGTTTTGGAGGCTACATGATTTACAAGGTAAACTGGCCAACTAATGTGAAAGGCTAGTTTACAGCTTTGGCCAGGGCCATGCAAGTTCACCGTTGTTTCATCGTAACCTCTGATTTGGTCCCGTGGATTTTCTCAGTTTTTTTTTATCAAATGGGAAGTATTCATCTTTATTCTTGCCTGTGTGTAAAGCATCTAAAAAAACGCATGCTTCAAAATGCATTTGATAAATGAAACATATGTCACATCTTTTTTATCCATCATGCATTATCATCTTTCCAGCTGATTTCTTGCCCTAACAAATCCATACAGCAGGAACTAAAAGAGAAAAACTGCCTATAAATGAGGACAGTTATCTGTGACACATTTTTTGTTCACTATTTTTATTTCAGATGGCAGTATCAGCCTTTATTGTTTTTTTTTAATATATATTTTATAGGTTCAGCACTGTAGTCTGATTTATATATAAAAAAAGAACAAGGCTGCATGGACGATGCTGTTCTAAACTCTCACCATGCTTCCCAGCAACGTAATGACTGTAATGTAAAGGCAGTTACAAACCAGAAGACGGTCATTCTTGTTTACTGACGCCTATGGTGATACCGGCAAGGTCATTGGCGATGGACCACTCTGAGTCAAAGAGATCCATTTGAAATCCATCCATCCATCCATTATCCAAACCGCTTATCCTGCTCTCAGGGTCGCAGGGATGCTGGAGCCTATCCCAGCAGTCACTGGGCGGCAGGCGAGGAGACACCCTGGACAGGCTGCCAGGCCTTCACAGGACCTATAGCCTATATAAGGCAATAGAAATAGATTCCAATAGACGGAGCAAAATACAGGGCCTTTCTTAATGTAGGCCTACTACAAATTTAGACAATATGGAACGGCAACAAAGAAAGACTATAGCCAAACACTTTATAAAGCATTCCTCAACATTTATATGTTTTGACAACCTGCAATGGCTACTTTTTTTTTTTTTTTTGCTTAGCCTACTTCTTAAGCACGACGGCAAGTTTAATCAAGAAATCAAGGTGTGCAAAACATGGTCGAACCTGGCTTTGAGCTATGATGTCATTGTATCTGTTGGCAAAGGTCTTCCACCAGTCTGCCATATCTTCTTATTTAACCACAATAACTTTGCTACTGCCACTACTGCTGCCGCTGCTTCCCCTGCTTCTTCTTCTTCTTCTTCTTCAAACTCACTGCCTCCTTCTATATTCTTCCACGTTTGCCTGGAAAATGTGGAAATATGTGCTGCATCATTTTTTAGAGAACGTCTTACTGCACCACATCCATTCAAGTGCACGCGTACAACATTTTTCATGATTTGGATGATCATTATAAATCTGTTGCCTTAAATATGCCAGTGTTAGGAAGCATTTAAAACATACATTTGTTTTCCTGTGAATTCCTCAGGACCATGACTTTAAGTAGCAGACCCATTTTCCTGGTCTCTAGACATTTATGTATTGATCTATTGAATGCAGAGTTATCACTTTAGTTAGTTTCTGTTCCTCTCAGATGACCAGATGTGTTAAACGCTCTTCCGTTAGTCTTTGCGCTCAAGTCAACAGCTGTAATAACATAACCACCTCCTGATGTCAGGCTGAGAGAAGCTCACGTTTGAACAGCCTTGCTGCTGGGTTGGTGAAACCTTCTGATGTCCCTAGTCATAAAACATATGTAATCACAAACTGCTGTCGTTTGCCTGAAGCATCCTGAGCAGAGATCAGTGAGAACATCCACAGAGTGCCGACACCAGGAAACTACAAGAGCATGCCGTTCAGTCGCCATGCTTAAAAAGAATCACGTTTAGTTCACCAACCATGACTTTACTGAGATATATTATGGTTTACTTTATGCAGAGGGTGGCACATCACACACACTAAACACCACGTAACTATTTCTACTTTAAAACATTTGTTATAACTGCATTCAATACATGAAGCTATAGGCTTGCTTTTCAAACAGTGCTAACTATGCTAGCATGCTGCACACTCATATCAAATTGGGGTAGGTAGATTGATCAGTAAAAAGAAATATTGGAAATATAAGTATTTTTCTTTTATTCCAAATACAACTGTTGTCTGACTATTTTCGATCAACATCTGTGATTATTTACTCTAATGGACAATGCTAAAAAATGTTAGCTGATATGATTACCCAATTTGGGGAAAGATCGGGCAAGTCTAAATTAGTAAGACCATTACATTACATAATGCTGCTTAGATAGGAATCAGAATCAGAATGGTCAAATTAGAAAACAGTTATAGATAAAGTAAAAGAAATACACCAGAAGTGGTTGTGAGTAGTTTAGCTGACATGTTGGTGGAGCAGAACAATGTCTGTCCATTACACTCCTTACAAGAGATGCAGCCGGACAAGCTGCCACATAAAACCTTCATATGATAATGGAACAATGCACCCCCCCCCCAAATTGTACCTGGCCAATTACCCCACACGTCTGAGCCATCGTGGTCGCTGCTCTAACCCCTCTGCCGATCCGGGGAGGGCTGCAGACTACCACATGCCTCCTCCGATACATGTGGAGTCACCAGCTGCTTCTTTTCACCTGACAGATAGGAGTTTCGCCGGCGGGGGGGACGTAGCGTGTGGGAGTTCCCCCTCCCCACCGAACAGGCACCCCGGACCGACCAGAGGGGGCGCTAGTTCAGCGACCAGGACATACATCCACATCCGGCTTCCTGCCCGGAGACATGGCCAGTTGTGTCTGTAGGGATGCCCGACCAAGCCGGAGGTAACACGGGGATTCGAACCGGTGATCCCCATGTTGGTAGGCAATGGAATAGACCATCACGCCATGCAGACGTCCACTGGAGCAATGCATTTTTTACTCCCGCCCCCCAACACTCCCATACACAAACACGCACCCCTCACCCTCCCCCAGCCCAATGCCCCCCAACGCCCAATCACAGCTACAAGCACAGGGACTTATCTTCTGGATGTGGACCCGATTCAGACTAAGATGGGACCATCTCGAGTTTAACATTTAACCTCCAGCACATTGGATCATGTTCATATTCAAGGTGTTTGCATCTACACCTAAATACCATGAACAAAATTAAATAAATGGAAAATATTACCTACATAACAAGTAGGCAATAGTAAAGTGTGGGGCTGTCAAGATAACAGCACTCAACTAAAGAATGTCCCTCCTTTCCTAAAATCATCCCTACAGTGTTGAGGTTGCTGAAATAAGCAGCTATAGGTATTATCCCACTGTATCTTTTTTATTGCACCATTAATATTGAATGGGGCCAAACATGGGCTATAGATAATTCACCTCAATAGCATTTTTCTTCATGAGGGCTGTCATTGTGTCACAGTTACCTTGAGGCCTGCTTAGGCAAGAAGTCAACATTTCAACTAACTTGCTAAAACCAATTTTGTTCAATAATTTCTCATTTATCAATTTTGTAAGACTCCACTTAGATGACTCTGACTATTAAAACTCTGCAAAGCCTTAAAAAGTCTTCAGTTTTATTGCCTTGAGACCTGATGTCAGATTAAAGTTGAACTAAAAACCAAGTAGAGCAGAGTTTTTCATTTTAATTTGGGTAAAATTGCCACACAAAAAGATCTCAGTGACAACCAAAGTTTTCTAATTTTTTAGGTAAAAAACTAAAAAGAAGCAAAAGTGAAGTAACTTATTGGCATAGTTGTGCCCAACCCTAATAATTGTAGGTAGTAACTGGTTTGAGATTCATTAGAAATACTCCGAAGGATCCTCTTAATAGTTTTCATCCACTGAAATCAATCACACCAAGCCATTTTTATCACTTAAAACCACTATGTCTTTATTGCATTGTGGGTCAGTTAGTAAAGACATAGACTAAAAAATGAGCTAAAATAAAATATTTGAGTACTTACTAGCAAAAAGATATGACTAGGTATCAGAAACAAACAGGTCGTACAGGACATCTTTATCCATGCTCAATAATCCAGGTAAGAAAATCAGAGAAAGGAGAATCAGTCCATCTGTATACAGTGTTTACTGAGAGAAATGTTTCATCACTCATCTAAGTGACCTCCTCAGTCTCACCTGACTGCAGGTATCCCCACCCTTATAAACAATACAAAGAAAGAAGAAGAAAGCCACTTTATTTTTTCACTGAAGGTTACAGTGACGTGTTCTCTGCATTTAACCCATCCTATTGTATAGGAGCAGTGAGCAGCTGCAGCACCCGGGGACCACCTCCAGTTCCTCTTTCAGTTGCCTTGCTCAGGGGCACAGTATTACCCCAACATGCATGTCTTTTTGATGGTGGGAGGAAACCGGAGCACCCAGAGGAAATCCACGCAGACACGGGGAGAATATGCAAACTCCACACAGAGTGGACCTGGGATGGCCTGGGGTTTGAACCCAGGACCTTCTTGCTGTGAGGCAACGGTGCTAACCACTGGGCCACCATGCCGCCCATTAACTAGAGTTTCAATGGCCATGTGTATTATTCACAGAGGATCGGGGAATAGTTGCAATCATAATATTGTAAAATGGCGACAGATGTACTCTTCAACCCCCCCCCCCCCCTCAGTTCAGGGATGGTCATTCCTTCTTCACATAGATGGCCTCTTTGACTCCCCGTTCAAACCAGCGTTCCTCCCTATCAGTGATGTGCACATCCTCATCCTTGAAAGAGTGGCCACTGGCCTGTAGATGGTATAGACTGTGGAGTCCTGGCCTGACGTGTTAGTTCTCCTGTGTTGTGTCATCCTCTTGGCCAGCCTCTGTTTGGTTTCCCTGATGTACAAGTCACGTCAATCCTCCTGGCACTTAACAGCATACACTATATTGCTCTGTTTGTGCCGGGGGATCTGATACTTGTGGTGGACCAGTTTCTGGCACAGCGTGTTTTGGGGATTGAAAGCAACTGGGACATGGTGTTTGGAAAATATCCATCTCAACTGTTCCAACACTCCCTCCACATATGGACTCACCACTGGTTTATGCTTAGACAGCTGTTGTCCTTCTCCTATCTTCGATTGGCTGGTCATATAGGACACGTGTATGCCCGCAGGACGCTGAATGGTTCAGGCTGCCCACATAGTAGATGATGGTGCAAGAGACAAGCTCATAAGACAGGCTAAATAAAAACAACTGCAAGAGAGTGAAGTAGTAGCTTACTACTTTGTACATCTAATCACAGTGAAGTCAAGCACTGCTGGCCTTCACATGCATCTCAGTTGAGCTGATAACACTCTGCACTAAATAGCATAAACAAGCTAGGTGTGAACACAACTCAGACACATAGGGGACATATTTTGTGATCTGATTTCTTGAACCAGGGCAGGAGGTGGTAAATGAAACTGTCTTTGTACGCCTCCAAAAATATTAGGTGTTTCTAGAGAGAAAAATATATATAACCCCATTTTTTAGGGATGACACAAATTGACATCCCACATAGAATTACTGGAATGTAGGAACATGTCATGGTGCTTTTAAACCAAAATGAACACCGTGGGTGTCGTCAGACTATTGAATAGGAGTTATCATCCCACATCTGCCCCAGGTATATGGGCTAGTAGGGGCCTACTTAACTACTAGTAGGTTCCGGAGGCTGTTATCACCCATTTATACTTAGCACAAAAAATAAGGACATTTGTGTTTGGTAGATTATTTCTTTGTTGTAACAATGCTTCTTGGCAGTAACTCTTATACCGTTGGAAAGCCTGTTTATTTTCCTTTTAAATGGGGCCACATGTGTAAGGAACATGCATTTGTGGGATGAGCAGCAGAGCTGAGTATGTGGGTTGTGCCCATGAAAAATTTGCCAAATCTTCTCTGCCAATGCCAAACAGCTTATTTTGCTGTTGCTATTGACTCTTGTTTTGAGCTTCTGGTACCCCAGGTGCTGACAATCAGCTGCCTGATATAAGATTTATTGCCAAGAAGCATTGTTACAACAAAGAAATAATCTACCAAACACACATTTCCTTACTTTTTGTGGTGAGTTTATTTCAGTGAGCCAGTGTTAGTGGAGCCCAGTAGGTGCAGAAGGTCCGTTATCAGGCTTCATGGTCGTTATCAACATTTTTTCTTTTCAAAACTTTATTTAACTTTATTTTTTTTAATAAGATGTGAATGTCTCATCAAAGATCTTGACCATTTTTAAATATTTACAGAACATATGTTTATGTTCACTAAAAATATGTTTGTGTGTCAGTGAAATGAAAATAAATAAATAATAGCATTCTGAACCTGCTTGTAGTTTAGTAGGCCCCTGCTAGCACATATATTTGGGGCAGATGTGTGACGATAACTCTTATTCAGTAGTCTGACAGCAGTGAAACCGAATGGTAGTTTTAACTCTTAAAGAAATGTTTACAAATGAAGTATTTTTTGTGGCATTTTTTAAATTATTTTTTTTCTTTTATCTCAATTTAGACGGTTCCTATATATATATATACACTACCGTTCAAAAGTTTGGGATCACCCAAACAATTTCGTGTTTTCCATGAAAAGTCACACTTATTCACCACCATATGTCGTGAAATGAATAGAAAATAGAGTCAAGACATTGACAAGGTTAGAAATAATGATTTGTATTTGAAATAAGATTTTTTTTACATCAAACTTTGCTTTCGTCAAAGAATCCTCCATTTGCAGCAATTACAGCATTGCAGACCTTTGGCATTCTAGCTGTTAATTTGTTGAGGTAATCTGGAGAAATTGCACCCCACGCTTCCAGAAGCAGCTCCCACAAGTTGGATTGGTTGGATGGGCACTTCTTTGAGCAGATTGAGTTTCTGGAGCATCACATTTGTGGGGTCAATTAAACGCTCAAAATGGCCAGAAAAGGAGAACTTTCATCTGAAACTCGACAGTCTATTCTTGTTCTTAGAAATGAAGGCTATTCCATGCGAGAAATTGCTAAGAAATTGAAGATTTCCTACACCGGTGTGTACTACTCCCTTCAGAGGACAGCACAAACAGGCTCTAACAGGTACTATTTAATGAAGATGCCAGTTGGGGACCTGTGAGGCGTCTGTTTCTCAAACTAGAGACTCTAATGTACTTATCTTCTTGCTCAGTTGTGCAACGCGGCCTCCCACTTCTTTTTCTACTCTGGTTAGAGCCTGTTTGTGCTGTCCTCTGAAGGGAGTAGTACACACCGGTGTAGGAAATCTTCAATTTCTTAGCAATTTCTCGCATGGAATAGCCTTCATTTCTAAGAACAAGAATAGACTGTCGAGTTTCAGATGAAAGTTCTCTTTTTCTGGCCATTTTGAGCGTTTAATTGACCCCACAAATGGGATGCTCCAGAAACTCAATCTGCTCAAAGAAGTGCCCATCCAACCAATCCAACTTGTGGGAGCTGCTTCTGGAAGCGTGGGGTGCAATTTCTCCAGATTACCTCAACAAATTAACAGCTAGAATGCCAAAGGTCTGCAATGCTGTAATTGCTGCAAATGGAGGATTCTTTGACGAAAGCAAAGTTTGATGTAAAAAAAAATCTTATTTCAAATACAAATCATTATTTCTAACCTTGTCAATGTCTTGACTCTATTTTCTATTCATTTCACAACATATGGTGGTGAATAAGTGTGACTTTTCATGGAAAACACAAAATTGTTTGGGTGATCCCAAACTTTTGAACGGTAGTGTATATATATATATATATATATATATATATATATATATATATATATATGAGAGAGAGAGAGAGTTGAAGAAATTTTCTGATTGAATGGGTTCCAGTTTGGCCTTTACCAACAAAACAAAAAAAACAGAAAAATTTGATTTTTTTTTTTTGGTTTTTTTTGTTTGTTTGTTTGTTTATTTTTCTTTTTTTTGTTTTCTCCCTTTTCCCCCCAATTGTATCTGGCCAATGATCCCACTCCTCCGAACTGTCCCGGTCGCTGCTCCACCCCCTTTACTGATCCGGGGAGGGCTGCAGACTACCACATGCCTCCTCCGATACATGTGGAGTCACCAGCCGCCTTCTTTTCACCTGACAGTGAGGAGTTTCACCAGGGGGACGTAGCGCATGGCAGGATCATGCTATTCCCCCCATCCCCCCACCCACCCACACACCCAAACAGGCACCTCAACCGACCAGAGGAGGCGCTAGTGCAGCGACTAGGACACACTCCCACATCCGGCTTCCCACCCGCAGACACAGCCACTTGTGTCTGTAGGGACGCCCGACCAAGCCAGATGTAACACAGGGATTCGAACCGGTGATCCCAGTGTTGCTAGGCAACGGAACATGTTGTGAATTGTTGATATCCGCTCTGATTTCTTGTCTGATTATATGCACAGGTCCTTACAAAAAGAAGAAAATAATGCAGCAGAGTGTGTTTCTGGTTCTGCAGCCTTAATGGACGTCATGGTAGGCCTATTCAGCACTCGCTGGCCTTCGTCCTCCTTGATTAGCCCTAATAACATATTCTAATAAAACGTACTAATAAATCACATTATAATAAAACGTATTCTCGCAATATCGACACGGTGCTGAGTTTCCTCTTTGACCCCCAGTGAATCCACCTCGACAGGAAGGGCAGCAGTGTTTTCTTTTCTTTTCCCACGCTATACAAACATGTTGGTGTACGGTAAAGTCTCATTACTACCGCGGCTACTTAATCGTTAAGACTGATTGAAAACATCTGGCTGATGAATGGCTTGCATGGAATTAAGCAGCGGAGGGACAGGGAGGGGTTATGGATGATGGCTTACTGCTCCGGAGGGAGGGTTAATGAATACATTAAATGCAGCGTATTTATGCAGGATCAACCAGGCCTGGCTGCACCAGCACCTGAGCTTAGTAAATCTGGCCTTGTGCTGTCATGTTCTGTCTATCTATCTATCTATCTATCTATCTATCTATCTATCTATCTATCTATCTATCTATCTATCTATCTATCTATTTACCTGTCCGTCTGTCTGTCCGTTCATCCATCCATCCATCCATCCTTTCTATCTATCTATCTATCTATCTATCTATCTATCTATCTATCTATCTATCTATCTATCTATCTATCTATCTATCTATCTATCTATCTATCTATCTATCTATCTATCTATCTATCTACCTGTCCGTCTGTCTGTCCGTCCATCCATCCATCCTTTCTATCTATCTATTTATCTATCTATCTATTTATCTATTTATCTATCTATCTATTTATCTATCTGTCTGTCTGTCTGTCTGTCTGTCTGTCTGTCTGTCTGTCTGTCTGTCTGTCTGTCTGTCTGTCTGTCTGTCTGGCCGTCCATCCATCCATCCATCTATCCTTTCCATCTATCTATCCTTTCCATCCATCCTTTTCATCTATCTATCTATCTATCTATCTATCTATCTATCTATCTATCTATCTATCTATCTATCTATCTATCTATCTATCTATCTATCTATCTATCTATCTATCTATCTACCTGTCCATCAGTCCATCCATCCATCCATCCTTTCCATCTATCTGTCTGTCTGTCTGTCTGTCTGTCTGTCTGTCTGTCTGTCTGTCTGTCTGTCTGTCTGTCTGTCTGTCTGTCTGTCTGTCTGTCTGTCTGTCTGTCTGTCTGTCCGTCCGTCCATCCTTTCTATCTATCTATCTATCTATCTATCTATCTATCTATCTATCTATCTATCTATCTATCTATCTATCTATCTATCTATCTATCTATCTATCTATCTATCTATCTGTCAGTGTGTTGGATTTAAATAATTGTGTCTCTACCAATATAACCATCTGTACTGTGTATTGCAGTGATTGTGCAGAACAGTCCGTGTGTGTGTGTGTGTCGTACAGTAAATGCAGTTGTGCAAGTGTGTGTTGTGTATGTGTGTGTTGTGTACATGTGTGTTGTGTACAGCTGTGAGAAATAAAGCTTTTCAATAAGCGCTCCCACTACATGACACCTACTGTCAGAAACATATTAGAAGGTGATTGGGGAATCAAAACCCTGCGGTGGGGATTCATCCCACGCACACACATACACACACACATACACACATACACACACACACACACACACACACACACACACACACACACACACACACACACACACACACACACCAACAATAGTATGAGACGCTTCACATATAATGTGATTTTTCTAGCTACTGGGGCCTCTGACTTGTTTACCCCCGCAGCATAAAAAGAAAGAGAGAGAGCGAGAGAGAGACAGAGAGAGAGAGAGGGAGAGGGGGAGAGAGGGGGGGGGGGGAGAGGGAGAGAAAAGAAGGAGCCAAGCTGCAGAGAAGTTTCCAGAGACCTCTGCCATGGTTGTGTATCTTCTGGCAGTTGTAATTAGCATCAGGCTGCACACTGACGTGCAGACACACGTGCTGTCCATCCCTCTGCCCTGCTCCCCTTCCTCATCTGCTGAGCCCCCCACCAACTCACCGCATGTGCCTTTCTGTGTGTGTGTCCATTTGTCTTCGCATGTATGTGTCCATTTGTCTTGGTGTGTGTGTGTGTGTGTGTGTGTGTGTGTGTTTCTGATTTTGAAAGGGGAAAAAAGAAAAACAAAGAACAGGCATGCAATCTTACATACACATGTAGATGAACGATCCCACATGTAAACACACACACACACACACACACAAGATGTGATAAAGGCATGATTAAGAACTGATGAAGACGCGATGAAGATCAGATTAATATGTGATGAGACAGGATGAAGACGAGATGAATACGTGATGAAAACATGAAGTCTTGATGAAGACATGATGAAGTTATGACGATGTAATGAAGATGATGTGAAGACATGATGTAGTGATGAAGACATATTGAAGACGTGGTGATGTGATGAAGACGTATTGAAGACCTGATGATGTGATGACGACGTATTGAAGACGTTATGAACATGAGGTGAAGAAATGATGTAGTGATAAAGACGCGTTGAAGACATGGTGAAGTGATGAAGACGTATTGAAGACATGATGTGATGAAGACATAAAGACTAGTTGAAGACATGATGAAGCTGTGATGAAGATGAGGTGAATACTTGGTGAAGTGATGAAGACGTAAAGTCTATTTGAAGACGTGATGAAGCTGTGATGAAGACGTGTGTGTGTGTTTGTGTGTTGACTAATAGTTGACAAAGCCATCTGGGTGACTGCTTGTAGAGGGAAGAGGAAACACACACACACGCACACACAAACATGGTTCGGAGCTGTTAATCTGTGTTGTGTAAGTGTTGCTTGAGTGATTTGTGTGATTAATTGATTTCATATGTCTACACACTCTTAATTGGCGTCACACCCATTTGACATGCGAGTCCACAGCAGAATAGACACGTCATTACATGTGACGAACCCAGGAGGCAAAATAATAGAAAACCCCGGGATGGAAAAAAAAAGCATTAATCTGATCATGGGTTCTTTACAAAGACGTCCTCACATGGCCAGATGAAGGAAGAGTAGGGATTGAATTAACAATCAGATGAGGGGAGAATTAAACAGAAAGAGAAACTCTTCACAGGTTTCTAATCGTGTTCTCAGAAAGTCAAGTGTTGGGGATCAGCTTATTTGACAAATGGATTTGGATGAAGTAGGCTCTTGTTTTGAAAGGACATTTACCGACTATAATACCCATTCTTAATGGACGTGGGAACTTTTATTGTGTAAATTCTCAAGCGTGACCCAGAAAGAGGCTCTGCTAAAATATTTTATTCAGGCTGTTTGGTTAGTGGGTGCCGGTGAAATACAATGGAGAGTAGGTGTGAATAAGTATGAATACAGGAGTCACATTTTCCAAACCAAAACCTGCTCACAACTAAAGCCTCATTTACATGGGATAGTCTGTGCCGCTTGTATGCAGATTGCATGTTGTTACCCCAGCCCCCAGCAGTGCAACACAAAGACCAAAGCACAAATCCAAAAACCACAAGAACACGAATATCCAAACTAAGCAAAAATGTCACTGTCCAAAAGAACGAACGCCAGCCAGGATGACTGTCGGAACTGCTGGTCTGCATGGGCTAGCGGTTAGCTTCGCTTGCCACGCTTCCACGTCCTGTCAGACCACCCTTGGTGTTTCCTCAACCAGACCAGGCCAGGCTCCCTCAGCCGATCCAACACTAGCTCTCCCAGCCAGAAACCCCTGAAACACATCCCTGCACTCCACACAATGACACCAAAAACACAATCAACGCTAGGCGAGGCCGCCGCCAGACCGCCCTCGCTGTTATCGGAACTGCCGGTCTGCATGGGGCTAGCAGTGAGCTTAGCCTGCCCTGCTTCCGCGTCCTGTCAGACCTCCCTCGGTGTTTCCTCTTCGGGCGCAGCTTGAAGACCAGGGTAGACCAGACCACAGACCAGGCTCCCTCAGCCGATCCAACGCCAGCTCTCCCAGCCACACACCCTTGAAACACCTCCTCGCACTCCACACACACCCACTCAATGCTAGGCAAGGCTGCCGCCAGACCTCCCTCGCTGTTGTCGGAACTGCCGGTCTGCATGGGTTAGCAGTTAGCTTACCCTGCCCCGCTTCCGCATCCTGTCAGACCGCCCTCGGTGTTTCCTCCTTGGGCCATGGTCCGTGGGTCCACAGGACGCGGCAGACCAAGCTCTCCCAGTCGTTCCAGCGCTTGCTCTCCCAGCCATCAAACGGAGACAAAACCCAGACACAGACGTGGACGAAGACACTGCATGGACGGTACTGGGTGAGGCCGCAAACATGAATTTGCGCCGCCATCTTCCCACGCCGGAAGCCGAATCCTAACCACATTTCATCCACACTTGTCATTAAAATGCATCTTAGCCATTACCCAGATGGAATGCCTGCTGCCTTCTTCCAGGGCTTTCCCCTGCAGGATTCAGACCATCTTTGCATCCTCATGCACAAGAAAGGTGCAAGAAAATACACAAAAACACGCATCAATTTTCACACTATGCAACAAAACTCACATCCACAAACAACCACTAAACAATTACCATATTCCAGCACGTCTGAAATGCTATTACAGATCTAAGACGAGGACTGGAACTCTGTATGTTTAAGTACGTTCTTTGAGCTTCAGCTTCTCAGAAACCAGATAATATATAAAAAGAAATAAGAGTTTGACGGGGCAATGTTAATTTGTTGTTTTTTTGTTTTTTTTTTGTTTTTTTGCTTTTTTACTTTGAAAAAGCAAGAAGGAGAGTCAATGTCAAAGTGTCGCTGCAGCAACTGGTAATATCAAAGGGCTATCAGATCTGTTTTCATCGTTCTTAAAATAGTCATTAATATTCATGGGAATTATACGGATAATTTAAATTGAATCGCAATTTAATTTATGCATTTATTTATTGCAAGGTGTTCCTGCTGTTGTCAAAGAGAACGGAAGAAAGTATCACCTGATATTTCACATATTTGGTGAAGTTTTAAGCAAACAAATGTCAAAAACAAAATGTTATTAAGTTAATGGGTGAGAGGAAGAGTCTGACATGTTGGGGTGGTGAGCTTTAGCTAGAGAACAGATCTGTGCCATGGTTTGTTTATTAGGTAACGAGGGGAAGTTGTTTACAGCAAACTTTTGGACGTTATCCTAGGGGGCGTCTGGGTAGCATAATGGTCTATCCCGTAGCCTACCAACACGGGGATCGCTGATTCGAATCCCCTTGTTACCTCCGGCTTGGTTGGGCGTCCCTACAGATACAATTCTGCGGATGGGAAGCCGGATGTGGGTATGTGTCCTGGTCGCTGCACTAGCGCCTCCTCTGGTTGGTCGGGGCACCTGTTTGGGGAAGAGGGGAAACTGGGGGTAATAGCATGATCTTCCCACGCGCTACATCCCCCTGGTGAAACTCCTCACTGTCAGGTGAAAAGAAGCGGCTGGTGACTCCACATGTATCGGAGGAGGCATGTGGTGGTCTGCAGCTCTCCACGGACCAGCAGAGGGGGTGGAGCAGCGACCGGGACAGCTCGGGACAGTGGGGTAATTGGCCGGATACAATTGGGGACAAAATGGGGCGGGGGGGAGAAAATGTGAATCCTAAACTTTTGATCCAACTAGATACAATTAGATACATCACATGTGACTACTTCTTCTTCTTCTTTTTCTTCTTCTTCTTCTTTTCAGCTAGTTCCCTGTTCTTTAGGGGTTGCCACAGCAGGTTTTACAGTTGCCATCGGTACCCTGTGAGGGCACAGCACCAATGGCTGCCGTTGTTTACCCGGACCTCATACGACCCGGTATGGTCTCTTCAGTCCGCACACTGATTTGGCAAAATTTTCCACATCGGATGCCCTTCCTCACCCAACCACTCACCCTCTGGACGGGGACGCACAGGTAAAATGTTGGATACTTGCCCAGTATTCACGGACTTGCGCTCATGCCTGTCTCCACCTATGTCAGATGTGACTACTATGACCTATTATAACATACTCACTGCTGATATATCCTGTTCAGCAGTTTCACCATATGTTTGTGACGCGGGAGAAGCCATGGTGGGTTGATTCACAGAATTTCGCTTGAATACTCCTGAGATCACACACCAGTCATACAAAGACCACGTCGCCATGTTTGGTCTTGGGGCCCAGTGAACTCTTGTGGTGTCCCTGCACAGCAGTAAAGATGCTAAATATGTAAATCACTCACGCATGGCACACGATGAGCCAGATCAATGTCTGCTGGATGTCGCGGACAGGCTTATTAGAGTAAGTGCCACATGGTGTAAATCTCCCTCGTCACAGGTGCTGGTGGAGTTTGTCGTCAATTCAACATTTAACTGTGAGTTATTGCAAGGTTCTGCTCATTTGCTCGTGGATAACTGCTTGCTTGATTCATGATGGTGAACTTGCATGGTTCCCAGGAAGCACAATTACATGGATATTGAATGGCAGGAAATGAATGACAACGTCATGTGATAACTGAAAGTCAGCAAAATGAACATTTGTGCAGCAAGCCACCACTTAGTGTTTGGCAACCGTCTACTTCCTGCAACAATCAAGCATGTCAAGCCACTCAGAGCGATGGAGAGCGACTATAATGCTAGATTACTGACAGTGCACTGCTGCTATGCAGAGAACATATTGGCATTAGGGTCGTATGGGGGAACCTCAGTTTGTGGGGGGTCAAAATTATGATAATAAAAAAGACATTTAACACTTCTTAGCTTATTTATTTACTGTTCTGATGTGACGCTGAAGTTTGCTCGAAGATCATCTTGCACATTTATCTGACACAGCAACTGCAGGAAGCAGCACTTGTTCAGCACGTGGCCAATTAATTAATTAATTAATCAAGGACATGAGGCATGGTATATGGTATGAATATGCTTATCTGTGGTGCAGGTTATAGTGATTTTCCACCACCCTTAATGTTGCCTTCTGCTGGTCAAGTCAAAGGGGAAAAAAAGTTAAAAACTCTCAAAACTCTTAATTTACCTCAGTTGTCGTGTAGCAGTGCACATAAAAGAGCACATTTTTATTTTATTTTTTGGATATTTCCCCCCTATTGTACTTGGCCAAGTACCCCACTCTCCCGAGCCGTCCCGGTTGCTGCTCCACCCCCTCTGCAGATCCGGGGAGGGCTGCAGACTACCACATGCCTCCTCCCATACATGTGGTGTCGCCAGCCACTTCTTTTCACCTGACAGTGAGGAGTTTCACCAGGGGGACGTAGCGTGCGGGGGGATCACGCTATTCCCCCCTGAACAGGCGCCCCGACCGACCAGAAGAGGCGCTAGTCTAGCGACCAGGACACACATCCAGCTTCCCGCCCCCAAACACGGCCACTTATATCTGTAGGGACGCCCGACCAAGCTGGAGGTAACACAGGGATTCGAACCAGTGATCCGGGTGTTGGTAGGCAACGGAATAGACCACCCAGACGCCCCTGAGAGCGCATGTTTAATGTGTTTTGCCTAGTATTTGTCTGCTAAGGGTCTATCAAGTGTTTCCCAGTAGCGTTTGAGACAGAGCCTGGCGTGCTCTAACTGCTGTCTATCTGCTCCCTCGACCAGTAACGGGACTCTGAGCACTGAACGGGGTCTTAATGCAAAATGATATGCTTGCTGTCAGCCCTGTATAGTCAGACCAAAGTTACCCGTATCCTGTCATATTGCAATACGAGGAACACGAGGAAGATGTGGTTATTGACTTATTCATGTGTTTTTGATAGCTTTGACCACGCGCATCTGGAGGGAAGCGGGTTTCCATTACAAGCCGGGAGCAAAAGTGTGTGTTTTTTGACATGCCGAGTTGATTTTATCGTCACACAAATGTGTGAATACACGATGCGCACAAACAGTCTGTACCATGAGAAATGTCACAAAAGCAACGGGAAGGCTTCAGGACAATACGTCCTGTGTGGTGTATGTGTTGTAGATAATATGTTCTGTGTGGTGTATGTGTCGTAGACCAGTTCTCGTTGTCTCAGCAGAGACGTGCAGCATGCTGTCAAGCAGCACGTGGCTGGAGCTGTACCCCTTTTAATGAGCGACAGGTCGACTTGTGGCGTTTCCATTGTGGACTTACTGAGCGTGATGTTTTAGGAGTACTGGTATACTTTCAGTCCCAACACGTGCACTACTGTAAAACAAAACTTATTGGATAACAAAGCTCAACCATTCCATTAAGAGTATAGAGACCACCCCCAGTTATGGGTCACAGTAGCGGTACCGCTGCCAAAAGCATCCGTTATTTCTGTTTTTCCCTTTTTCTCCCCAGTTGTACTTGGCCAATTACTCTATTTTCCAAGCCGTCCCGGTCTCTGCTCCACCCCCTCTGCCGACCCGGGGAGGGCTGCAGACTACCACATGCCTCCTCCCATACATGTGGTGTCGCCAGCCTCTTCTTTTCACCTGACAGTGAGGAGTTTCACCAGGGTGACGTAGCGCATGTGAGGATCACGCTATTCCCCCCAGTTCCCCCTCCGTCCTGAACAGGTGCCCCGACCGACCAGAGGAGGCGCTAGTGCAACAACCAGGCCACATACCCACATCCGGCCTCCCACCCACGGACATGGCTAATTGTGTCTGTAGGGACGCCCAACCAAGCCAGAGGCAACACGGGGATTCGAACCGGTGGTCCCCGTGTTGGTAGGCAATGGAAAAGACCGCCACGCCACCCGGACACCCGAGCATCCCGTTATTTATGCCACCGATTGAAGCAATTGTTCCTATTTCAGGTACAGTCAGTTTTCTTTCTATCAAATCACCACAGCAGCTGACTTAACACATTATTGAAGTTCTTTCCTGTCTGGCTGAAGGTGTGTTAACTGCAGAAAGTCTGGTCACACTGGAAAACTATTATTACTTAGTTATTTGTTTTTTTATTTTTTGGTAGCACTAGATGGAAATTGGCTGTTTGGATTTGGGGGGAATAGATAGATAGATCGCTAGATCGATAGATAGATAGATAGATAGATAGATAGATAGATAGATAGATAGATAGATAGATAGATAGATAGATAGATAGATAGATAGATAGATAGATAGATGAAGAATATGATGAGGAGGATGCCATCAGTGTCCAGATGACACTGGTAAAGCCTAGGACCTGAGCCACGTGACCACCATCACCGTGGAGACCTGACAGGAGGACAGACTACACATGCACACAAGAGAGACTTGCATCACACCGTTCACATACGGAGAAGAGACAAGAAAAAAAAATAGTCACACATTGGAGTGAGAAGGGCATAACACTGAAACAGGATAACGAAATGATACGGATTTATAACATACAAAAAAAATAAGTGACAAGGATGATCCGAAGAAGTGTCCAGGTGGCGACCACCATCACCATCACCATGGAGACCTGGGAGGAGGACAGACTATAAGTGTACACAGGAGAGATTCACATTACACCATTCACACACACACAGCTGAAGAGAAATTTCAGAGAGAGAGAGAAAAGACATGTGAGAGAAGAGGACAGTTTGCAGTACTCTATACTCTATAATCTCGTCGGCAGGTTCAGTGCCTGGTACATTCACCAAGAACCCACCCGCCAAGAAGTACAGGTCCTGAAGCATGTAGCACTGTTCAGCAACAAGGCCATTCAGAGTGCTTTACATGAAGCATAAAAGGCATCAAAAGAAGCAACATGAGACAATAAAGATGCATTTAAAAGCAAATAAAAAGAGTGAAGGTTAAGTGAAGAGCAGTGTAAGAGGAAAATCAAAAGCTTCGAGTTTTATTTGATAAAAGTCAGCGACATAGAGGATTTAGAAGAACTGAGAGTTGTAGTTGTAGTTTGTTCCACATATTTGGTGCATAAAAAGTGAAAGCTGCCTCTCCATGTTTAGTTTTGACTCTGGGGACAGAAAGCAGACCTGTCCCAGACCATCTGAGTGGTCTGGATGGTTCACACTGCAGCAGTATATCAGAAATGTATGTTGGCCCTAAACCATTTAGAGCTGTATGAACCAAGAGCAGAGTTTTAAAACCAGCTATTTGATGGACAGGAAGCCAGTGTAGCGACCTCTGTCAGGACTGAAGTGATGTGGTCCACTCTTTTGCTCTTAGTAAGGACTCGAACAGCCACGTTCTGAATCAGCTGCAGCTGTTTGATCGATTTTTTTTTTAGAAAGACCTGCAAAGACGCCATTACAGTAGTCGAGTCAACTGTAGATGAATGCATGGACAAGTTTTTCCAAATCCTGCTGACACATACACTACCGTTCAAAAGTTTGGGATCACATTGAAATGTCCATATTTTTGAAGGAAAAGCACTGTACTGTTCAATGAAGATAACTTTAAACTAGTCTTAACTTTAAAGAAATACACTCTATACATTGCTAATGTGGTAAATGACTATTCTAGCTGCAAATGTCTGGTTTTTGGTGCAATATCTACATAGGTGTATAGAGGCCCATTTCAAGCAACTATCACTCCAGTGTTCTAATGGTACAATGTGTTTGCTCATTGGCTCAGAAGGCTAATTGATGATTAGAAAACCCTTGTGCAATCATGTTCACACATCTGAAAACAGTTTAGCTCGTTACAGAAGCTACAAAACTGACCTTCCTTTGAGCAGATTGAGTTTCTGGAGCATCACATTTGTGGGGTCAATTAAACGCTCAAAATGGCCAGAAAAAGAGAACTTTCATCTGAAACTCGACAGTCTATTCTTGTTCTTAGAAATGAAGGCTATTCCATGCGAGAAATTGCTAAGAAATTGAAGATTTCCTACACCGGTGTGTACTACTCCCTTCAGAGGACAGCACAAACAGGCTCTAACCAGAGTAGAAAAAGAAGTGGGAGGCCGCGTTGCACAACTGAGCAAGAAGATAAGTACATTAGAGTCTCTAGTTTGAGAAACAGACGCCTCACAGGTCCCCAACTGGCATCTTCATTAAATAGTACCCGCAAAACACCAGTGTCAACATCTACAGTGAAGAGGCGGCTGCGGGATTCTGGGCTTCAGGGCAGAGTGGCAAAGAAAAAGCCATATCTGAGACTGACCAATAAAAGAAAAAGATTAAGATGGGCAAAAGAACACAGACATTGGACAGAGGAAGACTGGAAAAAAGTGTTGTGGACAGATGAATCCAAGTTTGAGGTGTTTGGATCACAAAGAAGAACGTTTGTGAGACGCAGAACAAATGAAAAGATGCTGGAAGAATGCCTGACGCCATCTGTTAAGCATGGTGGAGGTAATGTGATGGTCTGGGGTTGCTTTGGTGCTGGTAAGGTGGGAGATTTGTACAGGGTAAAAGGGATTCTGAATAAGGAAGGCTATCACTCCATTTTGCAACGCCATGCCATACCCAGTGGACAGCGCTTGATTGGAGCCAATTTCATCCTACAACAGGACAATGACCCTAAACACACCTCCAAATTGTGCAAGAACTATTTAGAGCAGAAGCAGGCAGCTGGTATTCTATCGGTAATGGAGTGGCCAGCGCAGTCACCAGATCTGAACCCCATTGAGCTGTTGTGGGAGCAGCTTGACCGTATGGTACGCAAGAAGTGCCCATCCAACCAATCCAACTTGTGGGAGCTGCTTCTGGAAGCGTGGGGTGCAATTTCTCCAGATTACCTCAACAAATTAACAGCTAGAATGCCAAAGGTCTGCAATGCTGTAATTGCTGCAAATGGAGGATTCTTTGACGAAAGCAAAGTTTGATGTAAAAACAATCTTATTTCAAAAACAAATCATTATTTCTAACCTTGTCAATGTCTTGACTCTATTTTCTATTCATTTCACAACATATGGTGGTGAATAAATGTGACTTTTCATGGAAAACACAAAATTGTTTGGGTGATCCCAAACTTTTGAACGGTAGTGTAAATTCTTTAATTCTTAGTATATTCTCCAGGTGACTGTAGGCTGGCTTTGTAATTATCTCAATGCTGCTATCTAAATTCAGGTCTGAGTCCATGACTACACCAACATCTCTGGTTTGGTTCGTGGTTTTTAACTTTACCGATTGTAGGTGAGTGCTGACTTTTAATCGTTATTCTGTGGCTCTAAAGACAATTACTTCAGTTTTATCTATGTTTGTTTGAAGGAAATTTCGAAACATCCAATCATTGATCTGTTCAATGCACTTGCTCAGTGCTTGTATGGTATTATAGTTCCGTGGTGATATGGTTATGTAAATCTTTGTTTAATCTTCATAATTATGGTAACTTATTTTGTTGTTTTCCATAATCATCAAAGGGGAACCCTCTGGACCTTCAAGGTATTCAGGGAATACCCAAGGAAAAATACTGAAATAATTTTTGCACCCATAATAATTATTTTTAATTATTTTTATTCACTGAAATAATAGTAATAATTTCTAGATCATCGTCATAAACTTGGACTAACGTGTTTTGGCAAACAGTGGGTTAATATAATGGGACAGAAAATGAACCAATCACAATTTTTCTTCCGATGGTATCTGGGTGAATCAGCGACTCCCCCGTGCCAGGACCTTCGGTAGCTGTAACCGAATGCCTGTGTAATTCAAGTCAACTTTTGACCGTTGTCTTAGCCAATCATATTTTGTTGAGTTGTGGGTGGGACAACATCCTGATATCTTCTGGGTATTTGCGAATTTTTGTTAATAGGTCAGAGTGAGCAAGGGGGAAAAGAGATTACTGAATTTGGTCATGTCTCAAGGTGCTGCAAAGATCAGGGGATGCAAAATAATTTTTTTTACCCGTCTCAGCGGCCTGGCAGAGTTTTTCTCAAGATAACCTAAATGAACAAAATTATTGGATGACATATGCCATGCCGACTACCCAGAGTTGCCCCAACACGGTGGACGTATTCATCTCGCTTGGTCAACACAGTGTACGAGAGGAGAAAAGAGCTACGAGAGGTGTTTGAGCACATTGTAGATCGTCATGAGAACTTCGATGCTGACAGCGTTTTCTGTGCAGATGGGTCATCAACCCTTATGTCCAGCTTCGAGTTCCGTTTCTTTCTGGCTACCTTCAACTCAATTTTTGCACACACGGATGTACTGTTTGACGTTCTGCAGACTAAAGTGTTGGACATGAAGTTTTGCCTGAAGAGGATTAATGACTTTTGTGACACCATTGAGTAAGGAGAAGGTGAGTTTCCATGAGGAAGCAATTGGTGAGACTAGGGTACCCAGAAGGCGGCAGGCTGGAGTGCATTATGACGTGCACACTCCTTAACAACAACTACACAGTTGGATGGATAATGGACTACCTGTACATACAGGTGAGGAACAGGTTCAAAGACCACGAGAGACTCTTGTTTCTTGCACTACTAGACCCACAGCAGTGTACTGCATATAGAGAGAGCTTCCCCAACACGGCTGTCTGCAGTCTGGAGGACAGTTATGGGTACCACTTCGACATATCCCTTCTGAAGACTGAGCTATATGTGTAATCTGCGCTATGTCTGACTTCGAAGGATGGAGCCCTTCTGATCTCCTCCACTTTCTCCAGCAAAAGGGACTGACCGAAAGTATGCTCCAACTTCACCTGGTCTTAATCATCCCTGTGTCCACAACTTCCGTGGAGAGAAGATTCTCAGCACTGAAAAGGATAAAAACGTACACAAGAAACAGCACTGGACAGGCTCGTCTGTCAGTCTTGGCTTTAGTTGAGAAAGAACTTCTTATGGAGTTGAAGTCAAAGGACAAACTGTACTGGCCGCTCTGATGGCCGGCATAGCAATTGCACACTTTGTTAAAAAGGATCGCAGGATGGACTTTGTTTTCAGGTGATCTTCATTTGGTGAGTATGCAGCTTTTTTTAATAATCGGCTGGTCTATCTCGAAATTATGCAATTTTTGCTGACATCTGCTGTTCTAATGAGGCATCTGTAAATTGTTTTTAGTGTATTTGTAAACGATTGACTGGAGAGGTATACTAGAAGCTGGATTATAAGGTTTTCCGGAATCACCTTTGTATTTTGTGAAGCCACTTATGGCAAATATGCTGAACTTCCATGTGACAGGGCTCTGGCTATTATTTTTATTGCTATGTTTGATTTTTTTTTTAATTGCCACATGTGGTCCTGCTGAAGGCTCAGGGGCCAGGGCCACGGTTCGCTACTGAAATCATAATCTGGACTAGTGGGAGCATATAGTTGTTAAACAGAAGCGGCCCCAGAATAGAGCCTTGGGGAACTCCACAGGTCATTTTTGTACCCTCATATTTGTAATTATCTGTAGACACAGAGTAGTCCCTGTGTTTCAAGTTGGATTCAAACCTTTTAAGATTGTGCCAGAAAGTCCCACCAGTTTTCCAATCGGTCTAGTAACAATGTTGTAGTCAACTGTGGCAAACGCAGCACTGAGATCCAATGATACCAGGACTATATCCAATAATACCAGGCAGGAGATTCTGCCACTGTCTGTGTTTAAGCGGATGTCATTAAATACCTTAACAAGAGCAGTCTCAGTGCTGTGCTGTGGTCGAAATCTTGACTGGAAGACATCAAAACTGCTGTTTAGTGCCAACAAGTTATTGAGCTGCTGGAAAACATATTTTTCAATTATTTTACTTAAAAACGTGAGGTTTGATATGGGCCTATAATTGCTCATTAGTGAAGTGTCGCGATTATTCTTTTTTTTAAGTGTGGCTTGATGACTGCAGTTTTCAGGGCCTGTGGTAAGAGACCTGAGACAACAGATGTGTTGACAATTTGTTGAAGATCTGAGGCCATGCAATTAGAAACATTTCTTGAAAAATTCTGTTGGCAGGATATCAAGGCATCAGGAAGAAGTTATCAGATGTTGTATAATGTCCCCCAAGTTTTTTTGGTTGATGTGATAAAATTGTGACATGCTATTTGAATTGATTTTAAGTGGACTTATGTACAACACATACCTAGTAGGGAGGCACTGGCTGCCTGTCTGATTTTCTGAATTTTGTCATTGAAGAAGGCGACTAATTGATTCCAGGCCCTGGTAGATAGAATTCAAAGGTTACTGCCACTGGGGGGGGGGGGGTTGTTAGTCTGTCGACAGTAGCGAACAAGGCACAAATATTATTATTGTTTTTGGCAATGACGTCAGAGAAGTAAGACCACCTTGCACTTCTCAGTTCCAAATTATAAATGTGTAGTCTCTCTTTATAGATTTCATAATAAACAGTAAGATTTTTTTTTTCTTTTGCCACTCGTGTTCAGCTTTATGACACTCTCTTTTGTATATTCTGACCAGTGTGGCACATCTCAATGGAGATCTTTCCTTACCATATACCACCTTTACCTTAGCGGGTGCAATAGCATCAATAACATCTGTAATTTTAGAAGTAAAATTATTTACCATCTCATTGACTGAGACCCGAGAGAGGGTGGGTGTGGAAGAGAAAGACTGAATAAATATTTCACTTGTGATTTCAGTGATATGCCACTTTGTGATTAACTCTGTTTGAGCATTTGTGCATGCAGGGATGGTACTCTCAAAGAAAACACAGGAATGATCGGAGAGAGCGACATCGGTCACCACAACCTTGAAGGTAATTAAGTCCAGAGTGTGCCCCTTGTTGTGTGTGAGATCCATCATATACTGAGTCAGTCCATAGTTATCAAGAACACAGCACAGTTATTTAGTCCCTCTGCCCTGGGGGTGGTCAGCATGGATGTTTAAATCACCAGTGATAACTACACTGTCAAATTCAATACAGATTATAGAGAGCAGCTCAGTTAAGTCATTGAAAAAGTTTGCATTGTATTTAGGTGGCCTATAGAGGTTTAGAAATATAAGTCGAGAGGAGGAATTCAACCGAAGAGCCACATATTCAGAAGAAGCAAAATTTCCATAAGATAGCTTCTTGCGTTGGAGCAAATCATTAAACAAAATGGCAACTCCACCTCCATTCTTATACTGTCTGGTTTCGCTCACAAAACTGAAGTTGGCAAAGGTTGACTCAATAAGAGCAGTTGCTAGTTGTTAGTAATGTTAAATTGAATGTTTTAAAAGTAATATCTGAGCAATTTTTTTTTTTTTTTGCGACGGACTGTGGCCGCTGGTGTACAACTAGAGTCAGGTTAGATGAAGTAGCTGTGTGCTTTGAGTACACATTGGTCCTCCTGAAGCTGGTTAGAACAGGAATTGCAGACTTTGGGATTGCTCCTTGCTGTCTAGGATGGTCTGTAAATAAACAAATCTTACATTGTTTGATTTGAACTTATTCTCATTCTTATGTTTATGACATTCGCCCAGCAGCATGCAGTGCAATGTGAATATGATCTTGCATTCCCTATGAGCGTTTTGTGTATCACAGTAAACTTTTGTGCTAAGTGAAGTTTTCCACCGTAAAATGGTCAAAATTTTGTGTGATTGAGAGGGTTAAGGGTATGTTAACGCTGCGGTCACAAATGTTGTTCCCTTGAAATGGGGTTATGTTTTCCGTGTTCACAGGTAGAGTCCATATGAACGACCATTGTTTTGGCCTTCATGACTTAAGAAATGGAGATTTTCTGTTAGCTCCTAGTTCAGAAGTTATGATGTGATTATTATGTTTTCAAAAATGGCAGAGCCCATTTGTAATTGATGGTGAGTATAATTATATAATTGTTGTAGTTTTACTCGTACAAAGTATTTTTTGAGCAATTTAATGACATACCTGAGAAATATGTTTTATTACCCAAAGGTATTGTCTTTTCATCTGTCATTTTATCTTTGTATTATCTGTTTCAAAATAAGAGATTGACCTTCTAATTGTTTGGTAGCTAGCTCCGTCGTTGCTTCGTTATTTAATATTTGCCCAGTGGCCCAGCAATGGTGTTTTCTAAACTTTACCACTTGAAAGCAACACATATATTGTGTCCTCAAATTCCCATGTCTAAACTACAATCTCAAGAGTTCAATTTAAAGGCAGTATATTTTCTACGCTTTCCCTACAAATGAAAACTTGCACCTAGTAGCACAAGATTATGATGTTAAATCTCCTGCTGTGTGTTTTACATGTCTGTGCAGAAAGGCCTCCAGTCTGTGGCTGATGGCAGGTAAATTACGGGCAAGCAGATTGCAAGTGTTCTTGAGTACAGTTTTTCATGCCAAGATCAGCATTGTACAGTTCGGTGCAGATTCGTTTAGTTCAAGTAAGGTTCAACCATCAGCTAATGTTTTGGCATAAGCTCAATGAAATTGGTGATGTACAGTCCCTGGTGAACTCTGCCAAGCCTTGCAGTGGAAAACAAGCTAATGCTAATGATATGCATGGAGTTGAGAATTTAGTACAGCTATTTCATGGTCTGAAAAAAACTAAGCAAAATTGCCCCCCCCCCTCGCTCTCTCTCTGTCTCTCGCCCCCTCCCTCACTGTTGGCACAGATAATAAAAGTAGGCCCACACAACTGTGATCTCTCCTCTCTCTCTCCCTCGCTCTTGTCTCTCTTTTTCTTCTTCTTGTAACACTAGACCAGGATTCGTGCATACTGCATTACATCTTCACCTAAAAACATCCAATTACAGCTGACTCAGCTCTTCCTCTGCAAGGCCCGCAGAGGCTTACCGTCTCACCATTTAATCACATTAGGCCTCCAAATAATCATGTTTATGTCAGAGCTCACAAACATGTAGAACAAAATACCAGAACCACATTTGGTGGGCTTTATTTACACTTCCTTGCAGTGATTCACTGGGAGTCCATGTTGCTAAACAGGCTTTGCATGGGTTTCCTAGCTAATATCACTCAATGTTACTCACAAACTCTCGTAACACTAAAAGAGAAACTGAAGAATTTTAATAAATTTCATTCCCAGTCGCATGCAATTCAGTCAGTATTTGTGAGCATAAATGTCTTGTAGGACTTGAAGAAATCTAAGAACATAAGGAAAGCAACAGTCAGTTGTGGGAATATTGTTTCAGGTGGATTTTCTTCACAGTTCCATTCAGCGTCGCTGAATGGAACTGTAGACCATGTCACAATGGTGCACAAGAACTGTGGATAATAATAATAATAATAATAATGCATTTTATCTGTGGGCGCCTTTCATGGCACTCAAGGACACCTTATAGAACACAGTAAAGACAAGCAGCACTGTATCAGACAGCATAAAATCAAAACAAAACAGGGTAGACAATAAAAGTTAATACAACAAATAGTAAGTATAAAATCATCATCTGCACAAAACTCAATGAAGAGTGTATCAGACTGAATATGCCAGTTTGAAAAAGTATGTTTTGAGATGGGATTTGAAGGTTGAAAGAGAGGCATTGTTGTGAATTTCTTTTGGGAGAAAATTCCGTAGGCGGGGGCAGAATGACTGAAGGCTCTAGTGTCCATGGTAGTGAAGCGGGCCGATTGTGTAGTGAGTTGGAGAGCAGAAGAGGATCTGAGCATGCAGGAGGGCATGTGGATATGAAGACGTTCAGAAAGATACGAAGAAGCTAGATTATTAATGGCCTTGAAGGTGAGGAGCAGGATCTTGAAGTCAATACGGTATTTAACAGGGAGTTGCTGAAAAATGGGAGTGATATGATCTATGGAAGGAGTTCTGGTGATGATATGGGCAGCTGAAGTTTATGAAGACACTTGAGGGGAAGACCAAAGAGGATAGAATTACCATAGTCAATACGGGGTGTAACCAGGGTGTGAATGAGTATGGCTGTACTTTTAGATGTAAGTGACGGGCGAAGACGATTAATATTGCGTAGGTGGATGTATACAGGAGTAATATTCTTGATGTAAGCTTCAAAAGATAATGTGCTGTCCAGGATGATACCCAGACTCTTAACCTGAGACGATGGAGGAACTATAGAATTGTCAATAGTGCGAGAAAAACCATCAGGTTTGGCCAAAGTAGGTTTAGTGCTTTGAATAACTAAATCATAACTAACTAAAGCAACAATATGTTACGTCAGTTTATCCGTACTTCCTGAGGCATCGCTACAGTTTTAAAGAGAATGAATCTTCACCCCCAACTCACTTTGCTTCTAGTTATGGCTCCCATCCTCACAACAAGCAATGATTAAGCTTATATAGTCAAATCATGATCAATTAACTGCCCTAAAGGCATGTTTTTCCAGTTTTTAAGTTTCAAAAAGCTGTCTTGAAATATTAGAAAGTGGGAATAGTTTTGTTGGTCAAACAAAACACTTCATGGATAGTCATGAGCTAAATCCATTTTCCTCCACTCAGTTAGCTTTTATTACTTGTGTAATATGTATTTCGTTATAGTCCATGTTGTGCCCACCCAGCCAGTGTGTAGGTAGGTGCCTTTGCCAAAGCCAACTGAGGCAGTAAAGGATTATTATTATTAGTAGTACCATGACCTGGATGAATGAGAACATTCACAGACATAGTAGTAGTAGTAGTAGTAGTAGTTTGTTTATTTATTTATTACAATCTGTAGTTGAGATTTTTCAAGACTGTGGCTGTAGGAACAGCATACCTAGTTTGTAACCTCACCTTACTCTATTTAAAATGAGTTGTTCATCTAGGTGATGAAGAAGTCAAGGAAAGCACAAGTTTAAATCAATTCAAAAAGAGGTGCAAACATTGTTTTAAAGAGGTACAAGGATGAGGAGGGGGTTTTGCTTCTTCCATGACTGTGAACATAGTGGATGCTGTTATTGTTGTTTGAAAATCATTGTTATTGTTTTCTTTGGGTTTTTTTTTTATTGTTTTTTTATTACTTTTATTGTTATTGTTCTATTGATTCATTCTGAGATGGATATTGATAATGACATACTCTGATGTGTGAAAAAACTAAATGTATTATTTAGGTTTATTGATTGAGCATTAGAGAGGGGGGCAGGAAATTATAGGTACTAACGTCCTCCTGTTCCTTTTGCACATATAAAATTTGTCGGATTCTCTATTGAGAATTATCTTGTTGAATTATGCTGGTTTTATTTTATCATTTCTTGTTGTTTTTTTTTAAATTCATTTATGCTTGGTCACTTTTTTTTCTTTTGCATGTTCAAAATAGACATTTGATTTGATTTGAATTGAAAACCTATCAACTTTTATTTATTGTTTCATTTAGACACTAGTCAACGGAAATTCTTGCACAAAGGTTAAATAAAAACGTTTTAATCAGACAGAGCCACACTCTCCATCCAGTCAGTAATTCCAGGTAAGATGTGTACTTACTAAAGTGAAGAAATGTACCTGAAAAACTGATCTCTGTCAGTGTCACGAGTTCCTCCATGGTTTCCCTTGGTAGTCTTAGTACCCCTTTGCTATCAGCTCCCCGAGGCTAAGTGTTTCCTTGCCAAACCAGTACAACACATCAGTGACCCCATAACTGGAATTTATAAGCATCGTCAAATCACTGAGTCAGGGATGATCAAGAAAACAAGTTAGCACCCACGCAATCAGTTTCCTGTCAGACTCATTCTGCGGCCTGTTTTCTATGGCATGTTACATTTAAAGACACTTTGTGACGTCTTTAATTTAGAATAACACTTAACAACAATCAAACTCATCGAACGCTTTACGTCACACATCCACGATATTGTATTAACAGAGTGAGTGTCTGATGTGCCGATGTAAAGCTCTTCTCACAATCACCGGAAGTGTAAACCTCCCGTGCTCAGACTTGTTGGACGACAGAAATGGCTCCCGCAGACTGGCGTGTCTCACCATTATCAATTTCCTCATCTCATGAGACTACTGAATCAGATGGCATGGTGTCTCTTACAACAGCGATGTCTTTAAGATGATATAACTTTAGTTTTATTGCCGGCAAGTTGAAAGCTGAATGGGACTGAGCCCCAGCTTTGGATTATGTTTATGCTGTACCTTCCCACAGTTTATCAGTTTTATTGGCCTCATATTTGATGTCTCCCCCATGTGGAGTTTAATTATTGAAATGAAAATAAACAATATTATACTTGAGATGTCGGCATAGGAAATAAAGTACATAATAAAAATGATACATTTTAATGCCACATCAAAAAGCCAAGAATCACCATTCATTTTAACAAATATACTGAATGTGAAACCTAACAAAAAACAGTGTTACCCCCCCCTCCCCCTTTTCTCCCCAGTTGTGTCCGGCCAATCACCCCACTCTTCCGGGCTGTCCCGATCTCTGCTCCACTCCCTCTGCCGATCTGGGGAGGGCTGCAGACTACCACATGCCTCCTCCCAGCCTCCTTTTCACCTGACTGAGGGGTGCCAGGGGGTGTAGCGTGTGGGAGGATCACGCTATTCCCCCAGTACCCCCCCCCGAACAGGCGCCCCAACCAACCAGAAGGGGTGCTAGTGCACCGACCAGGACACATACCCACATCCTGCTTCCTACCCGCATACACGGCCAATTTTGTCTGTAGGGACGCCCGACCAAGCCGAAGGTAACACGGGGATTCGAACCGGCAATCCCTGTTGGCAGGCAACAGAATAGACCGCCATGCTACCCGGACATCCAGAACAGTGTTAATCTGAATACTTTAAAAAAAATTAAAATTATTGATTTTTTTCAAACACAGCAGGCTGCAGGAGAAAACACAGAATTGAGAAATCGAAGAAGAAAGATTAAGTAATAATCCTACTTGACCAAAAGACCAGTCCCCCCACCCCCACCCCAATCCCACCACCAGACAAGGGCCATAATAAAAGCAATAATATCAGAGGAAAAAAAATACATTTGGTAAAATACACAAAACATTTACACACATTAGTATACAGAAATTCAGCTATACCTGTCTAGACCGATGCATGTGTGTATATGTCAAACATCTCATCATCAACCCACAACAGACTGGAATATTTCCCATGTAGCTCCGAAACCCAAACCAGCATCTATCAAAGAGATGTAGTTTTCTCTTGAGATTTAACATGTTTTTTTTTGTTTGTTTGGGTTTTTTTTTCTGAAGCCATTTATGAAGAAATGTCTTTAAGGCACATGGAGACAGGCGGAGGATCTGCACTCTTCCATAACAAGGCAATGCTTTTATTACCAGCAATCATGGCGAACCTTGTTTCTTTTGTCAAGAGGGGTGTCAGACATGTCACCTTGTAAGGCTAGTTTAGGTGAACAGGGGATCTCGAACCCAATAATCTCTTTAAGAATCTCCAGAATTGAACCCCAATCATTTTTTTATTTATTACATTACCAGAACATGTGGATAAGGTTATCTGTTTCTGTTCTGCATCTAGGACAAAGATATGAAATTGATTCATTTATCCTATGGAGTCTTTCTGGTGTAAAATAGGTTCTGTGAAAAATGCTGAACTGCAAAGGCTTATGATGGCTGTTATTTGAGAAGATTATTGCCTCCTCGCTTGGTGATTCCCACTCACTGTCTTCAGATGTATACTCCAAGTCTTGCCCCCATTTGGTCATAATTTTTAGGGGTTTATCTCTGTGAAGGCCAAAATTATGTTATGTGTGAAGTGCAAATGCCTCTGGGCTGTTTGATATCTTTTAGAATTTCATCAATTAGGAATGGCTTTAGGGGAAGTGGAGATTTCTCTCTGAAATCTACTTATGAAGTGTCTAACCTGTAAATATTTGAAGAAATGAGTAGTTAGTTGGTGGAAGGCTTTACATAAATGTTCAAAGGACATACGTATTTTATTCTCGTAAAGTTCCCCAAATTTATTTATTCCCAGATTGTACCAATTCTTGGTTATGCCAACTCTAAGCACACATGGTAGAGCAGGGTTGGTGTGAACGGGTGTATTACTGTGAAGTGCAATAACACTATTAAGATGCGTTTGAATGGCAGACCAGAATCTGGATTTGTGTTTAATAAATGGATTGTCAGTGCCGTACTTCAGAGTATGGTATGACTGGATAAAATTAATGCCGGCTAGTGGCGAAGCTGATGTACAACACTGCTCTATTTGTTCCCAAGCAGGGGCGTTAACTATCTCTGTCTACCAGAACCACATTGCCTTAGATTGAGCAGCCGCTTTATACAGCTGAAAATTGGGAGTTTCAAGCCTCCACACGGGGGCATATTGTAAAGGGTTTTGATTTCAATTCTAGGAACGTTCCTCCTCCAGATGAATGCAGCCATCATCCCTTGCAGTTTCTTGAAGAAACTCTTATGTATAGATATGGGGAGGGTTTGAAACAAGTAAATAAATTTAGGTAGGACATTCATCTTAATACAGTTCACTTGCTCAATCAATGAAATTGGCAGCTGCATCCAGGTCCGTTTCCACCTTTTTAAGCAGTAAGTCATGATTTAGTGAGATGATTTGTCTAGTTGATTAGGAATATTTAAACCCAAATATGTTATGAACTGAGCATTCTACTGAAAGGGAAAATTGCTCGTTCAAATCTTTTCAGCTGAGAATTGATGGGCATGGCCACACTTCTTTGTACATTAACCTTATACCTGGAAATCACATTATATGTTCCCAAGAGGTCTGTGAGGGCAGGCATGGATGAGTCTAAGTTGGTAAGAAACAAAATTATGTCATCTGCATACAAAGAGATGACATGGTGCTCACCCCTGTCTTTGACCCCAGAGATAGAATTATGTGACCTTATCACAATGGCAAGGAGTTTAATCGTCAGTGCAAAAAAGTAAGGGAGGGAGAGGGCAACCATGATGGGTACCATGTGATAAGGGTGGTGAAATAACTGTATTTGTCTATATTTTGACAGTCGGGTTAAGATACAGTATGTGGATTATCCTTAGTATATGTGGGCCAAAGTTCATTCTGCATAGAACCGCAAAGAGAAAATGCCACTCTGCATGGTCTAAATCTTCCATGGACTTAGCACAGTGCACTATGTTAAGGAATCTCCGTATATTATCTAATAACAAATAATTTCATATGAATCCAGTCTGGTACTTTTATGAGGCAAATTTGTAATTTGTGATATTGGGATATACAAATAAAATTAATTTGATTTTGATTTGATTTGATTTAAATGAATTGCTTTCTCAAAACGATTGGCTTTAATTTTAATTAATGTTATATTAATATGGCTAAATGAGATTGGTCTATGTAGCAGTGGTTTACTCTCACTTGTGTGTTGTGTTAAAGATGAGGCACACACTGTCACTTTTGACTCCAATCCACATTTATTCTGCTACTAAACACAGCGGTATTAGAGCTCCAACAGTAGTACAGCTCCAGAAAATACACGGGGACTAGGCATAGCAGACTGAACACAGGGCACACCTACCAAGTCTGCAGGGGCTTGTTAGACGGCATTCAAGTACACACAACGCATAAATCTCCATGGTAACTTAGACATTATAGTAAGAATAACAAAAGCCATACAGAAAAATACTTTATAATATGATTCACACAGTTTAGGGTCCTTCACCCGTTTTTGGCAAGCTCCAGGGTTTCAGGTACATGGTTACTCATAATGAAATAATTGAACATGTCTAGATGAGCATCTGTTACTTTAGTAGTAAATATTTTGAAGACATGTACTGAAACACCATCAGGCCCCAAAGCCTCCCCAGCTGGTAATCGTGCCATAGCATTTAACACCTTTTGTTTGGTTATCTCACTTTCAGGATCATCCTTCATTGTTTCTAATAGTTTAGTGACACCTAGACTGTCTAGGAATTCATACATACCCTGTGTCTTCTCACCCTGCAAGGAATAAAGAGATCTGTAGAAGTCTAAGAAGACTTGATTTATGAGCATTGGGTTGTGGACCATTCACCACTGTCACACTGCTTAATGGCAGGAATACACTCCAGTGTAGTGATAGTGTTGTATTCTGCCTTTTTTGCAATCGACTAATCTAGGATTTTCTGGGATTTTCAGGAGCTTTAATGTCATCTCTAGAGTTTAATTTGAATTGGTAGTGTTTCTTTTTCCAGGAAGTGTAACTAATAATAGTATCTCTTATTTAAGCTTCAAGGACCTCCAAAACTATATATGGAGAAGAAGAATTTTGTTTGTTAGAAACCAGTCCAGCTGCCCATTATTTAGTTTCATGAAGTCACAATAATTGACTAGAAAACTCCAACGTTTGGGGTTTGTTTGAAAATCCTTTATAGCTATTTGGAGCAAAAGGGGAGTATGGTCTGGATGTTTCTTGGCTAAATATTCACAGGATGACATAAGATGGATTTTTGGTGTATGAATAAAGGATGTGTCAATGCTAGAGTAGCTGTTGTACATATGCAAGTAGAAGCTATATTCACATCGAGACTTATGTCCCTCCCATCATACATTGAGTACATTTAGATCTCAAATTTATGTTTTGAGGGCCTTAGAAGTTGAAGTTAAAGGTTTAGGGGTGGAGGAGGATCTGTCCAAAATGAGGTCTAGTACCAGGTTAAAGGCACCACCAATTGCAAATTCTGGAGGGATGCATGATGCTTTAAGACAAATGTTCACATAGAAGTTATGGTCATCTTGGTTTGGTCCGTAGATATTAAGCATAGTGAACAGTTGGTCTCCAATGTACCCCCTGACTAAAACACATCTGCCCCCTCTACCCTTCTAAACTACTTGGAAGGGAATCCCTTTCCTTATCAAAATAAATCCCCCCCCCCTACAAGGCAGATAAGAGGAATGAAATTAAGTACAAATTAGATTAAAAAAGGAAGGAATATTAGTGACTTACGTAAAGTAAATAACCCGTCTTTGATTTTTTTTTTTTTATTATAAAAATTCAAAAAAAATGTTGGATTTTTTTTTTTGTATGTTGCACCTCTCCCTTCCCCATTGGACACTGTGCACATGATGTGCATGACGAGGCAGTAAATGGTATGTCCTTTCCTCGAGTAGCTTTATTGACAGCTGATGATTGCTTATGGTATGGAACAGGCTTGTACTGTCTCATAAAGACTTTACTTGACTCACTGGATTATTTTGCTCCTTATTTGTTGAGCACTTTCCCTACCATTGAGGTAGGGAAAGTGCTCAACAGCGCACTCATCAGCTGCTAAAATTTTTTGCAGCTGATGAGTGCGCGATGCATGAAACAGGCGTGTACTGCATTGTATTATTTTTTTCCTGTATCTGTGTTGCTATTCCGCTCCTCATTAGTTGAGCAGTTATAACAACACACCATTGACGGTTTTGGAAAAAAAACACTATATATCTATATATATATATATATATATATATATCAAGCCAACCAGTTTGTTGAGGCAGTTAGCATAGCCCTCCACTATGCCCTGCAACACCTGGAATCACCAAACACCTACACTCCCATCCTGTTCATAGATTGTAGTTCCACCTTAGACTCCATCAACCCATTCAAACTCTCTACTATGCTCTTGGATATGAACACTGATCCGGCCATTTACCACTGGATTCAGAGATTCCTGTGGAACAGGCCAGAGGCGGAAGGTGAATAACCTAACCTCACACCCTCTTACCCTCATTGCAGGTGCTCCTCAGGGCTGTGTTCTCTCCCCCTGGCTCTTCTCACTTTACATCCACGGACAGTTCAGTGAAAATAATAAAATATGCAGATGACACAACCACAGTAGGCCTCATCACCAACAATTATGGTCTTCATCAGGTCCTTACAAAAGCAAACTCAGCATGCTTTCTTCCAGTTTCAGCATATGATGACCCCTTTTCTGCTCTCAGCTTATTCACTTTCTCTCCTGTAATTTTTTTTGGACACTGTGCTGACCCTGTATCATGATTTCCTTTGCAGTGCAGGCACTTCGTTTGCTCTTTCTCAACTTTCCAATCTTCCACATTGCAAATTGTCCTCCCCACATCTCCTGACTCCATTATATACTGTGGCAACATGTCCATATTCTTGACAACAAAACCTTAGAGGAGCTCTCCCATATGGCCTTATTCTGTAACTCACATAATGGAGGTAGGCTCTTTCCGGCAATCCCCCTTCAAAACTCAAACACACAGAATTACTGTTCTTCTTCTCCTCTTCTCAGAATCTGGTCATTCCCCTTGCCTCACACACACCTGCAGCATCCCGAAACAACTCAGAATCTACTGTCAGTGGCACGCCACACTAATTATAGTATATGTATGTATGTGTGTATGTATGTATGTATGTATATATTATAATGTCAAGTGGTTACACAAGAGATTTTTATCTGAATCCAGACATTTCTGTTACGCTGAACATACACATTATTTTTCAGTAATCGTAGTTCAATATACTTGTGAGATTTTTGCTCAACCATTTTGATCACAGTTTACTCTAATTTCCTGAGTTATTAATTTCCTGAGTTATAAGGGTCCAACTAGACCCTTGTTCAGTATACTTAAATGTATGAAGTACATTGGATTGCAATCAACCACTTTTTTAATTAAATCCAGCTCTACTTTATACTTAATATCTAAAAAGAAATATTAAGTTTAATCTAATCTAAAAAAGTTAAGGTATTATCAACATCGTAACTGCCAGTAAAATTAAAATTAATGACAGAGGAAACAGATTTGAAGCTAAAACAGAACTTGGTGTCTTTTACTGTCACCGAATCTTCAAAACGCTGCAGCTAGAATCCCAACTAAAACTAGGACACTTGACAGTATTACATCAGTTCTTTCCTCCCTTCATTGGCTTCCCATCCATGTTAGATGAGACTTCAAGGTGCTTCTGCTGACTTATGAAATCCTAAATGGGCTTGCCCCATCTAACCTGTCTGATCTCCCTAAACCGTACGTTCCATCTTGAGCTCTTCACTCTCCACTGAGTTTTTCTGAGTTTGCTGTATACACGTTAATAAAGGGCCGCTGTGTGTACCCAGAGTTAGAAAGAAGTCAGCTGGGGGCAGGGCCTTTTCCTACCGGGCTCCGTTCTTGTGGACTAACCTGCATGCTGCCGTCAGACAATCAGAGTCTGTTGAGTCCTTTAAATCCAAACTTAAAACTCATCGTTTTGCCTTAAACAACAATTAGTTGCCTTTAAGTTGAGTGCTTCATAACCTGTACTGCCTGGCGGGTCGGTCTCTGTCTCAATGAATTCACCAACCACTGCCCTGCCGACGAGATTATGGCGTATGGATTGCAAACTGTTCTCTTCTCCCACATGTCTTTTCTCTCTCTCTGAATGATGTCTCCTCCTTTCTCCTCTTGAATATATGAATGGTGTGATGTGAGTCTCTCTTCTGTGCACGTGCAGTCTGTCCTCCTCCCAGGTCTCCATGGTTATGGTGGTCGCCACCTGGACACTGCTTGGCAGCCTCCTCATCACATTTTATTTTTATATACTATCTTATGAGTCCATATAATTTTGTTATCCTCTTTTAATGTTATATCCTTCTCCCACGCAGACGTGTGACTAATGTTTTTGTTTTTTTGGTCTACATGGTGATGGTGGTCCCGTGGCTCGGGTCCTGGGCTGTTCCGGTGGCACCTGGACAATGCTTGGCATCCTCCTCATCATATTATTTATATATTTAATAATTCCATCATAATTCTGCTTATCCTCTTCCACTGTTGTGTTGTGTAAATTGTGTAAACACAACATCCATTGCACGTCTGTCCATCTTGGGAGAGAGACCCCTCCTCTGTTGTGCTCCCTGAGGTTTCTGCCTATTATTCCTCCCTATTATTATTTTTTTATGAGTTGTTCCTCATCCAATGCGAGGTTGTAAGGACAGGATGTTGTCTTGCTGTAAAGCCCCCTGAGGCAAATTTGTAATGTTGTGATAACGGGCGATGCAAAAATAAATAAGTACAAATAAAAATTGACTCGACTGAATGAAGACATAACAAACATGAACACACAAAACGCACAATAAACATAGTGCAAGCCGGTGTCATCAGTTAAGACTGAACAAACATATTTTTTTCATCCTTAACAATGTGTGTTATGCGATTCAACCGTACAAGTTCGCAGAAACACACTTTACCCTGAACTCTCAACTGAAGTACTCAGAAGTTAGACTGAAGACGGGGAAAACGAGGATCCAAAGCTGAGACTAATAGCACAAACATAAAAACACAAAATGCACAAAAAAAATCAATAAAGAAAAAAATCAATACAGCGGGCTGTGCTAGCCGCCACAGCCTCATTATCTTAAGAATAAACAGAACATTTATTTTCTCCTTAACAACCCCTGTTATGCAACATAACTAACCCCGTAACTGCTTTACCTATAAGCTTATTGAAGGGGGGAATAAAAGGCCATATGAACTGTGTGGTGAGTACCTGATGCTGATGTTCCAATTAGCAGCAAAAAACTCTTATGGCTAGTTTCTAGAAACAGAACGATACAAAATCTGTTCATTTTAGCTGATATTAAACAACTCAACTGAACATTAAACATAATGAATGACAGACTGGTGTCATCCATCTTGCCCTCAGGAAAAACGAGAACACAGAAATGTCGTCCATCCATCCATTATCCAAACCGCTTATCCGACTCAGGGTGGAGGGATGCTGGAGCCTACCCCAGCTGTCATTGGGCGGCAGGCGGGGAGAGCCAACACATTTACACTTAGGGACAAGTTAGTGCGGCCGATTCACCTGACCTACATGTCCTTGGACTGTGGGAGGAAACCCACGCAGACACGGGGAGAACATGCAAACTCCACACAGAGGACGACCTGGGATGACCCCCCAAGGCTGGACTGCCCTGGGGTTCGAACCCAGGACCTTCTTGCTGTGAGGCAACAGTGCTAACCACTGGGCCACAGTGCCACCCCAAAAATATCAAACCACATTAAAAAAAGAAAATTGCTTGACGTACACAAGCCGAAGTGCAGCCATTTGACACTTGTGGCTGCTGGAAACCACACTGCCCACTAACATGGAAGCCTGAATTTGTTCCTAAGTCCAACAACTTTAGAGGAAAGCCATTCACCATTCATCTGCAAGAGCGGCCTGTCCAGGGTGTCTCCCCGCCTGCCACCCAATGACTGCTGGGATAGGCTCCAGCATCCCCACGGCCCTGAGAGCAGGATAAGCAGCTTGGACAATGGATGGATGGATGGACCTCGGTTATTTTGGGTAGACCAGGTTCAGTGCGTAGAAAACTTCTAGGATGACCACACAGGCTCAGGCTACAGGTCCAATGTAGTCCAGAATCATGACTACTTCAATGAAAATGCCAATATCTTCATAGTTCTCAGGATCTTCACCCTCCTTGTTTATGACATGCACACCCATGGTGATGTTCTGCAGGTCTCTCAGGACAACATGTCCTTGAATAGCCTACAAAACAAAACAACAGAAAAATGAGATTAAACATGAGATTAATTTATGAATGCATGAGATGTGCTTATATTTCTGACATTCCTTAAAAATCAGTATTTATTTGAAACCGAGGAGTCCTACACACAGTCTTTATTTTGTCTCTCCAACTCTTTTGCATTACTAAACCTACCAAGGACCACCTTGTTTGTCAGTGAGATCTTCTGTGGACTAGTGTTTTGTGCCATTATATTAGAGTTAATCAATATACCAAAGCTGCCGTGAAATCTTTTTTTTACAGCAGTTTCCTCATTTACTTCATAATTAAGGTCTTATTTTTGTTTCACTTTTATTAAACATGCCACTAAATCACACTCTGAGGGCCTTTTTTCCTCTAATTGCAACTTCAACAAAATTCCTGTATTAAGAAAGGGGTTGTAATTACTAAAGACAAGACTCAATTTGCAGTGTCAGAGCTGAATGGATCTAGGTAAAACATGTTGGTTAACGTAGGATCATAGCATTTTTCTTCGGGAACAAACTGCTATATACTAAAACATGATGTTACTCAGAAATATATACTGACTTACCATATCCTCTCTGAGGGGATCGCTATCATTTTCACCAAGGTAGAGAAAAAGTGCCTTGAGGATTGCTGCTCTTTCCAGGTGGACATCACTTGTAGCCTGCATAGATTGACAACGACCATAAAATAATTGACCAATTGGGTAACACTTTCTGTGAAGCTTGCATCTATAACGCCCTATAAGCATCTATAACACCCTATAAGCATCTATTGCATCTATAATGTCCATACTTTCCTATAATGTGTATAACAATGACTAACAGCTATGGATGAAGACTGTGAAATAGCACTGAAGTCTCATTATGCATCTCTACAAAACTTCAGCCAAACAAGTTGGCTATGATGCATTATGACATCTGACAGATAAACAGGCTAATGATGACATAAGTATAATGCATAAAGCCGTTTTAAATTGACAATGTATCATAAAGGTGGTTATGAGGTTTTGTGAGGGCATATACATGGTTATAATGAATCTTACAATGACTTATAGCTACACTTATAGGGCGTTATAGATGCTTATAGGGCGTTATAGATGCAAGCTTCATGGAAACACCAAAAGGTGTGACTGCACATTTCAGAATATATCTAACCACAAGTACCCTGAAAACTGTGCATACTAAGTTTGTTGTATACACATTTGTTTTACATGGTAAAAGTACTGGTCCTCTTTTGCAGCAATTCATTCATAACGTTTTGTATAATTGTAGTTGCAATGGGGTTCACAAAACACCATGACACACCTGGACTTGCCATATGGCACACTGTTTGGGAACCACTGAACTAGATAATACATTGTCAGACAAGTCTTTATTGCCCCCCCCCCTTTCTCCCCAATTGTATCCGGCCAATTACCCAACTCTTCCGAGCCATCCCGGTTTCTGCTCCACCCCCCACTGCCGATCCGGGGAGGGCTGTAGACTACCACATGCCTCCTCCGATACATGTGGAGTAGCCAGCTGCTTCTTTTCACCTGACAGTGAGGAGTTTCACCAGGGGGACATAGCACATGGGAGGATCACGCTACCCCCCCCCCCAGTTCCCCTTCCCCTGAAAAGGCGCCCTGAGCAACCAGGACACATACCCACACCCGGCTTCCCACCCGCAGACACGGCAAATTGCGTCTCTCCGACCCAGCCGAGGGTAACATGGGGATTCGAACCGGCGATCCCTGTGTTGTAAGGCAACACAATTGACTGCTGTGCTACCCAGACGTCCCTCTGTCTCCCCTTTTTGAACGGAGTGGGGAAAAAAAGTTCTCTCAGCAGCTGAAGCTGTTTTGTTGGGCCTCATTTCAACCTCACAGTCCATATTCAACCTGGGCGAAAAGAAATGCTCCAAAGCTTGTTCATGTAACAGCTAAATTAGTCGATTTACTTTAAAGTGGAGGGGGTTTGCTTATATATTATCATTATGGGATGGAACCCTAAACTATTATAAAATACCCCACTTTGGTATCTCACTGTTGAACACAAACAGCTGCCATATTTGGCTACTGACACTGAGTATTACAGACAGTCTTCCGTACCAGGAGGTGTCAGACTCGTTTAAGGTGGATGCTGATGAGACAGCCATTGGGGGGGGGGGGGGGGGCGCGTTCGAGCCACATGCTGATCTGCAGAGCAGATCATTCCTATGCGGGCCTGGTAGCGGCGATTCTCAAACAGAGTAGTCGCGCCCCCCCCCCTTCTCCCAGCGGTCTTCTAATGACTTGAGGATTTACAGATAGAAACAAACACCGGGGGTGAGGGGGGGGGGCGCCATGATGGACACGTAATTGTATTTTCCTCTTTGACAACCGCGCTTGTTTACGCCGATCTTATCGGGCGCTTATTAAAATTGCACAACCAATACTACTTATCATTAATGGGCAACGCGGAACTGGTGGGGAGATCAAATAAGAATATAATTACTGGGAAAACCTGTTCACCGTCAGATAAATCTCCAGCAACTAGACGGGCACCGTTATGTCATGGTCGTTTGCAGCGTCCATGACACCTCAGAGTTTTCCTAAGAAGAACGGTTTCATAACTTTGGGCGCTTGGTATTCCTACTCTGTTTTTGGGCCTAACGTGCAGTATTGATCTGGACGTATTATCTCTTCTTCTCTATTGGTTGTTGGGCCCAGGGTCCAAACCCTTTTGAGTGAGGTTAACTCTGTAGCGGGAATCCAAAACTTCCCAACTAGACGGCGTGAGGCTGCTTTGCAGCACTAAGAAGGCAAGCATCTATAATGTAGCTGCGGTATCGCGGTATCGATCCCCGCATCGCTATCGCCGTATCGATTCCCCGCATCGCTATCGCGGTATCGATCCCCGCAGTGGTATCGTGGTATCGATCCCCGCAGCGGTGATCGTCCGTTATCACTGAGACACTGCAAGTGACACAAGGGGGGGGGGGGACGCCGTCCACGTACACCGAGCACAACACAAACGGAAAGGGTCGATAAATACCCACCGCCTTACGCCGCTAAGAGGCCATAGTAGTGTATGGGTGACTCACTTCCTCCCGCTTGGTTCTTAGATATCGGACCGTCGAACGAATGATGTCCAGGAGTTCCCAGTGAACACTGCGGGGGGGGGGGGTGAGCCGCTTCCCGGAGCAGCTCCTCGTACTGCAGGAGTTACATAATGCATCATCAGCATTTACTGAAAAACAACAACACAAAACATATCGTTGAGTCACGTCACAATTTGCAAAAACAGTACAGTGCAAGCTCCGGTCTCAAGCACACGTTTAACCAGGCGTAGCTCTGATTAACTACACAGTGATGTAACACACACCCCTTTTTCATAATTCATTGCATAAAATTTGCAATGCAAATGGTTATATTTTGTATGTTTGTGTGTTGCACGGGAAGAGTTGCGTCGTTCACTTCCACGCTTCTGCAAAAAGGGGGCATTATCGTGTGTGGGTCTTCCCGTTCTGGCGTCTGATTAATGGGATGTAAAGTGTAACTTTAGTTTACTTCTTCGGGATGACAAGAGGTCAATATATGTGCACAGTGTGGAGATAAATGATATTTCCAGCTAGTGACTATTAGCAGCCCGGCAGATAGCATTATTCAGCACACTTAGCCTTCTTAAATCAGTCAATTAACTCAAAGGCACAAATACCTGTCTGCTTAATTGCGTCTCCCGAGTTTAGTTATCTGCATACGTTTTAGGGAAGATGAAGCCTGAATCCATCCAAATGAGAGAGAAAATACTGCTGGCGCTTGTTAAGGCCGGGGGTATTGATGTGGAATAAAAGCGAGAGACTCGATATAGCGCCACTCCCGGTTGAAAATAACCCCGGGGATCAAACTTACAACGGATTTGATTGGAGCTTTATTGGGATGAAAGATACAAAAGATGGGGGACTTCAGATGTGAGTTCAAATGTATGTTTGCCGGTACTGAATCGCCCCCCCTCTTTTTTTGTCTCCCCCAATTGTGTCCGGCCAATTACCCCACACTTCTGAGCCGTCCCGGTCTCTGCTCCACCTCCTCTGGGGGGGTGGGTGGCTGCAGACTACCACATGCCTCCTCCGATACATGTGGAGTCGCCAGCCGCTTGTTTTCACCTGACAGTGAGGAGTTTCGCCAGGGGGACTTAGTGCGTGGGAGGATCACGCTATTCCCTGCAGTCCCCCCCCCCCCCCTGAACAGGCGCTCCCACCGACCAGAGGTGCGGTAAAAATATCCCCGGAGATCAAACTTATAACTGCTTTGATTGGGGCTTTATGGGGATGAAAGATATAAAAGATGGGGCGTCAGATGTGAGTTCAAATTTAGGTTTGCCGATACTGAACCACTTTGAGTTAGAATGAAGACAACGAGAGACCAGTTTATCCCCACAAAGTAAATATAAGGTCTGAAGAGTGCTTGACCGAGGACAATAGCAAGTATCTGGCATGCATATATATATATACATATATATATATATATATATATATATATATATATATATATATATATATATATATATATATATATATAAGTCACTGTTGCAGGATTTTGCTGATGATCTCAATTCTGGAGTCCTTCCACCTGGAAGGATTAACATTTTTTTAGGACATTTACTGGGCTAAGTGTCATGGGGATAGGACTAGCTGGAATGCCAGCAAACCCATCAGAGTCCCCCCCCGTTCCCTGAGGCACACCTACCAACAAGCAGCAGCACTGATACCTCTAAATGCCAGCACTATTTTGCAGCAACAGTGTTGAAATGCATGAATTTATTATACAGGTTTTTTTTTAATATGGAATAATTCATTGGTTGTCCTCGTGAGACGAGTTTGCATGACTCTTGTATATCCTATAGCTCTGAATTGGAACAAAACCAGCTGGGATGCAGCATTTCCATATTCCATTTGGATTCTAAACATTTGCATTATGTGTTATCTCCGCTTGTGCTAGCGCGGAGCCAGAAATGTCCAGGCCAAGGAAGAATGTCTAATAGATGCATTTTATACCCCAAAATGAGCTTTTCACCTTCCCTTAGAATCTCTTGACATGTGAAAAAAAGAAACAGAAAAGGAATATATGCTTGGCCCCAATTGGGAAATGATGGGTTGTGCTGTGATGGGTAGAAGGAATCCACATGCTCTCCAGTACAATATAACTTTAACTGTGTAGGAGACAGTGTGTAACTGCCCTGATTACCCTGCACTGTAGAAACCATGTACCTGTCATCCATCAGTGCAGCAGTGGTCACTTCATGTATATGCTGACTCAGTGTCTTCATGTTGCAGATGTGTTTAAGCAGGGCACTGTGGACCTGGTGTGGGATAAAACCTTCATCTAACCAACTTGTGTCCAATCAGTTCGCTGTTCTACCTGAAAAGAGAAAACTGATCAGAATTTTCCAAATTGATTCGATTTTGCAGGAATTGTTTTTGGCACGTGAGACTTTGAATGTGTAACCCCCCCCCCCCCACACACACACACACAAACTTCCCTCCCCCTTCATTCTTGAGGTAAATGTTGCATGTTAAATACATGCAAATGGTCCCAAAAAGGTAAATTATGAAATCAGCTGGATAATTTTACACATTTACACTTACTAATACTACTACAATTACTACTACTACCACTACTACTACTACTACTATTGCTGCTGCTACTGTTGCTACTACTACTACTACTGCTACTACTTCTACTACTACTGCTACTGCTACTACTTGTACTACTACTGCTACTACTTCTACTACTACTGCTACTACTTCTACTACTACTGCTGCTGCTACTATCACTACTACTACCACTACTACTACCACTACTGCTGCTGCTGCTGCTACTACCACTACTACTACTACTACTACTACTACTTTCAGCTGCTCCCGTTAGGGGTCGCCATAGCGGACCATCCGTTCCCATCTCTTCCTGTCCTCTGCATCGTCCTCTGTCATACCAGCCACCTGCATGTCCTCCCTCACCACATCCATAAACCTCCTCTTTGGCCTTCCTCTTCTCCTCTTCCCTGGCCTCCCATATTCAGCATCCTTCTCCCAATATACCCAGCATCTCTCCTCCACACATGTCCAACCCATCTCCATCTTGCCTCTCTTGCTTTGTCTCCAAACCGTCCAACCTGAGCTGTCCCTCTAATATACTCGTTCCTAATCCTGTCCTTCTTCATCACTCCCAGTGAAAATCTTAGCATCTTCAACTCTGCCACCTCCAGCTCCTCCTCCTGTCTTTTCATCCGTGTCACTGTCTCCAAACCATACAACATAGCTGGTCTCACAACCATCTTGTAACGCTTCCCTTTGACTCTTGCTGGTCTTGTAGCATTATTTATTATTTTGCCCTCTTAAAAAGTAGATGCAAACAAACGTATCTGAAGGTGCAGTAAATGACTTTCACAAGTTTCCAGACAAAGGCCAGTTGCAGGTTGGTAAGCCACGATTTCCTTCCTTGCTCGGCCATCGTTGACAACACTATTTTACTTAAGCTTTTTCTCTCTGATTAGCATGTTCTCCACGGTCCCAATAATTAGCCTGTTAATTGCTCCTCTATTCAGAAATGCATTTGAGCATTGAATTGATATTCAACATAAATGAGTCCTTGCAGGATTCACTCAGCTGGTCCCAGCTGTTGTTTAAATCCACTGCAACCAAACTCATAAAAGAAATGAAATAAGATTTTTATGGGGACCCTCCCCCCGGCCTCCCTCCCTCCCGCCATTATCAGACCCGGAGCATCATTAAAATTATTCAAAATAGAGGGATCGTCAATTTTTTAGTCTGGCTCGAGATTCCCCAGTTCCTGGGCTTTGCGGAGGGATCATTAAATCATGTTAGTGTTGCAATGTGGGGACCCCCCGAAGTAAGATCAAAACACTCTTTTTGTTCTGATCGTAATTCCATAATCAGAAAAGAAAGTCTGTACAAACTTTATTTATTAATTTCTTTCCATTTGATTTGCAATACATTACTTCAAAAGAAAAGGCTCGGTTCAAATCCCCGTGTTACCTCCGGCTTGGTCGGGCATCCCTTCAGACACAATTGGCCTTGTCTGCGGGTGGGAAGCCGGATGTGCGTACGTGTCCTGGTCGCTGCACTAGCGCCTCCTATGGTCATTCGAGGGGGAGAGGGGAACCGGGGGGGGAATAGCGTGATCTTCCCTCGCGCTACGTCCCCCTGGTGAAACTCCTCACTGTCAGGTGAAAAGAAGCGGCTGGCGACTCCACATGTATGGGAGGGGGCATGTGGTAGTCTGCAGCCCTACCCGGATCGGCAGAGGGGAGGCTCGGAAGTGTGGCGTAATTGGCCGAGTACAATTGGGGAGAAAAACAAAGGCGGGGGGGGGGGGGGCAAAAAGAAAAAAAAGAAAGAAAGGGACAAAAGCATTTAGCTGCTGTGTATTAGCAATGAAATTATTTTACATTCCATTCTAAATAATATCAGTGATCTCTGATCCACCCGGAAACTGGAAACTGCTGAGAAACGCACAAAAGCCCACAACCTTCCTCCCCTCGAGCTTGACCGTTAGTATTTCAGCACGTGCATACATCCGCTTACTGTTCGGCGTGTGTCGTAGGAGAGGGTCGACTCCCGGTGCTTTGACAGTTTGAGGCTCAAAACCCATCAGGCTGTGTAGCTGCACGCATGAAAGGATTCCTGTTAAGACTCCCACTGAGGAGAATGGGGAAAATGGCCCTGCCCCTTAATTTCCTGCCTGAGCCGAGAGGAAGGCCTGCTGACGCAGCCGGCGCTAACTGCCAGTGTTCCCACACCTCCCTCGCTTTGCTTCCTTCCTTCCTGTTCGATCCTTCTCAATTCTGCATGCGCCATTCCATTCCATGCTTCATTTGAATCTGTTTTATCTTGATTCTGATACGCTTTAACTGGAATTTCCCCCGTAACACCCTTTTTTCTTTTTTCTTTTTTGAGGTGCTATGGTTGGAATAGGACAGTTCTGACAGGGCAAAGGTTCAGTGATTCAGCTCTTTTATTAGCTGTTGGAAAAGCCTTTTCACTTTTGTATTTGGCAGAATATATATATATATATATATAGTAACGTGCATGGATAAGTAGACACGTTGGTCCTTGACTAACGGGTCGGACCCTTTAGTCGACTGGTTAACGTTTTTGCTTGCGGAGTGGGAGACACGGGTTCGCGTCCCGGCCGCGGCAGTTCCTTTGGTTGCCCCCTGAATTCGTTACATTGGTGTCAGAAGTGGGATGGTCAGACCATGAGGTCATCGGAAGTGCGTGCACCCAGGGGCGTGAGGGAGCTGGGTTAGGGTTAGGGTTGGGATTAGGGATAGTTTGGGTTAGAGTTAGGGTTAGGGTTAGTTTGGGTTAGGGTTAAGGTTAGTTTGGGTTAGGGTTAAGGTTAGGGTTAGTTTGGGTTAGGGTTGGGGTTGGGGTAGTTAGGGTTAGGGTTAGTTTGGATTAGGGTTGGGGTTAGGGGTAGTTTGAGTTAGGATTAGGGTTAGGGTTAGTTTGGGGTAGAGTTAGGGTTAGGGTTAGTTTGGGTTAGGGTTAAGGTTAGTTTGGGTTAGGGTTGGGGTTAGGGGTAGTTTGGGTTAGGGTTGGGGTTAGGGTTAGTTTGGGTTAGGGTTAGAGTTAGTGTTAGTTTGGGTTAGGGTTAGGGTTAGTTTGTGTTACGTTTGCTCTACATACTCGGTTTGCTGATATCCATGATAATGATAGCATGCTATTTTAGCCACACCCAAATTCCCCACCCCATAACCCTGTTATTTTTGACAGTATTGTATGTTTTACCGGGTTACCAAGGTAACATCTCCGCAAGTCGAAGACCGCATCTCCACAAGGGGAACACCCTTCGACGAAGGAGCAGGAAATGCGGTGTCACCTCAACAGTTAGCGTTTCCGCTGCAGTCACTCGCGTCATTATAATCAAGCAGCGGCCCTGAGGCGTCCATCATCGAGCCGGCCGTGTAAATCTTCCTGGTATATTTTTTCTCTGCAGTTCTCATCTAACGGCTTCCATCTTGCCCCATCTCTCCCGTCTCCTGTTCCGAGGCTGAGGTTTCTAGTCAGTGTTGGCCCGTTTCTATGGAAACGTGCAATTATCCACGACTTAACAACTCGTGCAGAATAAAATCAGCAACTGAATGGGTGGCAGCCGTAGAAGCGGCACCCCCTCTCCCCCCACTCCCTGCTTCATCTGCCCCGTTTAGTGATGTGCTCACCAGGCATGCGTTTGTGCGAATTGTGCATTTGCGAGAAGAAAGTAGGCCTCTAACATAGAGGCAGCAAATTACTGTTCATTGGTGGGTGTCACATGCAGATAAATCAGAATTCCCACTGATCGTTCTATTCGGTTGAACTCCATGACAATGGACTGCAGAATAATGGGACCTAATTATAATTAAACTTTCCTCAAACTTTTCATCAGTTCAGAAAGATTATTGTTATTGACTGGTTTTTTTTAAATTTTGCAGTGAACTCACATTTTCTCCTAAGGAGAAGAAAGAAGACAAACTTTAAACACTTTATAATGAGAAGCTGTCATCATCAGCGGTCACTCGGGGTCGACTATGACCATCTTCCCTCTGGGTCCCTCTGGGTCTTCGGGTGGGTGTAGAGGCTGATCCTGGAGCCGCACAATGGGAGGACCTCTGCACGTGACAGCTTTTTTTACATGGAGAGGCTGATGCTCCTGCAGCCACCACATGGTCCTTGGCAGGGGGTGACCAGAGTCCAATGGCATGAAGAACCAAGACGATTGGGAACCACCACTCTGTTGCAGACTTCATCAGCCTTCACTGCCGTTGTGACCTGGAGACATCTTCCACCAGTTCCGCCATTGAGATCTTTGTTGGATCGTGCTTCATCTGGAACCTCCACCTTGACCTATCTACCTTGGGTGACCCTACGAGGAGCCAAGCTCCAGACGGTGTAGCTCTTGGGATCATCGGTACACGCAAGTTTCTCCGCCACAGCAAGGTAGTGATCCAGAAGCATGAGAAGTTGTAAGTGGGGCTGGGTGATATGGACAAAATCAAATATCATGATACTTTGGGCCAAATACCTCGATATCGACACTGTGACGATATTTGGGGATAACTATTGGTTCTCTCACTAAACATTTATACAATCAGATTTTTGATAATTAATAATCAATAATGCCTTTATGATAACTAAGTGGGAAAAGGCAAATAATAGATCAGCTAGAACAGTCTGGTAGGTTCAGACAATTGCATCTATTTACTGTAATGCATCCTTTAAAACCAGGAAGACCACACTTGTGTCCTTTTCACGACATCCAAAATCCCAGATGATGCCTAGTCTCATATCACGATATTGATATAATATTGGTATATTGCCAAACCCTAGCTGTAAGTAGTGATTAATAAATTAGCAATAAGATACTTGTAATCCCTTACAACTCGTTATAAGCAGGAACTCAAATATATGAATTACTATTTTTGAATACATGGTTAATGATAATATTACAAGCCCGGAGGTTAATTTAGGTGCAAACTCCTTAATAGGGAAGATAAGAACAGATCTTTCAGGTCCTCCCGCGCGCTACATCCCCCTGGCGAAACTCCTCACTGTCATGTATGGGAGGAGGTATGTGGTAGTCTTCAGCCCTCCCCGGATCGGCAGAGGGGGTGGAGCAGCGACCGGGACGACTTGGAAGTGGGGTAATTGTCCGGATACAACTGGGGAGAAAGAGAATCTTTCTTCCGTGGTGCTGGCCAGGCGGACTTGGTTTTGGGTTGGGAGAATTTGCTCGACGGAGCGTTAACAGCCGCCGATGAGGAGCGAGAGGAGTCATATTCACTTCCCCCGGAAACCTGATTTACCCAACGAGGTCTCTGAAAGTGGACTGGCAACCTTGTGGTGACAAGCCGAGCCATCTACCTTCAGGTTACCGTCATCAGTCCTAATGTGGTAGCCCAAACAAAGGCCACATAAAATATTATTCCCATTAGCTGCAGATGTAACCCTAATCCTAACCCTTAAAATATTCATCCTCTTTGTCCTTAACCCCAGCTCACTCCAAATTAGACCTCCTCAACCAACACCTTATACTAGTTCTCGCTCTCTCTCCCTCTCTTCCCCCTCCCTCTCTTCCCCCTCCCTCTCTCTCCCCCTCCCTCTCTCTCCCTCTTTCTCTTTCTCTCTCCTCTCTCTCCCCTCTCATCTCTCTCTCTCTCTCTCTCTCTCTCTCTCTCTCTCTCTCTCTCTCTCTCTCTCTCTCTCTCTCTCCCCCCCTCTCTCTCCCCTCCCATCTCTCTCTCTCTCTCTCTCTCGCTCTCTCTCTCGCTCTCGCTCTCTCTCCTCTAACTAGTCCCATCCCCGAATTGCCTCCCCGTCTCTACACACTGCTGTCCCTCCTGTCACTAATCCCCGTTTGAAGTAAGACCAGGAGAAACCCAGCGGTGCTCCAGAACTGTTGAAATCCATTAGCGTCAGTGTTAACGCGGGGCCGCTGTCTGCCCATTATGCCTCCCGTCCTCCTCCTGCTGACGGAGGTTCTCCGGGCTTGGGCTGCACTTGTGCATCTGTGCCCGACTCACACTGACGGGCAGTACGGCTGCAACTGCATAACCACCATCTCCATATTGCCCCGGGTGAGAGGCACAGAGAGAGAGAGAGAGAGAGAGAGAGAGAGAGAGAGAGGGAGGGAACGAGAGAGAGGGGGGAGGGCAGTTCATCCCAGAAAGATTACATAAATCAAGAGAGGCACTGTCAGATGGAAAGGGATGGTGATCGCAGGTGGCATAACAGCGTGGTAAGCGCCGAGGCACAAGTACTTGCGCACACTTGCACACCAAGATGCACACATACATATGCATGCATGCATGCATACACACTGGAAGACATATGTAAGCATGCACACACACACCAGCAGACATGTACCAACATCACACACGCACACATGCACACACACTTAGCTTTAATGAGCTAAGAGCACCCTTGCTGTGCAGGCTACGGATGGGTGTCATTGCTTGCTAACGGTTGAAGAAACGCTGGTGGCTTGCGCACTTTATAGTACCATACATCTCCGTTTGTAGTTATCAAATAAGAAGGGGGATGACCTGGGTAGGAGAATGCTGACCAGTGGCGCTAACAGTTTTTTTTTTGGGGGGGGGGCGCAATTTACCCTGGCGCAGCACGCCTGACAGCTGCATTAATGTCCACACAGTAGCCTATGCACAGGCTACATCGTCCTTCTTAATAACTCGGTGACTGTGTGGACATTAAAGCAGCTGTCAGGTGTGCTGCGCCAAGTTAAATTGCGCCCCCCCCCCAAATAAAATGTTAGCGCCAGCCGCCACTGAGACGCACACTGCATAGGAAACATAATGTGTTTGATGTGGATTCACTGCAGCAAATGTCCTGTTCTTCTCTTTCCTCTCGAGTGCTTTCTGTTCTTTTCTTTTCTTGTCAGAATGAAGAGCTAAGCCCACGTTAAAAACACTAAACCACTTCCTGAAAACCCAGTCTAATGAAGAGGGTTACACCGAATATCTATACTATAACGTCAGATTCTGGCATCATAAATGTGATTTTATAATCAAATAAGATTTGGGTAGGGCGTCCGGGTGGCGTGGCGGTCTATTCTGTTGTCTACCACCACGCGGATCGTTGATCGGAGATTGATCGTGCGCCCCTACAGACACAATTGGTTGTGTCTGCGGGTGGGCAGCCGGATTTTGGTACGTGTCCAGGTTGGTGCACTAGCGCCTCCTCTGGTCGTTCGGTGCAGCTGTTCAGGGGGGAGGGGGACTGGGGGGAATAGCGTGATCCTCCCACGCACTACGTCCCCTTGGCAAAAGTCCTTTCCACCCCCCCGAACAGGCGCCTCGACCAACCAGAGGAGGCGCTACTAGTGCAGCAACCAGGACACATACTCACATCCGGCTATTTCCCCCCCACAGACACGGCCAATTGTGTCTGTAGCGGCGCCCGACTAAGCCGGAAGTAATTCAGGGATTCGAACCGGCGATCCCCGTGTTGTTAGGCACCACCCGGACGCCCTTGAACCTTTATATTTTAGCATCATATGTGACAAACAAGAGAACAATATGTTGTCATTTCCCAAAATTGCAACAAAAATGGAAGTATATCATATAAATGTTTGTATTTCCTCTCCCAAGCACGGAAACAACTGAAACCTGTTCCCCATCCATCAGGACGCAATGCCACGCACGCCAGCCACATCCGGTGATGACGGCGTCCTCCAAATCTGCACGAGACATAAAGATGGCATACCCGTCTCGGGGTTGTGCGCGTTGTCCTGGGATCAGCATCTAGGCGTGAGACTCCGTTTCAAATGAAGTCCCCAAAAAGTACGCGCACAAAGTACAGGAACACAAACATTATTTTATCTTTCTGTTGGATATGCAGCGTCGGTTTCTGTGTGAATATCCTCCGCTGACATGATTATCCGAATAACCTTGGCCAGTAAATGATATCCGTTTTGAATTGGAGATTATATTCGTGAAGGCTGCGGGGATAAAGGCTTGTTATTCCCTTTTTTTTCTTCTTCTTTATCTGCTCAAAGCGCTGGAGTTCATGTGTGAAGGTAAAATGGAAAAACAAAAAAGAAAAGAAAAGGGTCTGAATGGATTCGGGTTATGTTTGGCTGCATTGCTAATCATTGGCATACATTACAAAGTAGATGCCTCGGGTTTTTTTTTTTATTTGACCCCGTCTGACACTGATTTGCTGCCACTGATGCTTCCCTAGGATGGCGGTCCCCGGAGGAATCAAAAGCAATTGCCACAGACAAGCAACTCTTTTGACTACGTGTTGTTTGGACCATTTACCACCATGTGGGCTCTGCCAGCACGCCCATTGTTTCCTTTTAAAACACAGGGCAGGAGCAGGCTATTCAGCATAAATGAACTCCAGCATGAAATTGAACGTATTTGTTCAATTTCACTTGAGAGCTAAAGAGCTTTCTTTATTCCCCAGCTCAAAACCTGCAGGAAGATCATTTTCCGATGAGAGGTGATTTAAATCTCAATATATTCAGAAAGGGTAGGGTGGTGGTGGTGGCGCAGTGGTTAGTGCGGTCGCCTCACAGCAAGAAGGTTCTGGGTTTGAGCCCTGAAGTTGTGCAACCTTGGGGGTCATCCTCTGTGTGGAGTTCTCCCCGTGTCTGCTTGGGTTTCCTCCGGGTGCTCCGGTTTCCTCCCGCAGTCCAAAGACATGTAGGTCAGGGGAATCGGCCCTTCTTAATTGTCCCTAGGTGTGAATGTGTCGGCCCTGTGATGGACTGGTGGCCTGTCCCAGGTGTCTCCCCACCTGCCGTCCAATGACTGCAGAGATAGGCTCCAGCGTCCCGCGACCCCGATTGGGATAAGCGGCGTGGATAATGGATGGATGGATATATTTATATGAAGGTACCCAAAGCTCATAAGAGTTTAAGAAAATCCGAGTAAAAAAAAGGTCTGTTTGTCAAGCCTGCATCCTTGTTGTGGATGAACTAAGCTAACAGCTAACAGCATAGCCTATGATGAATGTTGGCACTAAAGCATGCTACTATTTAAATCTTCCGTAGAACTCGTTTAGCTAGTTGCTCAGTGAGCCGGCCCACGTATAAAGGTCATCAGGGGTCAGTGGCGATGTCGGCTAACCACTCGGCCCGTCTTGAAACTATTTGAGGAGGGGGTTTCTATTTCCCTCATCTTGTAAATGGTTATTTTGTAAAGATCAAAGCTTTGATTGGCCCATCCACTTTTTTGGACGGATCCGCCTTTTTGCACTCAAAAGCGAGACCAGAAACTCAACGTGACAAGACCAGACCTCATCTCTTAGAAAGATCAATTTAATGAACTCAGCGTGACTGGTGTTACTGATACAGTAATCAGTTGACACATTTGTAAATCAGCCTTTTATTTTCATAAACCAAACATGTCAAACGTTACATTATCAAATTTCCTATGGTACATACTAACAACTACTGTTGTACAAGTCTTCCCCTGGATCGCCACGTTGTTGTGGTGGAGAAGCTTGTGTGTACCCATGATCCCAAGAGCTATGTCATCCGGAGCTTGGCTCCTGGTAGGGTCTCCCAAGATGGATAGGTCAATGGGGAGGTTCCAGATGAAGCACGATCCAACAAAGACCTCAACAGTGGAACTGGTGGAAGATGTCTCCAGGGCACAATGGCAGTGAAGGCGGATGAAGGCTGCAACAGAGGGTGGTCCCCAATCGTCTTGGTTCTCCATGCTATTGGACTCTGGCCACCCCCTGCCAAGGACCATGTGGTGGCTGCAGGCGCATCAGCCTCTCCACGTAAAAAGCTGTCATGCGTAGGGTTCCTCCCATTATGCGACTCCAGGATCAGCCTCTACACCCACCCGAGGACCCAGAGGAACCCAGAGGGAGGACGTTCATGCTCGACCCCGAGTGACCACCGATGATGTACAAGCGGCTAAAGTCTGTTAAGTTATTGCATCATGGATATTTTACTAAGGTATGGAGTCAGTGTAACAAAATGGCTGCCGATTCCTTTCAGTTCTAGCTTGCTCAGCAAGTGCATATGCACAAATACGTCCCCTTCTTTGTTCATTTCAATGTTGTCCGACTAACAGAGGAAGCACTTTGTTGTCCTTTTATTCATTTCTGTCCATAGAAACATGCCCTGTCATGTGAGCAGCTACCACTAATCTAGTCGTGCTTTAGTTGTGCCCCCTTATGATGTAAAAGGCATCCTGCTAAAAGTTAGTAGTTTTTTTTCCTGTGGGCTATCTTTGGGGGAAATGCTTTTTGAGCCAATTTAATCTGTAGTGCCAATTTTCGGCTACCCATGTCAAATTGGCCACAGGACTGAATGGGGGGGGCAGTGCTTCACAAACACGCAAGATACACGTTTGAACAACAAGGGATACGGTTCCATCTAGGCAGTAGTCTTCTAATTTGCCCACAAAATAGACACCCGTTATCAGCCCCCGAACCTCCCAATTCTAACACAAAGTGGGCTTGTCGGTACTGCTTCCGCCCCTCGCAATATATCTACACTAAGAATAGTCTATCTAACACTTACTCTCTAACACTTCCTGCCTCTAAAGACCTGTTAAATAGTGATGAAACACTCTTTTTTTTAGCCCATCTGTGCACCCACCATATTAAAGGTAATATATTCAAATAAATCAACAGCTTAAAGCCGGAATCCATTATTTCATCCATCTGGTCCATGGAGTCGGTGTTATATAACACTAGCTGGCATCTTTACCACGGTTGGAGGCAATTTGCATGTACCGCTGTTGAAATGCTCGGATGGCATGAACACCGGTGCACCGGCAAACACATTCCCACCCAAACAGGGTAAAAGACCGACATGTGATGACGACGTGGGATTGTTTCTTTTTCGACAGCTACAATTCGATGTCGTTTATAGTCAATGCATTGTCATCTCATGGCATCATATATTGATACTGTTGACAAAGCATTGATTTATGATGTGCAAGGTGCCCTGCGGATGCTGTATGATGTGGCGGGTGCTGCATCATGGCATACAGGTTAGGTTGTGGTTAAGGTTAGTGACTAGGGACTATAGATATGGAAATCCTCATGAACTTGCCACCTCATATACAGACGCTGAAATGTACATTATGTGAATTCATCAATGCTTGCTCAACAACGTCGCTAGTTTGAATCCCCGTGGTACCTCCGGCTTGGTCGGGCGTCCCTACAGACACAATTGGCTGTGTCTGCGGGTGGGAAGCCGGATGTGGGTATGTGTCCTGGTTGCTTCAAGAGCGCCTCCTCTGGTCGGTCGGGGTACGTGTTCAGAAGGAAGGGGGAACTGGGGGGGGGGGGGTAGCGTGATCCTCCCACGTGCTACGTCCCCCTGGTGAAACTCCTCACTGTCAGGTGAAAAGAAGCGGCTGGCGACTCCATGTGTATCAGAGGAGGCATGTGGTAGTCTGCAGCCCTCCCCGGATCAGCAGAGGGGGTGGAGCAACAACCGGGATGGCTGGGGAGAGTGGAGTAATTGGCTAAGTACAATTGGAGGGGGAAAAAAGGGGAGGAAACAATGTTAGTATAAGGGATCATGGGGTAAGAATGGGCTCTTTATAATACTGCCTTGTTAGTTGTGGTATGAATATAGTATTTTTACAAGGGTGGGAACTGTTTACTACTGAGCTGATGGCACACCAGCCACAATGGCTGCAACACCTTGTTTGTAGTTCTAATTGATAGAGGCAGGGACACCCCCCCCTAAAATAAAAAAAAAAATTGAATTTATGTCTTTCAGTTGTAGCATGCTCAGCATAACACTCCTGGATTAGATGCAGAATTAAGATTTCATTAAGATGAACGCAAAATGTGCATTTTGTGTGTATTAACGCTGCAGATGAAACAAGTTTAGAAGAAGAATTACTATTTTTCGACAAGTTTAAACCCTGGGAAACAGTCAGAAATTGTGGGAACAATCAACAGCAGACTTGTCTCTAACGTTGAATTATGCTACAGTTTTTATAACTAGATTTTACGTGAAGGTTGATGAAAGTTTATTCAATATGATTGGCTTGCGTGACCACCACTTCCTGTTGTAGAAGGGAACTGGCTGAGACTGCATGATGGACAGCTTTGCCCAGTAACCTGGACTTGCTAGTAATCATATAAGAGGTCGGTAGGGGGTCATAGTCTGACATATGGATGGATTGACAGCGCCATTTACAGGGTTGGCATTTTATTTTGCAGCATCCCGGATGTTCAAAAATGTAGAAGGAACAAAGTGAGAACCTGCCTTGAAGAACTGCACCCCGAAAAACCATGTTATGCAGCACCATCGTTCATATCAAGAAATGGCAAAAAGATCCCCAAAATCCAAAGACATCTATATGAATTATTAAGTATGGTGGTATCTTTGTTGATGTCATCTGATGTGGTATTTAGATAATGATTTCTACAGGTTGGAGGTTACTACTACAAGGTAAAATAGAGGCGAGATCATTTCAAACATGTATGTTGAGTCTGCAATATAGCTGCATTTAGCAATTCGGATTTATTTCCATGTTCTACATTATATTGAGTATTCTGAATCTAAGATGCAGTCTTTTCCCATCCATCCGTTATCCCAACTGCATAACATCGTGTTAAAAGATAATAATGATCATCAGGAATCGGGAACACGTTATTTGTCATTTCATTTCATGCACTTGTGCACACGGAAAACAACACTAAACAAAACAAATTTCACTGTCCAGGAGAACGAACGCCAGCCAGGATGACTGTCGGAACTGCCGGTCTGCATGGGCTAGCAGTTAGCTTAGCCTGCCCCGCTTCCGCGTCCTGTCAGACCGCCCTCGGTGTTTCCCCCTCGGTGCCAGCTTCAGGCGGGGCCGTGGTCCTTGGGCCCACCGGAAGCAGCAGACCAGGCTCCCTCAGCTAATCCAACGCCAGCTCCCCCAGCCAGACACCTTCGACACCAAAAACACCACAGTCAACGCCAGGAGGGACCGCCGCCAGACCGCCTTCTGTGTTATCAGAACCGCCGGTCTGCGTGGGCTAGAAGTTAGCTTAGCCTGCCCCGCTTCCGCGTCCTGTCAGACCGCCCTTGGACTTTCCTCTCCGGGCGCAGATCGAGGCAGGGCCGTGGTCCTTGGGCCCAGAGGATGCAGCAGACCAGGCTCCTCCCCCCATTCGATCCAGCGCCAGCTCTCCGGGCCATCAAACGAAGACACCAACTTAGACTCGTTGTGTGTACATGCGCACGTGTTTGCGCGAGAGAACTTGCATTTCTGTTCTGTCCGGGTGTTAGATTATACAGTGCAGGTTTTACTTCCTTAGTTGACCAAAGTGGGTTTTACAAGGATGAAAACCAAATCCTCCAACCCGTATGACCGCAGAGGTCGTTTGCCCTCTAATACGACCCGCAGGAGCGTTTCCTGAATTAGCGCCCCCTACCGGCGGCATTTTGATTGAGCGTCCGTGTCCGGCTGTGGGCAGATTAGCGTGGACCGGTGTTCGTGGATCTTGTCGGTGTTGACGCTGTGATTTTCTGAAACCGGATGTGCCTCAGCTTACTTAGGACGTGCTGTCAAACAGCGATTACCAGCCTGATATGCATCGGTTTATTTGGCATAATAACAGCGTCTTTGTTCTACATGATTTGCATGACGATTATCTACACAGGAAACATGATCAGCCTATACACACTTCTGTTTTGCCAGGCCATATATATTTGAGCGTGTGTGTGTGTGTGTGTGTGTGTGTGTGTGTGTGTGTGTTTGCGCACGTGTCGTGGTCAAACACATTGCATGTAAGCTTCCCCATTTCTTAATGCAAGTCCTCCAGCCACAGTCACAGTCTGAGTCGATCCCATCACACAGTATCTCTCTCCCCCCTCTTGCTCTCTCTCTCTCGCTCTCTCTCTGTCCTCCCTCTCTCTTTCTCCTCCCTCTCTCTTTCTCCTCTCTCCCCCTTCTCTCTCTTCCCTCTGTCTCTTTCTCCTCCCTCTCTCCCGCTCTGTCCTAGCGCTCTCTCTCTCCCTCTCGCTCTCTCCTCCCTCTCACTCTCCCTCCCCTCCCTCTCTCTCCCCCTCTCCTCCCTCTCTCTCTCTCTCTCCTCCCTCTTGCTCTCTCTGCCCTCTCTCCTCCCCCTCCCTCCCTCTCTCTCTCTCCTCTTTCTCGCTCTCTCTCCTCCCTCTCCCCCCCCTCTCTCCTCTATCGCTCTACTCCCCTCCCTCCCTCTCTCTCTCTCCCTCCCTCTCTCTCTCGCCCCCCTCCCTCCCCCAACGCTTACTTTCCCTCCTCTGCCTGCAAAAAAAAAAAGAAAAAAGAATATAAGCACATTCAGGGTTTCAGCACCACGGCTCATTTATCTGGCCCCATCTCTGTCCTGTAATTGAAACTTTTATTGAGATGAAGGGGATAATGGTTGTAAATGTGCTAACTGGCGCCTCGCACAGGGACGTGATGTAAACCCATCCAGAGGCATAAAGCAGTCCAAAGTGTGAAATGCCACCCTCTTCAGAGGCGCTCGTGTCATGTATCAAGTGGCGCCATTAGGACACGCACACACGCGCCCACGCGTGCGCACACGCACACGCACGCAGCTGACGTGAGCTCGTGGCGCTGAGGCTGAGCGTAGCTGCGTAAGACGCGCTCCATTATGAATGAGCGACTCGGTACACAGGACCCCGTTTGCCCCCCCACCCCCCCACTGTTATCACTGCGTAAAAGTACCTCTTCATTACTTTAAAAGCGTGACGGACCTTCGGGAGCCATGCTAATTCAGCCGTGGTGCCGATGCTTGACTATCATAATTAATCAGTGCGCAACATCTCCTTGTCCTTTATTTATTTATTTATTTTTCTAGCTATGCACGGATTTTAGGTTAATTCTGGCTCGGAGTTATAATGGCGTTTTGGGCGGGAAAGCGGATTTGAGCCACAAAAAGACAACTACGGCTGCTGTTGTTTCTGCGTAGATGGCAGGTTTGGCCTCCTCTCCGGCTTCAGTTGCTGTGGTTTACCTCACGTTCGGAGAAGCTCGGGTTGTGAGGTTTGGTGGCGACGTTTTGTCGGCGGGGGTTTTGAAAACTCACCAGCCGCTGGGTTTCCCTGCGGCCTGCGTGTCTTCGGAGGGAGGGTGGCATCACAGCAGAAGTCCTGACAAGAGTATGTCGCTAGCAACTGGTAATATGCAAACTACTTTGAATAATATTTCAGATTTATGTTCTTTGTCTTGTTCTATTTTGGGTCTTTTGTTGTTCAGTTTCCCCCCCCCCTTTTTCTCCCAAATTGTATCCGGACAATTACCCCCACTCTACCGAGCCGTCCCCGTCTCTGCTCCACCCCCCTCTGTCGATCCGGGGAGGGCTGCAGACTACCACATGCCTCCTTCCATACATGTGGAGTCGCCTGACAGTGAGGAGTTTCACCAGGGGGACGTAGCGCGTGGGAGGATCACGCTACCCACCCACCCACCCCCCAGTTCCCCCTTCCCCCTGAAAAGGCGCGTCTAGCGACCAGAGGAGGCGCTAGTGCAGCGACCAAGACACATGCCCACATCCGACTTCCCACCTGTGGACACGGCCAATTGTGTCTGTAGGGACGCCCGACCAAGCCGGGATTCGAACCGGCGATCCCCGTGTTGTTAGGCAACGGAATAGACCGCTACGCTAGCCGTATGCCATTGCATTGTTTCTTTTTGTGGCAGGTGAGGGCGCAACCCTGGAGGTCAGTTACACAAGACTTTAACAGTGGATTTGAAATGATATTCCTACAGCACAACACAGCTTTCTTTACCATTATGGACTACGAGATCCAGGATCACAGACTAAATCCTTTCCTTGACATGCCTCTGATACTCAGTTGTGAAGATGTGTGTGTGTGTGTGTGTGTGTGTGTGTGTGTGTGTGTGTGTGTGTGTGTATGTGTGCGTGCGTGCGTGTGTGTGCATGTGTGTGTGGACTTGGTTTGCTCAGCTATACCCGGGACTGTGCAGTGTCTGCAGAACCCTCTCTTTATGTGCTCCAGAAAACACCTCAAACATTTGATGGATGGCTCCCATGAAACCTTGCGGCCTCCAAATAAGCTATAATGTAATACCGCTTCTTCTGTGATTTCCCTTCATGACCCTGTGCAAGGGACAATCAGCAACTTTCAGCAAAACACGGAGCCAAGGTTCAAATATCCCGAAGGAGGTAAAAATACACACATAGTGGAGGGGGAGGGGGGAGTGACCCCAAAATAGACCCAAGGACACATATCGAGGACTGCCCTCCTGGAAAATGCTGATATGTATAACAATGTTTAGCCTGCTTAAGGGTATATAAAGCAAGCCACTGCAGAAGAGTGACCTGCCGAATTTGGTGCTGATCCCCCCTGCTTTCAGTAGGACTGGCTTATTTTTCCATCACAGCCTCCTTGTTGAAGCCATGCACATAAATCATAAGCTGTACAGAAATATAGCCTGTGACGTGACCCGTAGGTCTCCGAGGAGCCTTCTTTTGAAGCCACGTGTGTTAACGCTCGCCGCCATCTTGTCCGTTTCTGGAGCCATAACATTAAAATTCGGGCAAGAAGGAATAGCTGAGGTGGGACCTGCTTCAGACGCATGTGCACCCTAGACCTGTCAATCAAGGACAACCCCCCAAACACACAAACCATAAAGCCTCTATTAATGGAGGAATAAACAAATTACTGTGGTTCTAGAGAGTAGTTGAGGGTTTTACCGTCACCATCATCATCATCATTGGCGGTGACTCGGGGTCGAGTATGACCGTCCTCCCTCTGGGTCCTCCGGTGGGTGTAGACGCCGATCCAGGAGCCGCATAATGGGAGGACGCCTGTGCGTGAAAGCCTCTTAAGTGGAGAGGCTGATGCGCCTGCAGCCACCACACGGTCCTTGGCAATGGGTGGCCATAGTCCAACGGCATGGAGAACCAGGACGGTTGGGCACCACCTTCTGTTGCAGCCTTCATCCGCTTTCACTTCCGTTGTGACCTGGGGACATCCTCCACCAGTTCTGCCGCTGAGGTCTTTGTTGGACGACGCTTCGTCTGGAACCTCTCCCTTGACCTTCGGTGCCCCTACTAGGAGCCAAGGTCCGGACAGCACAGCTCCTGGGATCACTGGTACATGCAAGCTTCTCCACCACGGCAAGGGGGCGATCCAGGAGTAGAGGTTCTTACCATTGACTCTCACACTGCCGGAGTCCTCTCGGAGCCAGCATCCAGCAGGCTTTATGAGAACTGCATAAGGGCACTTTTGCATTGCCTTCCAGAAACAGTAGTGATGGTTGCCACTTGACATAAATACGCAGGAGAAATCTTCTTCTTTCAGCTTGTTTCCTGTTTTCCAGGGGTCACCACCGCGGACTTTACAGTTTCCACCGGTACTCTGTGAGGGCACAGCACCAATGGCGGCCGTTGTTAACCCGAGCCTCAGCCAAACCATATGGAGCCTCGACTGATCCGGTATGGTCTTGTAAATCCGCATACTGATTTGGCAAAATGTATGTCAGATGCCCTTTCTGACACAACCACTGACCCTATGGACGGGATGGGGGCACGGCTGAAGCGCTGGACGCAATCCCAGAGTTCATGGATTTGCGCCCATGCCTGTCGCCAAAAATACGCAAGTGACATAGAGGGGAAAATATCAGATATGCATTACTCTGAACCCCCTTTTGATCCGGTTTAGGACTGCTATACCCCACGCTTTTCTATGTGTTTTGTCTTTTTATCTGGTGCCCTGAATCACATCCCTTTACCCGTGTAATTACACACATTCACATCTCGGCTCTGAGCATCTCTAGTCGATTGGTTCCGGGGTGAACCGCCTTTTTCGTGGCCACCTCAATGTGACACAGTCCAGTTAGCATACAGTCCTTTGTACAGATTTAGAACAGAAATCTATTTTTTTCTCTACCTTTTTTAGACAAATGATCCACGTGATGCTGTTTAGAAGTGAACGAGGTAGCAGTGGCGGAAGAGGACAAGGAACAAACTAACCCTTTCCTTCCCAATATATCTCCATCGGAGATGAATTCCTGGTCTGAATGGGCGACACTGTGTGAGAGAGAGAGAGAGATGGGGGGGGGAGAAGAGAAAGAGTTTGGATTTATTCTGCCAGTTCATTCCTTGGCCGATTTCTCTGAATCACTCAATACAATACTTGTCCAAGTCTCTAAAAGTTTTCATTCTAACACCGTTAATATTGTAGAATAAAGCCCTTCTCTCAGACGGTTAATGATTTATGCGAGTGATTTATTAAGACTTGGACAAGGGAAGAGTTCAAAGTGTGCACGCACGAGTTGAATATCTACAGCCTTACTAGAGGAAAAGAGTTGAACAGCGTTTATAGTAGAGGAGAAACAAGTCTACAGACCAGAATACATAAAAGCGGGGGAGGACTTAGATGGAAAGTACTGGTTCCGCAAGTAAATACATAGAATACACTGGGCGTCCAGGTGGCGTGGCGGTCTGTTATGTTGCCTATCATTACGGGGATCGCCTGTTCGAATCCCCGCGTTACCTCCGGCTTGGTTGGGCGTCCCTACAGACACAGTTGGCCGGGTCTGCGGGTTGGAAGCCGGATGTGGGTATGCGTCCTCGCCGCTGCGCTAGCGCCTCCTCTGGTCGTTAGACGCGCCTGTTTGGAGGAGGGGGGCTGGGGGGGAATAGTGTGATCCTCTCACGCGTTACGACCCCCTGGCGAAACTCCTCACTGTCAGGTGAAAAGAAGCGGCTGGCGACTCCACATGTATCGGAGGAGACATGTGGTAGACTGCAGCCCTCCCCGGATCGGCAGAGGGGGTGGAGCAGAGACCGGGACGGTTAGCATAACCTTTACCTAACCCTAATTCTAACCTTAACCCTAAAACCAAGTCCTAACCCTAAAATAGACCCTTTTCCTTCTTAGGACCTCTAAAATGTCCACACAAAGTGGGTGGTTTCTGGTTTTTCTATCCTAATGGGGACCAAATGTCCCCATTAGGATAGCTAAACATGTACACACACACATCCCTATAGGGACAATTTAGTACGGCCGATTCACCTGGCCCACATGAAAACTCGAACCCAGGGCCTTCTTGCTGTCAGGCGACCGTTTGTTTGACTCCAGCAGGTTTTAGTGAGTTACGTGTTGCGCGCTCGATATCCACCGCGCGGATGGCGGCAGGAACAAGAAGGATTTCCACCCCACCAGACGCGCCATTAAGAGAGGATTCATCACACAACGAGATCAAATGACGTTTTTTTTTTTTGGTCGAGTTATAACTGAGGACTGATATCCCCCCCCCCCCCCCCCGTTACGTCTCCCTGGAAACTTCACAACCCCAAAAAAAAAAACAAAAAAGATGTACTCCGCTTTGATTCCTCTTCATTCTTCCCTCCGGCTCGTGTCTAATGTAAAGGGAGGCGAAGAGGGGGAGCGGAGGCGAAGAGGGGGAGCGGAGGCGAAGAGGGGGAGCGGAGGCCTGTGAAGTGTCGCCGGATGGACAATTGAAGCGTGTACGTGTCGGGCTCGTACCGCGCAGAGGATGTGAGCAACTCCTCTGCCAGCGTTTGAAGTTGCGTCTCCCGCCATTATGGATCCTCACCCCCTTTCATGGCGCGCGTCTCAGACAGTGGAGAGAGAGGCCACCAGCGAAGAGGAGGAAGGAGGTGGTGCCTCACACAACAGCCGGGGACGGGCTGTTGAGCTGTGGCCAAATCCGTTGTTAAACTCTGTGTGTGTGCGCGTGTGCGTGCGTTTGTGCGCGTGTTTGTGTGCGTCTGTGTTTTTGGATTAATATAAATGTTTGTGTAAATTTGTGTGTGTGTATGTGTGTGTGTCTGTCTGTCTGTCTCTGTGTGTCTGTTTTGTTCCTTTTTTGCATTAATATGTAGCTGTGCGTAAGTGTGTGTGTGTGTGTGTGTGCGTGTGTGTTTGTTTGTGTGCGTCTGTGTTTTTTTTGCATTAATATATTTCCGTAAATGTGTTTGCGTATATGTGTGTGTCTGTTTTTACATGAATATAAAGACGTGCGTTTGTTTGTGTGTGTGTGTGTGTGTGTGTGTGTGTGTCTGTCTGACTGTGTGCGTCTTTTTTCCATTAATTTGTAGCTGTGCGTAATTGTGCGTGTGTGTGTTTTACATTAATACAAAGACCTGCGTAAATGTGTTTGTTTGTGTGTGTCTGTGAGTGCTTGTGCGTGTGCGTATATTTGTTTGTGTGCGTGCATGTGCGTGCTATAATTCGATACTTTCCAAAGCAGGGCGAAAGCGTCATTAGCGCAAATTAGCAAATGCTAATTACGAGGCACTTTCCCTTCAGGTCAATTCAGAATAGAGTCGGAGAACAAAACAAAAAAACAAAACAAAACCGCAGCGTGGATGCACAAGATGCGACTGTTTCATCCCATGCTCCTGCTATCGCCTAATTTGCCCAGTCATAATTATTCCAACATGATTATATCTTTCGTAATTGTCAAATAGAATTAAGGGCCGCGAGCCGATAGCGAGGGCTCAGTGACACGTCGGTAGAACTACAAGACGTGATTTATTTATTTATTTTATTGCCACCCTCAATGAACTTTTGGTGATAATGACATGCGACAATGTAAAGCCAAGAGTGTCTCCGAGGCCGCGCAAAGGTCTCCTCCTAGTCATGACGTCATCAGCAGCTGCACTTTACCGTTTAAATCCCCCCCCCCCTCCCTTCCTTCCTTCCTTCCTTCCTTCCTTCCTTCCTTCCTTCCTTCCTTCCTTCCTTCCTTCCTTCCTTCCTTCCTTCCTTCCTTTTTCTCCCCAATTGTACCCGTCCAATTACCCCGCTCTTCCGAGCCGTCCTGGTCGCTGCTCCGCCCCCCTCTGCCGATCCGGGGAGGGCTGCAGACTACCACATGCCTCCTCCCATACATGAGGAGTCACCAGCCGCTTCTTTTCACCTGACAGTGAGGAGTTTCACCAGGGGGACGTAGCGCGTGGGAGGATCACGCTATTCCCCCCCCCCCCAGAAAAGACGCTCCGACCCACCAGAAGAGGCGCTATAGTGCAGCGACCAGGACACCAGAAGCAGGGACCCCCGACCAAGCCGGGGGTAATGCTGGGATTCGAACCGGCGATCCCCGTGTTGGTAGGCAACGATATAGACCGCTACACTACCCGGACGCCCCACTTTACCATTTACTTGAGTTCAAGTGAAATTGAGATGCCAAGAGAAGACAAGAGGAGGGGAAAAACAAAAAAAACTGGATAATGGAGGACCGTGTTGCCGGGTAGGCGCCGACACTTTGAAAGAGTATTTCTTTTTTTCTCTTTTTCTCTCTTTCATTTTTCACTTGGTGAGCGCGTTGGGAGTATCTCCAGCCACGACGAACAGCTTGCCTTCCGGACAGAAAGAGAGAGAGAGAGAGAGAGAGAGAGAGCGAGCATGGGGACCGGTGACAAATAGAACGGATGGAATGGACGAGAGGAAAGGAGAATGAAAGAGAGGCAGGAAAAAAGGGGGCGAGAGAGGAAAGTAGTTTAAATGAGAGGCAGAAGATGAGATTTTTTTTTTTCCCTTGCAATTTCTCCACAGTCTGGCAGGGGCGGACATTTTGGGCCATATGAAGTTCAGTTAACTCTCCGGGCGGAACTGAACAACAGCTACCCCCCCTCTTATGTTTCATTTGTTTGCTTGTTTTAGCACACATTAATATCATAATGCAGATAGAGACTTTCTTTTTCAGGTCAAAACATTGAGCTCAGAGTAATGTGCCACAAACTGAGCCCTTTAAATTGAATTCATTCACACTCAGCAGTACGCAAGTAAGCCAAGGTCAGTCTGTTTAGTTTTGCTATATATATACTTTAGGTTTGAGCTTGTGTCCTCTTATTTGTGGCATTTATCTTTATCCTCCTTGGCCAGATTTTTTTTTTGCAAGCTAGGTATCTGATGGCTTGGATTTTATTCTTTCCATTAAACTGATTCCTCAGAACTCACTCCCCGAAGGTATTTGTCTGTAGCTGGCCTCCTTTGCTGCCTCCTCCTGATTTCCAATTGCCTGTGGAATACCCAGGCACTTGTAACTGTCCTGTATGTCTGTTATCTTGCCATCTGGTAATTCAACCCCTTCAGTACTCACCGGCTTTGCTCTTTTCGCCACCATTCGACCGCACTTGTCCAGTCCAAACGACATCCTGATGTCATCGCTGTAGAGCCTGATGAGGTGGTTCAGTGAGTCAATGTCTCACTCATTCCGGGCATACAGCTTGATGTCATCCATGTGTATGAGGTGGCTGATGGTAACTCCACTTCTGAACCAGTATCCATAGCCACTCTTAATGATTAGCTGGCTGAGGGTGTTCAGGCCTATGCAGAACAGCAGTGGGGGTAGTGCATCACCTTGTTATATGCCACATTTGATGGTCACCTGTGTAATTGTCTTTGAGTTGGCCTCCAGTGTTGTTTTCCACTTCCACGTTGAGTTCTTGATGAACACTGTTAGTGTCCGGTTGGCTTTGTATAGTAGTAAGCACTCCAGTAACCAGGTGTGGGGCATTAAATCGTAGACTTTATTGTAGTCAATCCAGGCTGTCTTGAGATTGATCTGTCAGGTCTTAGAGTCTTGGGTGACTGCTCTATCAACCAGTGCTGATGGTTTGTCCCTTTGGTGTAGTTCCAAATTCCTTTCTGAGTCTTTCTCACATATTGACTCATGTGCCCATTCAGCTTAGCTGCTATGATGCCTGACAGGATCTTCCATGTTGTGGAGAGGCAGGTTATCGGCCGGTAGTTTATAGGCGTTGTACCCTTGTGGGGATTCTTCGTGATCAGTATTGTTTTTTCCATGTGTTAGCCAGTCAGGGTGACAACCTGATGTTAGCAGCTGGTTCATCTGTGTCGCCAAGAAATCGTGGAGTGTCGTTAGCTTCTTCAATCAGTAGGCGTGAATCATGTCAGGGCCTGGTGCAGTCCAGCTCTTCATGTTTGAGACCCGTGATTGGACTTCGGCCACTGTGATGATAACTGGTACTTATTCGGGGATATTGCTGTGGTCAGCTCTTAGATCCACCACCCACTGGACATTGGTGTTGTGTGACACCTCCTTTTCCGTTAAATCCTCCCAGTATCACTTGGTCTTTGCTATGGGTGGGTTTGATGTTTTCCCCTTGTTACTCTGCAGCTGGGAGTACACTTTGGATGGTTGTTTGAGGAACAGACCATTTATTCGTTTGGCTTTTGCTTCTCTAGTGTATCTCCTCAGCCAGGTGGCAAGAGCTGTGAGCCTTTGTTTGGCAGTTTCCAGGGCCTCACTTATGAACAGCTTGCTGTACTTCGTCAACCAGGGCCAGTCTTTCATCACAACTTTCTGCGCCTCTGTTAACTGGCTAACATGGTGCAGGGCTATGCTAACTGCATCCTCAACAGACCGGTTGGCTTGATAGGCAAATTGATATGGGTCCATCATTGGAGAGGCGCAGGAGTTCAAGTACGACAGAATGTTACGCTCACATGCTTTTGTGGCCACAGATGTTAGGGCAACTGGTCTGAAGTCCTTGAGGCAGGTTATTTTTGAGGACTTTGGCACAGGATTGATGGTAGAGAGCTTGAAGCGCTGTGGGACTGTACATTAGCTTAGAGAGGTGTTAAATATGGTGGAAAATATCGGGGCCAACTGTGCTGCACAGTGGCTCAACAAAGCAGGACTGATGCCGTCTGACCCTGCTGCTTTCCTAATGTTCAGCTTCTTGTATGTAGCTCTCACCTCATCCATGCAGAAGGGTAACATTGGACAGAGGTGGACACCCCGGCTTAAGAAAGTAAAAGTTCAAGTTCTACCATGCATTTGTTCTAGCCATTCACTTAAGAATGTGATTTCACTCTACCTGGCTGAAGAGTCGTGCTAATTAAATTCAGCTGGTGTAGTGTGTGGGTGGAACAGATACGTGGCAGGACTTTTACTGTCTGAAGCCAGGTTGTCCACCTCTGACATTGCAGTAGGGCTGGTGAAACAGTGTGTATCCTGTCCTCCTGTCAGGATGAAATGGTGATAGTGGTGGCTCAGGTCCTGGGCTGTTCTGGTGGCATCTGGACCCTGCTTGGCATCCTCCTCATCATATTCTTCACATATCTTATAATTCCTTTATAATTTTGTTATCCTCTTCCCATTGCACGTTGTCCATCTTGGGAGAGAGATCCCTCCTCTGTTGCTCTCCCTGAGGTTTCTTCCTATTTTTTCTCCGTTAGAGGTTTTTTTTTTATATAAAGGGAGTTGTTCGTTATCTGATGCGAGGGTGTAATGACAGGATGTTGTGTTAATGTAAAGCCCCCTGAGGCAAATTTGTAATTTGTGATATTGGACTATACAAATAAAATTGACTTGACTGGCAAAATTCTCTCTCTCTCGCTCTCTCTCTCTCTCTCTCTCTCTCTCTCTCTCTCTCTCTCTCTCTCTCTCTCTCTCTCTCTCTCTCTCTCTCTCTCTCTCTCTCTCTCTCTCTCTCTCTCTCTCTCTCTCTCTCTCTCTCTCACACACACACACTCATATCCACAGCACCATCTCGCCTGTGAAGCCACGCACAACCTTTTCTCTCACAAACACCTCCTCCTTTCAGCGTGAATACTCGTGCACACGCCCACACACACACCTCCTCGTCATGAGCAATAACACACGCGCACATGCATACAAAGATACACACGCTCCCACGCGCGCTCCTCCTTTCATTGCACACGCACATGCACACACATACACACACACAACATTGACATAACCTCATTTTAATAACTTTTTTACCTCGATCATCACATTGCTGATCAGTTATTGATTATTGTAATTAATAATTGATTACAATAATTATTGATTACTTCATTATAATTATGATTACAATTATAATTGATAATTTGAGCTGAGTTGAGAGTTGATTACAATTGTTGTAACCGATTAGTATTAGTTGATTTTTGATTGATTATTTTAAAAAAAAGTTTTAATTGAAGTAAGGCGTTGCCCTGCCTGTTGTGTGAAAGTACTCACTGACGCCATCCTCCTCCGCCAAATTGGTGCAACATTGATTATTCCATCAACTTGACTGGTACAATTACAACTATTGAAAGGGTTGATAAATTTTACGACACTGATTTTATGAGACTGATCTGATTATTCCATCAATTTTAGTAGTTTAATTAGGAAAATATTATACATTAAAATTAATGGTTGCATCCACACGTGGGTGCAACAGGGGTATCAAACCAGGCATAACATTACGAGACTGGTTTTATGAGACTGATCGGATAAGCAAGTTGCACTCACGGGCAATATACATGAATGTTGATTCCATATGGCTGTATATTACTGCAATTTACTGCGTCCGCCAGACGCCTTATAAGTTCCTGGTTTTGCATGAGCGTTTCCATTAACTGCATTAACACGCCGTAAGTGAGATTTATTTTTCGCACACCGTGCTCGCCTCTAAAGGCCGTTGCAGCGGAGGACCCCGCATAGTTGACCGATGCAGTGCCTAATAGCAAGTCAAAGTATATAAACATTGACTTGCTTTATATATATACTACTACTACTACCACTCTCGGCTGCTCCCGTTAGGGGTCGCCACAGTGGACCATCCGTTTCCATTTCTTCGGTCTTCTGCGTCTTCCTCTGTCACACCAGCCACCTGCATGTCCTCCCTCACCACGTCCATAAACCTCCTCTTTGGCCTTCCTCTTCTCCTCTTCCCTGGCAGCTCCATATTCAGCATCCTTCTCCCAACATACCCAGCATCTCTCCTCCACACATGTCCAAACCATCTCAACCTTGCCTCTCTTGCTTTGTCTCCAAACCGTCCAACTTGAGCTGTCCCCTCTAATATACTTGTTCCTAATCCTGTCCTTCTTCGTTACTCCCAGTGAAAATCTTATCATCTTCATCTCTGCCACCTCCAGCTCCACCTCCTGTCTTTTCATCAGTGCCACTGTCTCCAGACCATACAACATAGCTGGTCTCACAACCATCTTGTAAACCTTCCCTTTAACTCTTGTTGGTACCCTTCTTTCGCAAATCACTCCTGACACTCTTCTCCACCCACTCCACCCTGCCTGCACTCTCTTCTTCACCTCTCTCCTGCACTTCCCATTACTTTGGACAGTTGACCCCCAGTATTTAAACTCAAATGCCTTTGTCACCCCCACTCCTTGCATCCTCACCATTCCACTGTCCTCCCTCTCATTCACGCATAGGTATTCCATCCTGCTCCTACTGACTTTCATTCCTCTTCTCTCCAGTGCATACCTCCACCTCTCCAGGCTCTCCTCAACCTGCTCCCTACTCTCGCTACAGATCACAATGTCATCCGCGAACATCATCGTCCATGGAGACTCCTGCCTGATCTTGTCCGTCAACCTGTCCATCACCATTGCAAACAAGAAAGGGCTCAGAGCTGATCCTTGATGTAATCCCACCTCCACCTTAAACCCATCTGTCATTCCAACCACACACCTCACCACTGTCACACATCCCTCATACATATCCTGCACCACTCCTACATACTCCTCTGCAACTCCTGACTTCCTCATATAATACCACACCTCCTCTCGGCACCCTGTCGTATGCTTTCTCTAAAACTACAAAGACACAATGCAACTCTTTCTGGCCTCCTCTATACTTCTCCATCAACATTCTCAAAGCAATATATATATTTAGTGGTGGGACTTGATTAAAAAAATTAATCGAATTAATTATGGGCTTTGTAATTAATTAATCGTAATTAATCACATTTTAATCGCATATTGATATTTGACACCAGAAGCAACATTTTTCAATTCAAACAGGTCTTGGTAGATGAGTAAATCAATGAATAGACACATACATAAGTTTAAACAACAAAATCCTGTTTATTTGTTCAAAACAAGTTTGTTTTGTAAACACAGTACTTTTTGTAACCCCTGATCTTCTACCACTGAAAGTGGTCTACATTTCGCCAGTGAGTTTGTTAATTTATCAGATGTGGACTTACTCATCTTGGCTTTGAAACCCGTCATCTGGTGGAGAGTCGGTTGGCGACTCTGCTTGGTTGTGCTAGGAGCACTAGCGTTAGCGTTAGCGTTAGCTCCGGCGTTCGTACTAGCTGCAACGTGCAAATAAGGAGCAAAATAATCCAGTTATTCAAGTAAAATTACTTTTACATATTTCAGCGAATTCAGGGGGCAGTCAGGAACCGTCATAGCCGGAACGCGAACCCGTATCTCCTGCACCACGGGCGACAACGTTAACCAGTCGACTAAAGGATCCGATCTGTTAGCCAAGAGCTAACGTGTCTACTTATCTGTGCACGTTACATTACCCCCCCCCCCCATTCTTTTCAGGTAGCCGCGTAGTCACCCATGGTGCGGGAGACCCGGGTTCGGCGGTTCCCGGCTGCCCCCCGAATTCGCTACATTGGTGTCAGACGTGGGATGGTGAGACCTTGAGGCCATCGGAAGCACGTGTGGCCAGAGGTGTGAGGGAGCTGGTATGCTGAAGTCGAAAGGGTAGGGTAGGGTTGGGGGGGAGGGTAGTGTAACGATCATGAATTAGTAGACTCGCTGGCCCTGGGCTAACGATTCGAAGTTTTTAGTTGACTGGTTAGCGCAATCGCCCGTGGAATGGGAGTCCCGAGTTCGCGTCCCGGCTGCGGCAGTTCCTGGCTTCCTGTTTTATGATCTGCATATTTGATTTAGCAAATATTTTATACTGGATGCCCTTCCTCGTACAACCCTCCCCATTTATCCAGGCTTGGGACTGGCACTAAGAATGCGTTGGCTTTTGCATCATCAGTGGCTGGGTGAGCCAAAACATTAAAACTATCTGCCCGATATTGTGTAGGCCCCCATCGTATGCCCAAACAGCTCTGACCCGTCGAGGCATGGACTCCACAAGACCTCTGAAGGTGTCCTCTGCTATCTGGCACCACGATGTTAGCAGCAGATCCTTTAAGTCCTGTAAGTTGAGAGGTGAGACCTCCATGGATCAGACTTGTTTTTCCAGCACATTCCACAGATGTTCGATCAGATTAAGATCTGTGGAATTTGGAGGCCAAGGCAACACCGTGAAATCTTTGTCATGTTCCTCAAACCATTCCTGGTTTTTTTTTTTTTGCAGTATGACAGGGGGCATTATCCTGCAGAAGGAGGCCACTGCCATCAGGGAATACTGTTGTCATGAAGGGAGGGGTACTTGATCTGTAACAATGTTTGGGTAGGTGGTACATGTCAAAGTAACATCCTTTTACCCATAGTGCATCCTGTTGCCATCTCTTCCCCAGGTAAACAATGCACCACACACCCAGGCGTCCACATGATGCAGGTGGGACGCCGGATATGGGTATGTTTCCTGGTCACTGCACGGCACCTCCTCTGGTCGGCCAGGGCACCTGTTTGGGGAGGGAGGGGGAACTGGGGGGAATAGCATGATCACTCCATGTGCTACGTCCCCCTGGTGAAACTCCTCACTGTCGGGTGAAAAGAAGCGGCTGGCGACTCCACGTTAATAGAGGGAGGAATGCAGTAGTCTGCAACCCTCCTCGGATTGGCAGAGGGGGTGCAGCAGCGACCGGGACACCTTGGAAAAGTGGGGTAATTGGCCCACTGCAATATATATATATATATATATGTATAATATACTTGTGTATTTAAGCCACAGCACCATACAAAGCTACTCGGGTGCCATCACAGGGGAAAACACTTGCATAAGAATTTTCACCAAAAGCATTAAAAAATAATTCAGTCACACATAGAGTCGATGTGATTTTGCCTGCTTGCCAGCTCACATCTGTACATGCATGCGCATTAGCATTTTCACCCCTGTGAGTGCATGCGTCGCCTCATTCTCCTCTTAATAGGGCCCCGGTCTCTCGGGGTTTCAAATTGTACACCGCACCACATTAACAAGGGAAGCATATCGGGTATGCTTGTTATCGTTCTCGTTTTCCAAACGGCTGGGGACCTTGTCTCGCTCATCTGCAGACTGAGCGGAGACTACTGGAATACATTTTTTTGCTTGTCAATATTGGTCTGGCCGGCAAACCGTTCCACTGCCTCATACCGCAACCGCGGACCCCCGTTGCCCTAATCACTACCTCATTAAGTACACTTGGATGTGCTTAAAGTCCAATTTCGAATAGATTTCCCAAGACGACCGCGTCCTTTGCTCAAGAACAGGTGAGGGCATTGGCACATGCATGTACATTCAAATTCAGACACACACAAACACAAAGACAAATGACCATTTGGGCATGCTTCAATGGTGCTCTGTACTCGGATGGTCCCACAGAGAACGGGCCTCCATATGGGTTTTGAGGTAATTACTTTTATCGTTTGCTCTGCTCATTGACAGCCATCCCCGTGTTTGTACGTACTACAGCGATAGTCAAAATGAACAAATTGGTTTTATGCGGTTTTCACACCCAGCAGACATGACAATACATACACATCCCACATGCGCTCAGCAATCAGATTACAAAGGACCAGTTTCTGATTCAGAGAATTTGAGTATTGACGAAAGTGTCTTCACTTTTCGCCACAAAATAGTCCTGCAATGTTCTGCCTATTCTCTTTTAATGTTTGAACAAAATTAATCGACCATCCATCCATTATCCAAACTGCTTATCTTGCTCTCAGGGTCGCAGGGTTGCTGGAGCCTATCCCAGCAGTCATTGGGCGGGAGGCGGGGATATACCCTGGACAGGCCGCCAGGCCGTCACAGGGCCGACACATCCACACCTAGGGACAATTTAGTACAGCCGATTCACCTCCTACAGGTCTTTGGACTGTGGGAGGAAACCGGAGCCCCCGCAGAAACCCCACACAGACACGGGGAGAACATGCAAACTCCACACAGAGGATGACCTCGGACGACTCCCAAGGTTGGATTTCCCCAGAGCTCAAACCCAGGAACTTCTTGTGTGAGGCGACCGCGCTAACACTGCACCACACCACCATGCCGCCCTCAAAATTAATCATTGTATCAAATATTTAAAATAAACTAAAGCTAGATTGCTCAACAGTTTGGTCACAAATCAAACTTTTCAATTATTCAAGAGTTGAATCCAGACTTATGTTCTAGTTAAACAATCCAGGCACTCTTCACTTACTTTTGTGAACCATTTGTATTTTTTGTAGAACCAAGTCTAAACAAATTGTTAGTCTTAATGTTTTTTTGGGTTTTTTTTAATACTGTATGCTGCTTCCTTCAAACTACTACTACTACTACTATGTTTGGCTGCTCCTGTTAGGGGTCGCCACAGCGGATCATCCGTTTCCATCTCTTCCTGTCCTCTGCATCTTACTCTGTCACTCCTCACCACATCCATAAACCTCCTCTTTGGCCTTCCTCTTCTCCTCTTCCCTGGCAGCTCCATATTCAGCATCCTTCTCCCAGTACACCCAGCATCTCTCCTCCACACATGTCCAAGCCATCTCCATCTTGCCTTTCTTGTGTGGTCTTCAAACCGTTCAAACTGAGCTGTCCCTCTAATGTACTCGTCCCTAATCCTGTCCTTCTTCATCACTTCCAATGAAGCATCTTTAGCTCTGCCACCTCCAGCTCCGCCTCCTGTCTTTTGATCAGTGCCACTGTCTCCAAACCATACAACATAGCTGGTCTCACAACCATCTTGTAATCCTTCCCTTTAACTCTTGCTGGTACCCTTCTGTCACAAATCACTCCTGGCAGTCTTCTCCACCTTGCCTGCACTCTCTTCTTCACCTCTCTTATGCACTCCCCGTTACTTTGAATGGGGAGAGCTGAAGTATTTAAACTCATCTACCTCTGTCACCTCTACTCCTTGCATCATCACCATTCTGCTGTCAAGTTGCTTGCTTCAAACATAAACTAAAAACATACTTATTTTTATTATTTTTCGACTCGAAATTACTTCTCCATTGGTTGTCTTTGCCAATGCTAAACCATAATGCCTCCTCCATCAGAGGGTGCCAGTGCAGGGTTATGGTGGTCTTTCTTTTTTGGATAGCAGTATATAGAACTGTATGTGTTGTGTGTGCACAGTACATTCCCATGCATACATTCCTGCATGCATGTACATTCCGTACATGCATGCCTGACAGTATAGGTCAGCGGTGGCTAACCATGTGCCATGGAGAGCCATGTGTATTCAGGTTTTCATTCCAACCCGACTCCACACCAGGTGATTTCACTGATACATTCTTCCTCTTTGTTTGAAGGGTTGCTAATCAGTGAAATCACCTGGGGCCTCATGTATCAATCGTTACTATGGGCAAATTTGTGCGTACACACCCATGGGATTTTTTAGCCCTGAAGTTTGTCTCAGAGACCAGTGTAGAACCTGGGTGACCCCTGAATTTAGACACCGATTGGCTAACACTGAAGTCTTTGCAGGCCTAGGTGATTGCTCGTTGCAAGAGGTGGACAATAGATGTTAGGAGGAAGGAATTACAAATAACGGTCATGGTTACATTCTTGAGGGATAAAACATTTCATGGATGTATACACACAAATTTGCCCATAGTAGCGATTGATACATGAGGCCCCTGTTGTGGAGTTCGGCTGTAATGAAAACCTGCATACACGTGGCTCTCCATGGCACATGTTTAGCCGCCCCTGATTTAGGTCCTTCAGCTCTGTGTGTGTAAATGTAAAACTGTGTAAGACTGTAACTGGGATTTGAGCCTATACAAAGAAACTTTGACTTATCATGCACTATTTTTGTGTTTATCTTTGCTTCTCTGTTAGGAAAACCGATGTGAGATTTCATTGTAGAGTACCTTGTTGGGTCTAATTTAAAAGAGAAACCAGGCAAATGGTGGGCTGTCAGGACCACCAGGGCCTTCTCTGCTGGCCCTGTCAAAATCAGAATGACAATTTGTTTTTCATAGTTACATTGAATTGTGCCTGAAATGTGTCAGGATTCAATTACTTGTTTTCTGGTGGGTCTGAGCAGGGCTTTCCTGTCATCTAGCCTTTCCTCGGAAGCCTGAAGCTGCAAACAGATTGCCACTTTGAGTGACAATATCATCAGCCAATCAAATTGTGATGTGTAGTGACAGAATGCCCACATGGGCCAATACGTCAAGGTTGAGCTTGAGCCTTTGGTGGGTTGTGAGCAAACTAAGTGCAATGGCCGCCACATTCCCAGTCACTGAGGATCTTGTTGTCGATTTACTTTGTGTGTGTGTGTGTGTGTGTGTGTGTGTGTGTTATTTATTTATTCATTTTTGGTGAACCTGGGAGGATTTTTCTGCATTTTTTTACATATTCTCCCAAACCAACTAAATGACTTGATGAATTTTACGAGAGAAGGCTGCCACAAGTCTCTTGAGAAATGTATGTGTGTGTGTGTGTGGGTGGGGGGGGTGCAGTTTGTTATGGAAGGCCCTGACTGAAACCCCACGGTACGCTACTGACTATATGAACTGCTGGGACAGGCTCCAGCATCCCGTGACCCGAATTTGGATTAGCGGCTTGGATAATGGATGGATATATCAGAAAGAAGATGGAAACCTTGGATCACCTGAATTACAAGCAAAACGCCGTAATGTCTTCAAGGCATCGGCTGAGTTGCCGTGATGCTACTTTACACCGCTGGGGGGTGGAAAGCAATAGGAACCGTGTTGTGCAAAGAGCACAGGTCTCTCTTTAGCATTCCTCAACTGTTTGGACTTCATTTGTGGAAACAACGCCATGACTCACACCGCCTTCCCCTCACCGTTTCCAATATGCATGAGGCACAGCGATACCATGCCTTTGTTTACCCCTCTGTCACTGTTTTTTTTGGGGGGGGGGGGCTTTCTGCAACTTCACCGAGGCGTCATGCTGCACCCTGCGCAATGGAAATCTAAATATCTGAATCTGAATAAAAAAAGAAATGCGGTGCCACGTCCTGGGTCTCGGAAGACTTGGAAAGTTTGGAAAGTCGTCCGTCTCTCAGAGGAACGCAGGTGTTTTTGCAAAAAGACCCTCCCAAACTGCAAGTCCTGGGAGTGCAACCCTGCAAACAGGGTTTATATATATATATATATATATATATATATACACATACAGGTTTATGTCACAGTGTGGGGCAGTGAATGTGCACATTAACCCGTGGGGCAGAATGTGGTTATTACAGCGTTTCTCTCTCTTGACTCCGTATGTTCGATGCTGCATGCATGCCCACAGCGTTGCCATTACACGTTATGACCAATAAAGGGGTGATGAAGATCTACTGTACCTCGGGACAATTTGTCCAGTCCCGATTTCATAATAAATCTGAAGTCCTCCCAAGGGGAACGCTGTGCGTAGAGCGGGTAATTTGACAGCTTTGACAGATCATTACATTACAAAACGTACATGAAGTAATGAACATTAAGCACACTGATAAATGAACAAAACAAGAAGCTAACACATTAATATGTACATATTATTCAACATGTCCAAACGCTAAGTTGTTGTTTTTTTTTTGGGAGTTTTCCCCTTGTTCTCCAAAATTGTGCCTGGCCAATCAAGCCGCTCTCTGAGCCGTTCCGGTCGCTGCTCCACCCCCTCTGCTGATCCAGGGAGGGCTGCAGACTACCACATGCCTCCTCCCATACATGTGGAGTCGCCAGCCGCTTCTTTTCACCTGACAGTGAGGAATTTCACCAGGGGGACGTAGCACATGGGAGGATCACGCTATCCCCCCCCCCCCAAATAGGCGCCCCGACCGACCAGAGGAGGCGCTAGTGCAGCGACCAAGACACATACCCACATCTGGCTCCCCACCCGCAGACACGGCCAGTTGTGTCTGTAGGGACGCCCGACCAAGCCGGACGTAACACGGGGGTTCGAACCGGGATCCCCGTGTTGGTAGGCAACGGAATAGACCGCTATGCTACCTAGACACCCCTAAGGGATCAGTCAGTCTTGAAAACGATGTGTCCACTGTTAGCCATGTGATTGAGAGGACCTATTTGGCAATGGGCCCTGGGGTAGTCCAGCCTTGGTGGGTCGTCCCGGGTCGTCCTCTGTGTGGAGCTTGCATGTTCTCCCCATGTCTGCGTGGGTTTCCTCTGGGTGCTCCGGTTTCCTCCCACAGTCCAAAGACATGGAGGTCAGGTGAATCGGCCATACTAAATTGTCCCTAGGTATGAGTGTTTGTGTCTGTGTGTGTGTGTGGGGGGGGGGGGCCCTGTGATGGTTTGGCAGCCTGTCCAGGGTGTCTCTCCGCCAGCCGCCCAATGACTGCTGGGATAGGCTCCAGCATCCCCGCGACCCTGAGAGCAGGGTAAGCAGTTTGGATAATTGATGGATGGATGGATGAAAAAGTGCAGTTTAGTAAATTAGCTCAGCTACACATCCACAAACACTGGCAAGCAAATTATCTGTCAGCTTTCATTGTAGCTGGTGTTAACTTTTCATTTCTCCAACAGTTATTTCTGTGGCAGAGTAAGACTTATGATTAATGAATAATGAATATGATAATATTAACTGTATATAATGAATTGCAAGTTTTACACTCATACTGCTGATGACACTACAGAACCCAACATGCAGGGGTCCGGAAATTGTATTAAAAAGTCAGTTTAACAAATAACAGTGTAATTATCGGAGAGGAAGCGCTCTCTATTAGGGGTGGGGGGGCAATTTCGTATATGCATGTTTTTAGTGGTAGTGGTGATGACACTGTCTTTACTGTCTTTAGTGCAAGCAGACGGGTTTGAATCCCAGTCAGTGTGAAGTTCTAGTAAAGGTCCACAGGTTTAGACTCCCAATGCTATACACAAGCCTACCTCGGAACATCCATCCATCATCCAAGCCACTCATCCGAATTCGGGTGACAGGATGCTGGAGCCTATCCCAGCAGTCATTGGGCAACCGAGAGGGAGACACCCTGGACAGACCACCAGTCCATCACAGGGCCGACAAATTCACACCTAGAGACAATTTAGTACGGCCGATTCACCTGACCTACATGTCTTTAGACTGGGAGGAAACCGGAGCACCCGGAGGAGACCCACGCAGACACGGGGAGAACATGCAAACTCCACGCAGAGGATGACCCGGGATGACCCCCCAAGGCTGGACTACCCCGGGGCTTGAACCCAGGACCTTCTTGCTGTGAAGCGACCATGCTCGTGCCGCCATCTCGGAACACGCATGAGATAAATATAAAGACAGCCATACCTGCTCGGAGGTCGCCCGGATTAATAAGGTCCGTGTCAGGTGTGGGTGCAGCAGGATTATCAAATCAGTCTCATAAAATTATCAACCATTCATTTTGGTGTTCACCAGAGCTAGTTGAACCGTTCATGTTGATGTAGTGATCAGCGTTGCACCAGTTGGACTACTACTTGGCAGAGGATGACTCCAGTGAGTACCGTCCAAAAACAGGCAGGGCAACTTCAATGAGAACATGAAAACAGTTTATTCAATTAAAAATAGAAACTCGACTAAAACTGTTCAGTTACAATCAATAATTGAGCAGCAATGTGATGATCAGGGCACAAAAGGTGGTATGAGGTAGTGAGGCTGTGCAAATATTGGATGTGTGCGCGTGTGTCTGGATACAGAAAGAAGGAGCGCATGTAGGAGTGTGTGTGTGTGTGTGTGTGTGCATGTGTGTGCATGTGCTGCGAGGAAATGGCACCAAAAATAACAAAGAGTTGTGTGCGTATATACTATATGTGTGTGCTGCTGCACACTGGAGAGAGGAGACGTGGGTGTGTAAGTCTGTGTGCACGCATGTCAGAGAGAGAGAGTGTGAAAACAGTGCATGCATGGTCTACCTGAAATAAATTTGCAAGCATCCATCCATCCATTATCCAAACCGCTTACCCTGCTCTCTGGGTCACGGGGATGCTGGAGCCTATCCCAGCAGTCATTGGGCGGCAGGTGGGGAGACACCCTGGACTCTTTTTTTGGAATTTTGCAAACAAAGAAACAAAAATGAACAAGATAAAGTAGACGGTCTGTATAGCAAACTGTGTGGATCAGTGTGCGCAACTGAATAGCGAGTGAATTCAAACAATAGTACTTTTTCTCAAGTAAGAAGGGAGATTCAAACAGAAAAAAAACAGTCGGCTCTTTTAACACTTCCTACGTGAATCACGGTTTTATCTAGATCATGGATATTTCAACTAACAACACTTTTACCATGGGAGATAATTAGACTAACCGCCAGTTAACCACTAAGGCTAAGTCTTGCCCAGATACCAGCCTTACTCGAGATCACTCTTCCGCAGTGATCAGAGTCCTCATTGTCCAACAAACGGGGAGGGCACAAGTTTGAGAAAATGGTTTCTTCTCCTGGTTGTCCGGCATCGAAGCACGGCTCCATGTGAAAACAATTTATTTTCTTTCCAACAGCTCATCAGCTGAAAGATCTTTGATGTTCCATCGGTCGTCAGAGGGCCTCGAAGGAGTCTTAAGTTTCGATTGTAAGTAAGTAAAGATTTATGGATGTGTGCGTGTGTGTCCGGATACAGTTATAAAGTGTGTTACACTCAATCCAGTAAATAAGACTAAATGCATAAAAAAAAGTTGAATTAATATAACACATGGCACAGGGAGTAACAGACCAAGCTAAAAATGAAGCAAAACAGAAGGTAGGGATAGGGATCTATAAAAAAAAGAAAGAAAAGAAAAGGCTTGCCTAAAAAGGTGGGTTTTTAGAAGCCACTTAAAACAGTCCAAAGACTCGGCAAATCTAATGAATTGGGGAAGATTATTCCAGAGGCTTGGGGCTAAAACTGCAAAGGCGAGGTCACCTTTTGTTTTGCAGTTGGAGTGAGGGATGGATAAAAGACCAAGGTTTGAGGATCGGGGTGGGCGGGAAGTGGAATGAGAAGATCAGAAATGTAACTGGGGGCAAGAGAACAGGGGTAATATGGGACCTGCGGCTACTTCTAGTTAGTAGTCTAGCAGCTGCATTCTGAATCAACTGTACATGATTTAAAGTAGCTTCGTTGAGGCCAGAGTAGAGGGAGTGTTAATTAATATTTTGATATCCTTAAAAGACAAAATATTTCTGATTTTTGCATTATGTCTTACCTGAAGAAAACAGGATTGGACAAGCTTAGTAACATGGTGACCAAAGCACATATTCTGGTCAAAGATTGTTAGCAGTAGACTTGATGTTTGAATGAAATGGATCAGTAAACTGAACAACTGCAGTAGCAGTTGGTCTCAGGACCAATAAGGAGAACTTCAGTTTTGTCAGGGTTTAGATGGAAGAAATTAAGGAACATCTAATCTTTGGTAGCAGCTAAGCAATCATGGAGGGAGGACAGCTGATTCAGGTTATTGGGTTTGGCAGAGAAATAGCTCTGAGTATCATCGGCATAATGGTGGTATGATATGTCTTCAAAGTGACTAAGCAAATGACCCAGAGGAAGCATGTATAAAGAGGAGAGGATTGGGCCAAGGACAGACCCCTGAGGGACTCCCCACTGTAGCTGATGTGGATACATAATTGTTAAAACAAGCATTAAAATAGCTATTAGTCAGATATGAACGAACCCAGTGTAATGCTGTACCAGAAATGCTAACCCAGTTCTCCAACCTATCAAGCAAGATGGCATGGTTAATGGTATCAAAGGCAGCAGTTATGTTGAAGTTTAAGAAATGAAAAGGGATCTGGTCACCTTCGCTTTCTCTGAAAACTGTATGACTTGCAGAAAAGGTTAACTGGTAATCACAGCCATTTAGTGCATGAACAAGACTCGGTTATATTTCAATAAAACCAGGGCCAGCAGTAATGTGGAGACATTTGGTCCTTTTTTCTTGTAGTTCTGCAAGAGAGGGCAACTCTAAATGTCTAGTGTGCACGGTTCTACACCAGAGAGAATGCATTTCAATTCTGCAGCTGTTTTAAGGGTGAAATTGCATCACCAGATATATTATTACAGTGACAAATATTATTACAGTGTAAGGTGAGGCGGTGGGTGGAGACCACATGTGAGATTGAGCAGGGAGTTGTGGGTATTGTAGTCCACTGTCCCTGCGGCAACTGACATAACCCTTCCAACCATGACATTTTAATCCATAGAGCTGAAAATGAGAATAATGGTGAGATTAAACACATGCAAATGCACTCGAATCCCGTGGCTCACTGACAAAGTCCCACCAGAAGAGATGCAAACAGATGTTAACACAGCTCTTCTCATTATCTCCACTACCAACATCACAGAAACCAATGAGATTGTATATCCCACCGCAACAGCAATCCTGGAGATGCTTGGGTACAAGATTAAGAGCACAATCCACAGAGATTACCCTTCTTGGAAGCGAACGGTGGAGGCCAATATCAAGGCATCAGTCCCAGAGTGATCTTAGCCAGCTATCAGAGGTGCAGAAGGAAGTGATGAAAGACAGGTCCCAGCTGAAAAAGAAGTACAGCAAGTTGTCCATAAGTGAGAGCCTGAACACTGCAAAACAAAGACTCACAGCTGTGGCTGTTAGTCTGAAGAGAGAAGCAGAGACCAAGATAATAAATGGTCTGTTCTCCGAAGAACCATCCAGAGAGTACTCCCAGCTGCAGGGGAACAATGACAAAGGAGCAGACCCACCCATAGGTGATACTTGGAAGGATATATGGGAGAAGGAGAAGTCACACAACACCAATTCCCAGTGTCTGCTGGACCTAAGAGCACACCACAGCAAGAGCAAGACCCAGTCATCATCACAACAGAAAACATCAAGCGTGAAGAGAGCTGGACAGCACTGGGACCGGTGACATCAAGCTGTATGTCGAGTGAACAAGACATGGATTCACTGATCCGCCTCACCAGGATATACAGCGATGACATTGGGATTTCATTGGGACTGGATAAGCGTGGCCAGATGGTGAGAAAGCTAGGAAAGATGATCAGGGCTGCAGAGGGAGCTAACGGGGGATGCAGACATACAGGAAAGCAGGGAGGTCAGCTACAGCCAAATACCTCCAGAGAATAAGGCAAGTCCTGAGAAGCCCGCTTACTGGTAGGAATATGATCCAAGCCATCAATATGTATGTCCTACTAGTCATCACATACCCAGCTGGGGTAATAAGATGACAATAGGAGTAAATAAAGGCCACAGATGTCAAGACAACTTCTCACAATGCACAGATGATTCCAGAGAGAGTATATGTGTGTGTGTGTGTGTGTGTGTGTGTGTGTGTGTGTGTGTGTGTGTGTGTGTGTGTATATATATACACTACCGTTCAAAAGTTTGGGATCACCCAAACAATTTCGTGTTTTCCATGAAAAGTCACACTTATTCACCACCATATGTTGTGAAATGAATAGAAAATAGAGTCAAGACATTGACAAGGTTAGAAATAATGATTTGTATTTGAAATAAGATTTTTTTTACATCAAACTTTGCTTTCGTCAAAGAATCCTCCATTTGCAGCAATTACAGCATTGCAGACCTTTGGCATTGTAGCTGTTAATTTGTTGAGGTAATCTGGAGAAATTGCACCCCACGCTTCCAGAAGCAGCTCCCACAAGTTGGATTGGTTGGATGGGCACTTCTTTGAGCAGATTGAGTTTCTGGAGCATCACATTTGTGGGGTCAATTAAACGCTCAAAATGGCCAGAAAAAGAGAACTTTCATCTGAAACTCGACAGTCTATTCTTGTTCTTAGAAATGAAGGCTATTCCATGCGAGAAATTGCTAAGAAATTGAAGATTTCCTACACCGGTGTGTACTACTCCCTTCAGAGGACAGCACAAACAGGCTCTAACCAGAGTAGAAAAAGAAATGGGAGGCCGCGTTGCACAACTGAGCAAGAAGATAAGTACATTAGAGTCTCTAGTTTGAGAAACAGACGCCTCACAGGTCCCCAACTGGCATCTTCATTAAATAGTACCTGTTAGAGCCTGTTTGTGCTGTCCTCTGAAGGGAGTAGTACACACCGGTGTAGGAAATCTTCAATTTCTTAGCAATTTCTCGCATGGAATAGCCTTCATTTCTAAGAACAAGAATAGACTGTCGAGTTTCAGATGAAAGTTCTCTTTTTCTGGCCATTTTGAGCGTTTAATTGACCCCACAAATGTGATGCTCCAGAAACTCAATCTGCTCAAAGAAGTGCCCATCCAACCAATCCAACTTGTGGGAGCTGCTTCTGGAAGCGTGGGGTGCAATTTCTCCAGATTACCTCAACAAATTAACAGCTACAATGCCAAAGGTCTGCAATGCTGTAATTGCTGCAAATGGAGGATTCTTTGACGAAAGCAAAGTTTGATGTAAAAAAAATCTTATTTCAAATACAAATCATTATTTCTAACCTTGTCAATGTCTTGACTCTATTTTCTATTCATTTCACAACATATGGTGGTGAATAAGTGTGACTTTTTATGGAAAACACGAAATTGTTTGGGTGATCCCAAACTTTTGAACGGTAGTGTATATATATATATATATATATATATATATATATATATATATATATATATATATATATATATATATATACTATATATTGCACCTTCACCATTATTCTCTCTTAGTGTCTCATACATTCTATACTTGGTATTTCCCATGCAATTTCATTCGAGTTAGGATTTCACAGAAATGCCATCGACAGAGATGGAAGTAAAACGTTCTCTATCACCTTTAACCTGCTCCAAAAAAAAAAACTCAATCTTTTGACAAACGTTTTGAAGTGTTTCTGATGTGTCAGCTTGTTTTTCTGGGTTGTTGGTTAGCTAAAACCATGGTTAGGATGAGCTAACTTGAGCTTTGTTGAACCCATGCAAAAGCTTTTGTTTTACAATGTCGATGCTGAGTGTTCTTTCAAGATGATATATGAATAACATGTAACATTAGTTAATCATTTGGAAATGTGCTGTCACTGCTAGGCCTACTTCAAGTTACAAACTCAAGAAAGTGATGCTGTATTGTTCTGTTCACCACAAAGTCACACAATAGCTGTGCATTGGCGTCCTTGTTGATTTGCAAGTGCTTGACCTGTTTCTGGATAAAAAAACCAGGAGTTGACCTTTTAAATGCTGTGAGATTTGGGTATCTTTGCTGTGACTGGAGGTTGGAGCAGTGATATCTTCGTCTGAAAGAGAGAGACAAACAGAAAAGTGTGTCGCAATAAATAAAGCTTTACCTAACCCGACTGTATCCTCAGAAGCCCTACCAGCTTTCTTTTCATTCACAGTTTGAAATCTTGCAGTGAATCCAAAACATTCTAAAGCAAGTGTGCATATTTATTTCCCTATCTGCCTGCACATGTGCACACACTCGAGCAAGAATTCAAACAAAACACAAGCAGACGCACTTACAATACATATTTATATGGGATGATCTTCACGGTGATGTGAAGGGCTCCATATAAAATGTTCACCAAAAGAAGGTATTATGTACAATGCCTCATAAACATCTATTATGCGTGGACTTATACATGGTCGAGCATCCCTTTATGCAAATAAGTCCTGAGCTGGGTAAAACCATATAGTATCTTCATGGAGAAAAAAGGGCTTAAAATCTGAACGCTTCCCTTGGATTGCAGAGATCAGCAGTGGCGCTCGCGTGCTGAGCCCAGGCAAATAACAGACATGTTTGAGCATGCAGGGCCTCTGAGTCACGGGCCTCCCTTTAATCTTTCCCCTACGCCGTCCACAACCCTCCGGCTCTGAAGAGCCAAATCCCATGATCGGCAAGCTTTATCTCCAGATTTCCAGTCAAAACTTCCACTAAATCCACATCTCTCTCTCTCTCTCTCTCGCTCTCGCTCTCTCTCTCTCTCTCTCCATCTCATATTCAAATTCAAATGGATTTATTGGCATGATGTAACACTGTACATATCGCCAAAGCAAGTGTTTGAACATTGGAAAGCTAAACATTAATTAGAAAACATATTATAGAAAATAAATTTACGACAGCAAAGAAACGCAGAACAAAAAAACAAAAAACAAACTGTCATCAAATATAACAGCAGTAATCTGTGTCAGGTGAATAGGTGTCATCTAATAGGTGAAGAAAAGCTTTTGTTATTATGAGATTTTTTTTTTAAATGATGAGGAACTGCAGCTCTGCAGGGAGCAGGTCTTCCTCCGTCTCCCCTTTTCAATAGCAAGGCTGTGCTCCCTCAGTCTGTACTTTGTCAAGGTTCTTTTTAGTTGTTGATCAGTCACCATGCTCAAATAATCTGCTATGGTGTACTATCGATTTAGAGCCAGAGAGCACTGCATCTTGATCTGTGTTTTTGTTGGTGTTGGTGTTTGCTGATAGGTGATGTAGTTTTGTTTTAACTGTTTTGTAATTTGATTGAGTCTCATTGGCGGTGTGTTCGGTTCATGTGGTGTGTTAATGGAGCAGGTTTGTGGTCTCAACCTCAGGACCAGTTCAGTAAGGGGGTTCCTATTACCCTCAGCTCTTGGCATTGCAGGGCTTGGTAATGATACAAGAGGGGTCACTTCATTTTAGGTGTGTCCAAAAGTTAGTTGCTCTTTTTGTGTTTTAGTCTTGGTGAGTATTGGCTTAATTCTGCTCTGCATGCTTGGTTTGTAGCTTTCCTCTGGACGTGTAGGAGAATCTTACAGAACTTTGCATGCAGGGTCTCAATGGGGTGTTGATCCCATTGGATAAAGTCTTGTTTTGTAAGTGGACCCCACACCTCACTGACATAGAGTGCAATTGGTTCAATAACACACTCAATTAATTTTAACCAAATTTGAATTGGTATTTTTGTTTGTATATGTTTTATGGCATAGAAAGCCTGGTGTGCTTTCCCTCTCAGCTCATGGGACTGCTTCATCAAAATGTCCAGTTGAACTTAGTTTTAATCCTAGATAGGTGTAGTGTGTGCAGTCCTCTACATGTTTTGTACCTATTGAGCACTTTGGTAGAACCTCCCGAGATCTGGATCTTTTTTGGAGTATAATTATTTTGGTCGTTTTTGGGGTTTACTGTCGTGGCCCAGGTCTGACAGTAATGTTCTAGCAGATCCAGGCTCTGTTGTAGCCATCTGCTGTGGGGGGGCAGTAGAACCAGGTCATCTGCAAAGAGTCGACATTTCACCTCCTGATGGTGGAGAATTACACCGGGCACAGAGAACTTTTCTAGTATAGTAGCCAATGCATTAATGTAGATATTGAAGAGTGCAGGGCGTAGGTTACAGCCCTGACGGACACCTCACCATTGGGTAAATTTTTTTTTTTTTTTGCCAATTGTTATGCTGCCAGAATACATTGATTTAATAACATCATATGTTTTACCCCTACATCACCCTCAGTAACGTTGTAGAACATTCTTACATGCCAATCAGAATCAAAAGATTTTTGGAAGTCAATAAAACAGGCATACATTTTGGTTTTATTTTGGTTTATATAGTTGTCAATTAGGGTTTGTAGGGTGTAAATACGATCGGTTTTGTGGCGTTGCTATAAATCCAATTTGGTGAGGAAGTTCAGAAGTCTCGTGTTCATACTACTACAGAAAACCTTCCCCGGATTACTATTCGCACAGATGCCTCAGTAATAGCTTGGTAAAAATAAATAAATAAATAGGGTCGCATTTGGTCTCCGTTTTTATAGATTGGGGTTTATAAGGCCATGATTCCAGATGTCCTACACTCAGAACCAAATTGAGTAGTTTTAATATAGGCAATTGCAATTTCTTGTTCATGCTTTTACATTTCATCCACAAGGTCAACAAGCTTTTTTAGTTTTGAGGGCCTGCAGTTTCTTAAAGAGTTCCTGCTCAGTAATTGGGGAGTCTAATGGATTCTGATTGTCAATTATAGCTAGCTCCAATTTGGTCAACTTTTAATTAATTTGGGATTGCTCTGTGTTTGGCATCAATTTGAACAGTGTGGTATAGTGTTTTAAAATGAGTTGTCCATAAATCACTGTTTTGTATAGCTAATTCCTGGTGTTGGGGTTTGTTTGGATGTTTCCAATGTTGGCGTTGATTGCCTCCTCAATTAGTGTCTGTTGCTGGTTTTTTGAGTCTGAGTGTACATTTGTAGAGTTTTATGGTCTTAGTAAAGAAAGCATCAGCCTTATAATGGTTATTTGTTTTTGGTTTGATAGTATTCAAAGATTTTTCCTAATAATTTTACAATTTGTATCAAAGCACTCATTATTTGTTGCAGTTTTTTTTTTTTTTGTTTATGGTCAATTTCAGTTGTGCCTCCTCTGCTGTTGTCTGAATACATTGTTGATATTGTTTTCTGCTAGATTGAGGCTTTCTTTACTGTATCCATTAGACTCCCCAATTACCGAGCAGGACCTCCTTAAGAAACTGTAGGACCTCAAAACTAAAAACAAAATGTATGTATTATCCAGAAAGTTGTCTAAAAGTGTTTGAATCTTTTGGGGTATACGTTGCGTTCTGGTATTGTTCTGCACTGTTTTGGTCCCATCTGAATTTATAATATTATACAGCTTACTTGATTGTGTGTGTGCGCCATTTAAATGTCTGATCTTTTAATAAGAAGGGTAATTTGGCTGTGATCAGACAGGGGTTTGGGGGATGACAGTGAATGAGCTGAGAGAGGAAGGGTCAAGGTCTGTGATGATATAATGATGATATATGGCGGCACGTTTGCCCAGTGGTTAGCACTGTTGCCTCACAGCAAGAAGGTCCTGGGTTCGAACCCCAGGCCGTCACAGGTTCTTTCTGTGTGGAGTTTGCATGTTCTCCCCGTGTGTGCGTGGGTTTCCTCCGGGTGCTCCGGTTTCCTCCCACCCTCAAAAAGACATGCATGTTAGGTTCTACCTGTACCCCTGACCAAGGCAATGGAAAGAGGAATTGGAGTTGGTCCCCAGGTGCTGCATGGCGGCTGCCCACTGCTACTAGCTACAAAGCCAGGATGGGTTAAATGCAGAGAGTACATTTCATTTGTATGTATGTACAGGGGTGGCACGGTGGCGCTGTGTTTAGCGCGGTCGCCTCACAGCAAAAAGGTCCTGGGTTCGAACCCTGGGGTTGTCCAACCTTGGACAACAGGTTGTCCTCTGTGTGGAGGTTACATGTTCTCCCCGTGTCTGCGTGGGTTTCCTCCGGGGGCTCCGATTTCCTCCTACAGTCCAAAAACATGTAGGTCAGGTGAATCGGCCATACTAAATTGTCCCTAGGTGTGAATGTGTGGGCCCTGTGATGGACTGGTGGCCTGTCCAGGGTGTCTCCCTGCCTGCTACCTGATGACTGCTGGGATAGGCTCCAGCATCCCCGTGACCCCAATTGGGATAAGTGGCTTGGAGAATTGATGGATGTATGTACAAAATGACTAATAAAGAGTATTCTATTCTATAATCTACAGTATTGTGGCCAAGAGGTGAGCAGTAGATGAATCTACCCAGACTGCCCCCCCCCATATCCCACCATTGACACAGTACAGACTGAGGCTCTGACGGAGCTGCAGGAGGTCCCTTCTGCTCTTGTGGATGAACTGGTCACTATTGTGGATTTGTGAGGTCAGCGTGTGTTCTTGTGCATGTGTTTGTGTCTCCACATATGAGCAGATTTCCCCGGGCCTGGAAATGGCATGTCTCCGTCTCAAGAATGGGGAAGATGTCCTCTGAAAAAAAGGGGGATGCAGGGGGGGGGGATATATATTGCACAGCTAAACAAGTCCTTTTCTGTTCATATGAGCTCTTTCTTTAGTGTTAACCATGTGCAATATTTGCCCATTTTTACAGGGTCAATTTGATTATACAGATCAGATTTGTACCAAATGATTAATCTCTCTATCTCTCTCTCTCTCCCCTGTCCCTCAAAGACTCTCTCACTCTTGCCTTTTCTTTTCTTTATGTAAGTATAACTGACAAAGATAATAGCTTTTATTCAGTGGTCTGGATTTGAATTGGTATTAGGACACCCCTCATCGTATTATGTGAAAGCGTGAAAGCATTATGTGTTAGCATGCGGCATGTGTGTGTGTGTGTGTGTGTCTGTCTTTTCAAGGGAGCAACGGCAGTTCAAATTTACTTTGACACTGTGCATATTGTAGCACAGTGTGATACTTTTGGCATGATCATAATAATGAAGCGAGCTTTGATCCTTGCAAAGCACTGATGTGTAATGGATCACATTTACAATTTAGTTGTGTAAATTTCCATGATAATCCCTGCCATGCTGGAGACGACATTTTGTCCCCCTTTGTGGTGTCTGCTATTGGCAAAGAATCAGTGGCATAATGAAGAAAGATGATATTGGTAGTGTTACCCTGAATACTCTTTCATATACGTTGCTTCTGGTTGGTGCAGCATCAGCAGTAATGTGGACATTGTGCCGGACCGTTGTGGTGAAGAGGGAGCTGAGCCGGAAGGCGAAGCTCTCGATTTACCAGTCAATCTTCGTTCCAACCCTCACCTATGGTCATGAGCTTTGGGTAGCGACCGAAAGGGTGAGATCCCGGATACAAGCGGCTGAAATGAGTTTCCTCCGTAGGGTGTCGGGCTCAGCCTTAGAGATAGGGTGAGGAGCTCGGACACCTGGAGGGAGCTCGGAGTAGAGCCGCTGCTCCTTCACGTCAAAAGGAGCCATTTGAGGTGGTTCAGGCATCTGATTAGGATGCCTCCTGGGCACCTTCCTTTGGAGGTTTTCTGGGCACGGCCAACTGGGAGGAGACCCCGGAGTAGACACAGAACTAGCTGGAGGGACTACATCTCCAGTATGGCCTGGGAACGCCTTGGGATCTCCCAGGAGGAGCTGCAGGGTGTTGCTGGAGAAAGGGACGTCTGGAGTGCCCTACTTAGCTTGCTGCCACCGCAACCCGACCCCGGAGAAGCGGCTGAAGATGAACAATATTCAGTGTGGATGTGAGTCTCCTACCCATCCACATACTTTGCATGTAACCCCCCCCTTTGGTCGACTGTTGTAATAGCACTCCATCAATTTCATTGCCTCAGTCCGTGTCCAAGAATGTCTTGTTCCAGTAGTGCACTTGTCGTCAGCTTGCCCTGGTTCCCCAACACCTGATGTGGGCATTTTTAATCCGGGCGACATCCGAGCAGTTATGGCTGTAGTTATATTTCTCTTGCTAAAATCTGCAACTTATAGTTAAAAAAAGGTTCTTTTTGTTCCATAGCAACAATTGTATGATTAAAAAGAAATGCAGACAGTACATGAGAGGGAGGGGAAACTGGGGGGAATAGCGTGATCCTCCCACGCGCTACGTCCCCCTGGTGAAACTCCTCACTGTCAGGTGAAAAGAAGCGGCTGGCGACTCCACATGTATCAGAGGAGGCATGCGGTAGTCTGCAGCCCTCCCTGGATCGGCAGAGGGGGGTGGAGCAGTGACCGGGATGGTTCAGAAGAGTGGGGTAATTTGCCGGATACAATTGGGGAGAACAACGGGGACAAAAAAAAAACTTGTTGTACCCCACAGCTAGCAACAGTTTGTGCATACACTGCTTTCTACTGTGCTTCACCACCTCTCAACCAATTGCTTCTTAAATTCACCAACGTCACTATGCAGACTGGCCTCACTGGCAATGGCAACTGGTCACCATACTGACAAGAGGGTCAAACAGCTGGCCTGTGGGTGCAGGAAGAACAACTTGCAGCTTCACATTTTTTTTAATAACAGCAGTGGTGACTGCAGCTTTTGGAGGACACTACCCCTTTGCATTTGTGTCTTTTTCTATCTGCATTTTCCCAAGTCCTCAAAAAGGGAGCAAAACATAGACTCCATTATTAAAAAGACCCCAGCAGTGAATCTACTTCCCCCTGGCAGCTGATGAAACTCAACCTGACACTGACAATGATGGGCCAATTCCACCGGGACATCACTGAATCCACCCTCGTCTCTTCAAAGCGCTGTCTCAGTCGGGTCAGAAATTTCACAGGACAGAGCCAGAACACGACCCATCATCCCTTCATTGGTTGCAAGCCGCCCATCCAGTGCCTCTCTATGGCTTCAGATCTAGGAGGCATCTCTTTAACCCTGGCCACATATTGGCTCTTGGCTCTGTTAAACCATACAGGATCAAATCTACACTTAAGTATGGATAATGATAGCTTCTTCTGTGTTTCCAGGGTTGTGTGGCAGTCCATTCCGTTGCCTACCAACACGGGGACCACCAGTTCGAATCCCTGTGTTAGCCCCACGTGCTACACCCCCCCCCCCCCGGTGAAACTCCTCACTGTCAGGTGAAAAGAAGCGGCTGGCGACTCCACGTGTATCAGAGGAGGCTTGGTAGTCTGCAGCCCTCCCCGGATCGGCAGAGGGGGTGGAGCAGCGACCGGGATGGCTTGGAAGAGTGGGGGTAATTGACCGGATACAATTGGGGAGAAAAAGGGTGGGGGAAAAAATCCTAAATAAATAAATAAGATGACCTCTTCCTCCCAGTGTGCCACCACTGGGGATGGAAATCGTGCTGGAGCAGCCGCATGACTTCCAGTTTCCCCCATGCTCTGGTGAAGGTCACTAGGCTAAAACGTTAGCATGTTAGTTAGCATGGCCAGAATGAATTGGTGAAATTGAAACCGAAATTAAGTCATCTGTGTCTTGAAGATCTCTGTGTGTGCTACCGTTCTACCTTCAGGCATTTTTTTTGTGTGTTGGTATCCATTTGTATTCCCTGTAAGGTCTTCTGTCCCTACACCGCCATCACATGTAATCAGTGAATGGGGACACATCAATAGCGTCAATCAGGCAGAAAGACGACAGAGTTGCAAATTTGAAGTCTTAACACTGCGGCTTACTGGTGTTTCGTGTCGGGGCTTCAGAGATCGACTGCTGTGCTTACACACCCAGCATCAGTGCACACCGGCTATATTTTCACTCTTGTCATTATTGTGCCACATAGCTGCAGAAATTATCTCATAATACTTTTGTAATAAATTATGGAACTGAAAATTGTATTTAGATTTGCAGTGAGGCGAAATCTACTGTGGTGCACATTGACAAAAAAGCAGTGGGCCAGAACCAACAAGCTTTAGGGAAGTGGCAAAGAAACGAAACTCTGGATCAGTTTGGAAATGTTGCATGTAATATTTATTTCCTCTAGATTAATCCTGCAGACAATATTTAGCTAGTTTTGTCCAGAGGCTCTACCCCAGAAAGCTGATACAAAAGCTGAAAACTGCTGCTAAAACTGAAGCTAAAGAGTAACCTTCCAGCAGCACATGTGTTAGCTTGCATGGCCGCTCAGCTAAATATGTAAGAGTGGATTTTTTCTTTTTTTTTTTTTTTTTTTGGATTGTCTAAATTAAAAAATTCAAACGATGGAAGTGCACAGAAACCTCTTGATGTTTTTAAGTTTGCTAGCATGATACATGGAATAACCGCCAGGCTACAGCAACACTAGCAAGGAAGAACAGGCTGTTTGAAGATAACGGTAAAACGAACCCCCCTACCACCCCTTTTTTTCTCTCTCCAATGGTATCCGGCCAATTACCCCACTCTTCCGAACAGTCCCGGTCGCTGCTCCACCCCCTTTGCCAATCCTGGGAGGGCTGCAGACTACCACGTCTCCTGGGATACATGTGGAGGGCCCAGCCAGCCGCTTTTTATTTCACCTGACAGTGAGTAGTTTCGCCAGGGGGACGTATCGCGGGGGAGGATCACGCTATTCCCCCTAGTCCCCACCCCCCATCAGGTTCCCCGACCGACCAGAAGAGGCGCTAGTGCAGCGACCAGGATGGATACCCACATCCGGCTTCCCACCCGCAGAGATGGCCTATTGTGTCTGTAGCGACGCCCGACCAAGCCGGAGGTAACACCGGGATTTGATCAGGCAACCCCTTTGTTGGTAGACAACAGAACAGACTGCTACGCCCCCCAGACCCGCCCCCCACCTTCTGAAAGCCTGTATTTTAACAAGACACGACGTGTCTAACGCTTCCTAAATGTGCAACATAGGGTACAAAGTACAATATTCTTTGTGATTTTCATACGTTATAAGCAAGGGCAGAATCATTTTCAATTTTGTTCTTGATGTTGTGAATTTAGCTAATTCGGCAGGGCAGCTCCTTAAAGGGGGTATGAGTTACCCATGTAGACTAATGTAAATCCTGCAGGGAAGCTAAACGTTAGCATCTGTCTGGTGGGGAAGCGCCAACAGGCAAAGGTAGCTGGCGGTAAAAGAAGCTGTTGGATACCGCTCCCCGGAACCACTCCAGGGATACCCGTACCGAATTTTAAATTCTAGCCTGTGTTCGAATGTACTTCTGTTCATGAGGAACACCTCAGGGAGCATACTGCGGTACAGCTTGTATTCTGCAGACATCATAACACTTCAAAAAGTCAGGTTTTTTTTCAGGACTCTTTTTTGAAGAAAAAAACGGGATGATTTGCAGAAAGATACCGATATATTTCAGATATTTCCCAATGTATTATGGATGGGTTTTTTTTTTTTTTTGCTTTGCCCCAGGGTTGTGAAACATTTTTTTTCTCCCTTTTATGGAACAAAATGTGATCTATCCCATTTAGGGCTTATGAATAAAATACAAAGGGAGGCAAAAAAAAAAGAAAAAAGAAACTTGCACATCAAGACAATCTGAAATGTTTTGCACTGCATGTCACTTGAAGCACCGCTAAGCTATGCCGCCTGCGTCCTCCAGCAGGTACACTGTGGCGTGAAAAATCCTCTCTTGAGCTTCTGTTGTTTTCTCATCATTACAAGGGAAAACAAAACAGCGCTGCTGCACCGTCAGCCGCCACTAACCAAAACTGACACCTAATGCCAATTTGCATACACCTGGGAGAAATCTCACACTTTCTTCCCCTTCACATTTGGTACGAGACCCTTTTTTAATGCTACAGCAGAAGAAAAGGGAAAAAAAGTGCAGACAATCCGTCTGTTTGTGCCTTGTTTTCTAGTTTTCTTGCAAAAAAAAAAAAAAAAAAGTCACCCAGTCAAGTCTAGTTATTCACAGCTATTTCATTAGCAGACCCAAAATAAATAAATAAGCAAATAAATAAGTGGGAGAAAGAAAAAAAAAGTGGGGGGGGGAAAAACAAAAAAAACAAAAAAGGGAAAATCCCCTCCAGGGTTGTTTGTCTTTGTGATTCCAAAAACTAGCGGCGGCCCAAGTTCTGAAATACAACCACCAGTGGAAACTTGGATGTTAATTAAAGAATGCAAATTTCATGTTTCTGGTCCAAGGCTGACAAACACTGAAGGCCCAGAGGTCCACGAGAGGGAACACACACACACACACACACAGAAACACAAAGCAACATCGACTCGGACGGACACACACACACACACACACACACACAACTGAATGCCCTAATCAGTCTCTCACATCCCTTTTGTTATAAAAGATACAGATAAGGCAGGCGGCAAGGCAAATGACCTTATGGGGGAGTGGGGGGGGGCTGATTATACAGAAGTTATATGTTCATAAATATGTTTACCAATATGCAAAGAGAAGGCATGAAAACTGGGTCAAAACTTTCCCAAAGTTTTAAGAGACCAACATGCCGTAGTCTGCATACCAATGCACAGTTAGGGTGGTGTCTAGCCAACGCGCGGGGAATGGTTGTTTGCAAAAGTGCATGCACATACTCAGGGGTGGGATGGCTCAGGAGGTAGAGCGGGTCGTCTAGTAATGGGAAGGTCGCTGGTTCGATCCTCCGGCTCCTGCGGAAAGCGTGTCGAAGCGTCCTTGAGCAAGACATCGAACCCCGCGCTGCTCCTGATGAGCAGGTTGGCACCTTGCATGGCAGCCTCCACTAACTGTGTGTGTGTGTGTGTGTGAGTGTGAGTGTGAATGTGAGGCGTATATTGCAAAGCACTTTGAGTGGTCAGTAGACTAGAAAAATGCTGTATAAATTCAGTCAATTTACCATTTCCACGCACACTTTTACCGTGAGCTTTGCAGGTCTTTGGAATATGACACCATTGTGTAATATTCTGTGTTTCTATGCTGTTTTTCCGCTTCCGGTGTGGGAAGATGGTGGCGCGAACTTACGTTTGCGGCGGCCTCACCCAGTGCCGTCAATGCAGTGTCTTTGTCCACGTCTGCGTCTAAGTTTGTGTCTAAGAGCTGCCGTTGGATCGGCTGGGGGAGCCTGGTCTGCTGCATCCTGTGGCCCCGGGGACTGCGGCCCTGCCCGGAGCTGTGCCCAAAGAGGAAACACTTAGGGCGGTCTGACAGGACACAGAGCTGGGGCAGGCTAAGCTAAGTGCTAGCCCATGCAGACCAGCAGTTCCGGTAACACCGAGGACGGTCTGGCAGCGGCCTCGCCTGGCGTTGAATGTGGTTTTGGTGTCGTCATGTGGAGTGCGGGGAGGTGTGTCGAGGGTGTCTGGCTGGGAGAGCTGGCGTTGGATCGGCTCGGGGAGCCTGGTCTGCTGTGTCCAGTGAGCCCAGGGACCACGGCCCCGCCTAGAGCTGCGCCCGAAGAGGAAACACCGAGGGCAGCCTGATGGACGTGGGAGTGGGGCAGGCTAAGCTAACTGCTAGCCCATGCAGACCGGCAGTTCCGACAGTCATCCTGGTTGGCGTTCGTTCTCTTGGACAGTGACATTTTTTTCTTTTTTTATGTTGGATGTGTTTTTGTAGTTTTGTAGTTTTTGTATTTGTTTATTTTATTTTTTTTGTAGCTTGTACTTGTAGGTTTTGGATGTGTTTTTGTCTTTGTGTTGCACTGCTGTGGGATGGGGGAAACAACGTTTCATTTCATGTACGCAAGTACATGAAATTACAAATATTTTTTCCTGATTCTAATTTTTTTTTTAAACACCAACCAAACCGCTAACATTGTGTTTTAATTTGGGGGAATTCTCAAGTGTATCGGATCAGATTAAGAATCACACACATACACACACACACATACTACTTAGATGTTTTGATTACAGTTGTATTTATAATAGAGGAATCATTTACTAGAAATGTTCAACGCATCCTTCTAGGGATTCATTATCATGCCGTCTGCCCGCGTTGTCACAAGGCTGCCTACAGAAGACTGCCTACAGAAGACTGCCTGCAGAAGACTACCTACAGAAGACTGCCGGCAGGAGGCTGCCTGCAGAAGGCTGCCTACAGAAGACTACCTACAGAAGACTGCATACAGAAGGCTGCCTACAGAAGACTGCTTATAGAAGACTGCCTACAGAAGACTGCCTACAGAAGACTACATACAGAGGACTGCCTGCGGAAGACTGCTTACAGAAGGCTGCCTGCAGAAGACTGCTTACAGAAGACTACATACAGAAGACTACTTACAGAAGACTACATAAAGAAGACTGCCTACAGAAGACTACATACAGAAGTCTACTACAGAAGACTACTTACAGAAGACTACATAAAGAAGACTGCCTACAGAAGACTACTTACAGAAGTCTACTACAGAAGACTGCCTACAGAAGGCTGCCTACAGAAGACTGCCTGCAGAAGACTACCTACAGAAGTCTACCTACAGAAGACTACCTACAGAAGACTACCTACAGAAGACTGCTTACAGAAGACTGCCTACAGAAGACTACATACAGAAGTCTACTACAGAAGACTGCTTACAGAAGACTACATAAAGAAGACTGCCTACAGAAGACTACTTACAGAAGTCTACCTACAGAAGACTGCCTACAGAAGACTGCTTATAGAAGACTGCCTGCAGGAGGCTGCCTGCAGAAGGCTGCCTACAGAAGACTACCTACAGAAGACTGCATACAGAAGGCTGCCTACAGAAGACTGCTTATAGAAGACTGCCTACAGAAGACTGCCTGTGGAACTTCTCCTCTTCAGGGGACATGCCTGCATATAGCCTCAAATTCAAGCTGAAAATCTGCTTTTGTTATCTCTCATTCGTGTTGTCTTCCAGCAGCCGATGGATTTCATGTACAGTACAGATGAAAAAACCCAACCGTGAGTCATTTTCACTGCCCAAATAGTCGCTGTATAAATATACACACTGAGACGGGAGGGGGGGGTGGCAGATTGTCTGACATGCCGATAGGGGAACACACGGGGGGGAAAAGAACAAAACAAATACAAGCATTCATTTCAAAGTGGCAGACCCTTTATTTATTCTAGTGTATGGGAGAGACGAATACTACAGTTGGTAAAAGCACAGAAGGGGGTATCAGGAGGGGGCACTTCATATGATTTGCTCTTTGAGCCACTTACCATAGATGAGCATGTCCGCCTGCACATATGCGAACACACACACACACCTATCCTCACTGCCATAGTCACACACACCTAGCCCTGTTTGGCGTGTTGTATGACATGGGAAAAATGGTAAACTGGTGCTTGCAGACGGTTATGTCCACAATAATGTTGACATGTTTTATCGCTATGGAGTTCCCTCAGGGTGTTATTCTGTGTGTTGTGTGTGTTGAGGGGGGGGGGGTGCTTTACACAGTAAATTACATCAGGGAGGCAGACCCCCCCCATCCTTTTTTTACCTAGCCCATATACTGTGAGCTCACTGGTTGCGGGTGTATACATGTGTTCTAAGTGTGCATATGAATACATTTACTGCATACAGCACATTGGAACCACAAACCCAAATTATAGTTTTTTTTCTGCACTGCCTCGCCGTGACTTGGTACTACTGAACATGGGTCTTGAAACTTGCGGAGGTTTATTGTCTCGCAAAAAAAGGACACTTCACACGGACCTGTTGACACCGGGGCTTGAGCCCAAATCATCCGTAGGAAGGACGGCCGATGGGTCGATGTGTTTCTGCTAGACTGCTTCCTAAAAACTGCTCAGCAATGATTTTCTGTTGTATTATGCTCAAGGTGTTGTTATCTTGTTGACAGCCTTAGTGCTGTGTTTGATCAAAACCAGAATTCTGATCCTCAATTTAAGAAATTGGTTCAGTCTCAAGTGATGGCGGTTAGATTTGCCTTTTTTCCCTTCTTCCTTTTCTTACATACTTGGAGTGGTTTTCGTTGAGAAATGATTGGAGGGGCGGCTAAGCGCTGTTATAAGAGGACGTCACTGTGAGGTGCCGACACGTACCTGTTTAGCAGTTTCCAGGGCCTCACTTATGGACATCTTGCTGTACTTCTTCAACCAGAGCTTGATTTTCATCAAACCTTTCACCTCGGTTAACTGGCTAACATCTCTCCGTGTTGCTTTTGATCTGGGCTTCCAGCTGTCTCTTCCATGGAGGGTACTGGTTCCTGTGTTCTTAATCCTGTACCCAAGCATCTCCAGGACTACAGATGCAGTGGCATATACAAGCTTGATGGTCTGTGGTATGGTGGCAGTCAAGATACTGCACAAGGCTGGGTTCACATCTGCATCTGCAAGCAGACTTATGTATATATATATATATATATATATATATATATATATATATATATATATATATATATATATATATATATATTTATATGGTTTAGAAAAAGTGGTGAGATTTGCTGACTTCTTGTAAGTATGCAAAGGCTCATTTTTGCTGTGCTTACATTTTTTGGGCAGGGGAAGTCAGCGCAAACTATATGCAAAGTTTGTAGAGATACAGTTTCATTATACTTGAATAATTAGTCTAAATACATTTTTTTCCTGGACTTGAGCCCCTTTTCTTTCTCTCTCCCCACCCAATATATAAATCATACAGACATTAAAAAACACACTAAAACTAATTGGCGGATACACAGCAGCATATATTAATGTGCAATTATTCATGCATAAATGCAAATTCAGACTCTCCTGCACATATAAACATGCATGTGAATATGAGCATGTTGCATGCGTTCACATGTGTGTGCACACATGTGCATCTTAAAAGAAGCAAACATGCACACAGATGCACACATACAGCACAACTTGACAGGTTACTACCAAGCTATTAACTCGGTAACAAAGGAAAACACAATATCGTATCTACTCATCCACTGGGAAATATCATTTTCTTAATGTATTCTGACTTCTTGTTCTCTGTCCTCTTGTGCAACCTACAGCTAACACAATATTCTTACTCAGTTTTGCTAGCTTAATTTATTTATTTATAACAGAATTATGTCCTCATCAACATTCTACAAAATTCCACGGGCAGAACAGGCTTGTTGGCGGGAAATGGGGAAAACAAAAGGCACAATCTGTTTTTGACAAACGACACGCCAATAGTTCTGCTGATAGAATGATCGAGAGGGACTTAGTCGAGCTGTCTCCAGAAGTGGCTGTCAAAAGGCCGAATACAATATCACTTAGAGTGGGTATCATTCATACACCTGCTTTATATATCGTGTGGGATCTGTTTGTGATTCAGCAGATGCAATTGATCAACATTTGAACGTTGAAATATGGGGGTTTTGGTAGTGGGACAGAGTTGGCTTTGTCGGCTTCAGACAGAGAGCCTGGAGTGTCTCTGTGGCATCAGCAACTCACCTGCAGGGGGTTAGTGATGATCAGTCACAGCTATGCTACATTTGTTATTTACTCCTGTGTACATATACTATAGATTTACAGTATTTCCTCTGCAGTAAGCCTTGAATGGGGGAAATGTTAGGATGCATCAGCGTGACGCATCCTCAAGATGTGACTGCAATGTCTACAAGTTATATAAATGATCAAGAAAGAGAACTGCTTTAAAGTAGTGACTCCGGATGGGAACATCTGTTTCTTATACAGCCTGTGCCAAGTGGTGGCCCATACCTGGGACATCTCCTTTTATTTGGGGGGGGGGGTTTGTACTTGGCCAATTACCCTATTTTCCAAGCCGTCCCGGTCACTGTTCCACCCCCTCTGCCAATCCGGGAAGGCCTGCAGACTACCACATGTCTCCTCCGATACATGTGGAGTCGCCAGACACCTCTTTTCACCTGACAGTGAGGAGTTTCGCCAGGGGGACGTAGCACGTGGGAGGATTATGCTATTCCCCCCAGTTTCTCCCCCCTCCCCCCGAACAGGCGCCTTGACAGTGTAGCAACCAGGACACATACCCATATCCGGCTTCCCACCCACAGATACAGCCAATTTTGTCTGTAGGGACGCCCGACCAAGCCATAGGTAACATGGGGATTTGAACCGGCGATCCCCATGTTGGTAGACAGCAGAATAATAGACTGCCATGCTGCCCGAACGTCCGGGTAGTGTGGGACATCTTTAAAGACGGAATCAGGAGCAAGACCAGGGGAATTTCCGCTAGGGCAGGCACTTGAAAACTTCACCCCACTCCAGGACAACCAAATTAGTGCATTGTTTGAGCTTGCAAGCACTCAAGAAGGTGACTGATTTCCCATGAAGCAGCTGCTGGACCAGCTGACCGTGCACAACATCAGAGTGGCCGTCATAGCCTTTAATACCTGTGCACCCAGCTTTGGTAGATGTGCTCAGAACCTATATGGAAACTCACTTGGATGGCATTGAGATGGCAGCTGGGGTGTGCTGCTGCCATTTCATTGTTTTTTGCCTTTATACTGATTGGAGATACTAAAAAAAACAAAAAAAAAACAGTGCACAACCTCCTAGGAGTAAAACAGAGCCATTATCAGCATGTAAAATTGGCTGTCCTGGATCAAGTGGCATTATCACCAGAAGAACATTGTTGCCATTTCAGGATGCTCTACTTGGCTGCTATGGTACATTTTTTCTTTCTATCCATCATATCCTCTCTCCAGCAACTCTCCAGCCTTATCTCCCTCTCCTCTCCAATCCCCACCCACACCTCTAGGACTCCTGCCCAGGGACCTGGGGAGTTCTCATCATATCCCAGCCAGCTCCGATGAAGGCTCCATTGACTCCGATTAACTTCCCCAAGGATGATTACCCACTCAGGCAGCTTCATGATGATACTCTATGCTCAGCCTACAGCTAAGTGATATGGGTTGATGGTCAATAGACACACCTTGACAGCACTCATTTAATGTTCTTTTCTTTTTTTTGCAATCTTCAGGGATAGACTCTAGACTGAGTCATGACAATCTGAAAGGGAAAGGGATAACCCGGTTGCCAGTAACCAAGAGACATCAGGAATTATATTTCAGGTGGCTCATCATAACCCAATGGTTTATCACCTTGGATATGAGAAATCATTTGCATAAATAACGTATTTTTTATTGGCTAGTAAGTAGGAGCAGTGATGTTACCTGTTCTGAATGTCAAATAGTTAATCACCTGGCCACTGTATATGTGCCATCCCATCCCTTCCCATTGATCGAAGTTCCCTTTCAAAGAATGGATCTTACTAAGCCCTTACACCATAGTACACTGGCACATAACTTTATGCTAGTCCTGAAGGATTAGGCGTAACAATATCCTAAATCAGTGCTATTGTGTAATATTTCTTAAACGTTTATGGTGTAGGAATTGGTTCATGAAGCCCCCCCCCCCCGAAGTTGGAATCTCAAAAGAGATCCAGGCTGATCAGGACACCTTGTTTATGTCAAGCACACTAGATGTCCTGTTCAGGTTGCTGGGCATCAGATCAGCACAAACCAGTGAGTGCCATGCAGAGACAGGTTGCCTGGTAGAGCAGTCTCATAAAACAACAATGTCCATGATCTGCCCATCCTGGACCAAGATGGTTGCATCAGGGATTTATGGTTCAATCCTCCCTTGTTTGCTGTGCGTGATGCTAGCCAGGCCTTGTTCTCAGCTGTAATGCGTCTGTATGGCTCTCTGTTGAATATTGCAGGGTGAATGACGTGTCAGGGTTTGATGCTCACCCAGAGCCCCGGGTCAACAAACTCCTGGATTGGAGAGGCACAGCTGGTTTTTTCATGGCATTTGATTTCATCAATATAATAATATAAGGGGGGAAAAAACTGCTGTCTTTAATTTGCATGACTTGTTTCATTTTGTCGCTCCCATCTTTGGGTTGTTCAAGGCCTCAGTGATGAATCTGCTAGTGGGTCGTTCTTCTCCACTCCCTGGGTCACCCGTTTGCAGCTTTTCAGAGCCATGTTCTGCTCCCCTAAGATCCCACGTGTATAACACACACACACACACACACACACACACACACACACACACACACACACACACACACACATATATATATATATATATATGCATTTAACACATCCTAGCTGTGTAGCTAGGAGCAATGGGCCGCCGCTGTGCAGCACCCGGGGACCAACTCCAGTTCTTTCCATTGCCTCAGTCAAGGGCACAGACAGGAGTATGAACCCTAACATGCATGTCTTTTTGATGGCGGGAGAAGCCGGAGCACTCATAGAAAACCCACCGCAGACATGGGGAGACCACGTAAACTCCACCACAGAGGACGACCTGGGATGACTGCCAAGGTTGGACGACCCCGGGGTTCGAACCCAGGGCCTTCTTGCTGTGAGGCGACAGTGCTAACCACTGGGCCACCGTGCCACCCATGTCGTTACGTTTGATAGTTGTGCGTGCTATTTATGTATTTATTTATTTTCCTCATATACATGCACAATGAGAAAGAATTTCCCCACAGGGATTAATAATGTAGCAAAAATAACAACAATAATAATGATCATCATCATCATCATTATATACAGGGCTGAATTATGGGGCAGCACGGTGGTGCAGTGGGTAATGTGTTCGCCTGGTTTCCTGCCACAGTCCAAACACATGTAGGTCAGGTGTGTGTGTGTGTGTGTGTGTGTGTTGGCCCTGTAATGGACTGGCGGCTTGTCCAGGGTGTCTCCTCACCTGCCACCCAATGATTGCTGGGGTAGACTCCAGCATCCCCTCGACCATGAGTAAGGAAGGAAAAGTGGTTTGGATGATGGATAGATGGATGGATGAGTGGATGGATGGATGGATGGATGGGCTGAATTCTGCAAATCTGTAACACGACTGCCAAAATCGTGAGTGACGTTTGCTCCGTCAAGTCGATGGACCACCATTCAAACTCAGTGAGAAAAGAAAAAACAAGATAAGAAAGTAAGACACAAGCACCGGGCACATATACATTGAAAACGACAAGATAAGAAACGTCCAATTTTTCTCCACAGAATAGCAACACACATACGCTAGAAACGGGGCCGCACAATTTCACGCAACTGGCCTGATTGATTAGAGACACAATCAAAAAGGGCTGATTCGATTATCAGAATACATTGGTCAGGTTGCAGCCCTGGCCGTGTCCTTAAGCTGCGTCACCAAGGCCAATATATCACTTCCGCCGTCTGACTGAGACCTCGTAAAACTTCCCCCTCCCCTGTCGGGGGGGGGGGGATCTTTAATAACAGGAAAAATGCGTCAAACCTCGTTTGTCATTTGTGTATGATGGACCGTCCTCCAAACTTGAATAAACTGCTTGGATTGCATGGATCATTTCTCTGAACTCGGCAGGGGGAGAGAGCTCCGCCGCAGCCCCTCTCCGCATCGACCCAGTGAGCATGAAGGACAGCAGGCCAAATTTAACTGTCTGTGAAGACAACACTCTGGGAATTTATGACCCTTGACCTTCACAGTGTCTCTAAGCACAGTGCTCGGCGCTACCGGTGCATTCGGGGACTAATGACTCTTGACTCCAAAAGTTTGGGCTTTGCCTGCCTGGCCAGCTGGGTATTAATCTCCATACTCGCGCGTTCTGCCCATGTGTGTGCACGCATTTTTTGCCCGGCGTGTGTTTGTGCGTCCCCCCGGTGTTGGCGTCTTAAATCCTCGCCCGCTTAATTATAAATCCCTCCAACTGTCGTCGGCTCACCGCTGTATTCCCCAGAAGCCTCTGTTAATATTTCACGCCGCTGTCTCGTCCCCCAAGCCATGCGGCCGTGCGGCAGTTAGGCCTTGTGTGCAGCCTTTCAGGGCCGGCCGGCGTGCTCTCTGAGGACACGCGGACCTGTTCGCCACGAGAGGGAGGAGAGGTGGGATTCTTATTTTACCCTTTTTAAGTCTTTCAAAATGGATGCCTATTTTATGCACCGCTCCCGGTGCGGGAAGATGGCGGGGTGAATTCACATTTGCGGCGGCCTCACCCATCCCGTCCGTGCAGTGTCTGTGTCCATGTCCT
>NC_079231.1:19723514-19728514 GCF_029633865.1 Lampris incognitus | reverse complement strand
CTACAGGTAAGAGGAAACACATATTTGCATGCAAACATATCCCGCCATTCACGTGTGCACATGTTAACGTGTATATTATGTGTATGGAATTACACACACACACACACACACACACACACACACGCAATAATACACACATTTACACATGATAATAATGTATGCAAAAAATACATGGCTGGATGAATTTTTTGCTTGCAAACATATCTACACAAAGGAAACCTAAAAACAAATCACACAAAAAAACGTTGCATGAGAGGATCTAATTTAAGGTGGCCTTGTCAGGTAACAGCAGCGCGACCTTCCTACAGAAGTGGTAGTTTTAAATTTAAGGTGAAATTTAAGTGCTCCGTTGCCAGATTCTACCTTTTTATTCGTGTGTTAATTGTCAGTCTTTTGACAGCCTCAAGATGTGTTTTTTCCAATTACGCTGAGTGTGCCCTTATAAATAACTGTACACCTCTAGAGACGTGGCAAAGGAATGCCAAATGGATTCATCCTTAAAAGCCACAAAACGTGAATATATAACGTTGCTGGCAGATGAAAACCTCATATTAACCCTTTACTGTTCTCACAGAAAGGTGATTCAGTTCATCAGGACACAACATTTACTGAGACTCATCACATCGCTCATCTAATTGGTGTCATCAGTCCTAAACTGCCTGCAGGTGTCCCCACCCTTATAAACAATACAGTGACGTAAAAACCGAAACCAACGATCGGTTTCATATGCAAATGAATCGTGACCATTAACTAGAGTTTCAAACGGCCGTGTGTACTGTTCACCGGGGATTGGGTAATAGTTGCAATCACGGCATTGTAAGATGGCAACAGATGTACTCTTAACAATTACGGAGGACCGCGAGGAAGTAGCCTAAAACGTAACTATAGGTTGTAATAAGCCTACTTGTACAAACGACCTATGGGGTCGTTTCTTGGTGGAGGACAGTCTCACTTTAAGAGATGGGGGTTAGCTGAGGTGAAGCGCCACTAAAAAGATGTGTGTAGAGTAAACTCTTAAAAGTTGTTGCTGAGGTCGTCGTTTTCATTTCCTATTATACAGTTTAGGGGCGTATAAGCACAATGCTGCTGTACCATGAGTCTTAGTTTGTGTTCCTGGAACAGTTAGGAGAATAGTTTCATTAAATCTAATGCCCTGCAAGGAGCATTTGTGCAGCATATCATCTATGTAGGGAGAAAGTCAATTACAATATTTGTAAATAAGTAAAACAATCTTAAAAATCTATTCTAGCAGTAATTTGCAGCCACTGAAGCAGCGTCTGGATCATAGAATGTACTAATTACATACCTAAAGTGTGTATTTATTACTGCAAAGTATTGGGACATACTGTGGCGAGCTGGCGTGGAAGAAGTGGAGAGGCAGATCTCATTTTAATGGCAACTCCCATGTCCCATACACACACGACCCCCGGGAGGGCTCTTTTATTTTGACAATAGCCAGAACAGGCCAGATCTGACAACACATAACAACTCCCCCCCCCAGGTCATAACTGACAACATCAGTCTAAGTCATGGTCCTACAGTCACTCAGTCCGAGTCGAACCCCAAAACAAACACAACAATAACCACAACATCATTAAAACACAATTTAAACTCCAGCATTAACAGTCCCATGAGTTCTTGTGCTCCCCCAGTGTGAAGCCTCTGGCAGTCAGAGCAACAGCCTCCCCCAGTCGCTACATAGCCCCCACCTGATGGGTCAGTCATCCCCAATGGACCCCATCACCCAATACATAGTTCCCCAAAAGTCTAGGGTGTTGATGTTGATGAACAGACCGACCAAAGTGCTGTGTGTCATAGGACCTCTTCTGCCACACACCGGAGCCATCCAGGCCCGGGGGTTGCAGGAGTCGCAGCAGTGCACATTACAGCTACATGTCTTGTCAACAACCAGACCAGTAGAACCACCCCCGGAGACGATGGAGAGTCTTGGCGTTCCCATAGTGCCCCGCCCCACCGAGCCATGGACCATCTGGAGAATATGGGGACGGAGCACATGGGGAACCGATATCTGCAAGAGGTCAGTCCCTTGTCCAGGAGCTTGCCACCTCTAATACACCAACTCGTCGTGGAGCTAAAAGTTTCCCCACTGCAAGTGGTAGGCCTTTACCTTGGGCCCCAGCGCTGACACCTCTGTCCATTTGGGGTACCGCCCTGTCTCCAGCCAGCCCTTCACCATCAGGGTCATGTCTGCCTCCTGCTGCTGTCTTAGTGGCTGAGTGGTCATGGGAACAACCTCTCCTCATTGCTGACGGTCTGGACGGCTGCCACTGTCGACATCATCCGGCCCTGCTTCTCCTGCCTCTAGCTGCTCCCTGCTCGGTCAGTGAAGGGTAGTCGCCCAAATCGCCTGCATAAATTATAATATGTACAATCTAGTATGCCTGCCTGCTGCATAAATTAGACTTGGTGGACTCGCATCCAGGAGGAAGTCGTTGTGTTGTAGGTCTACACGTCCTGGCCAAAAGAAAACTGAGACCCCGTTTACACTTGGTTTTAAAATGTGTTTTTTTGCGATCGGATCACAAGTGGACAGCGCTAAATACAAGTGTAAACAACCAGCAAAACGTTTATGAACCCGGTTACTCAAACCACTTACCGAGGTGGTCTGGGACGCATCTGACCACATGTCTTTGTGAAGTTAAACGCTAATGTGTCCTGATGCGTCCCCGACAAGGACGTAACAGGAAATCTTCTTCTTCTTCTTCGGAGTAAACAAAATCTGATCACAAGGGGTCAGCAGGACGCATTTGGAGACGCATGATAGACACAGGTGTAAACGGCAATGTGTCTCGCTGTTCACACCTAACGACAATTGTTAGTACGGCCGATTCACCTGACCTACATGTCTTTGGACTGTGGGAGGAAACCGGAGCAACCCGGAGGAAACCCACACAGACACGGGGAGAACATGCAAACTTCCACACAGAGGATAATCCCCAGGGTTGGCCAACCTCGGGGTTCGAACCCGGACCTTCTTGCTGCGCCACCGTGCCCCCCCCCCCCCAGGGAGACATATAAGGGGGAAAAGTCAACATGATGTAACCTGTGTGCCCACCAGCCGGAGCGTTTAGGGGTCCGGTGCGTCCAGATTGCCTCTTCGCCAGATTTGGTGTACGCTTACCTTAACTGTAAAGTCCATAAAAGGTTTAATCATCGGGAAGATCAAGAAGGAGCCCATCCTCGCCTACCCGAGACAGCCATAGCAATGTTTTACCACTGACTTTAACACAGCTGCACCAGGCTATAGGACTCTTTTATGGCCCGGTTTATTTGGTGCATTCCTATCTGTCGTAAGTTGTAGTGTACTTTTCTTAGGTCAATTTTAAGTTTTAACGTGTGTCATTGATGCTGTCGTTTGTCAGCCAAGGTCAGCTTGCTGGTTAGATAAGGTCTAGAGGGCCGACACCATTGTGGCCGAAGATGACAGAGGCGAGGCTTGGCTCAAGAAAGACCGCCACGCAACAGTCGCACGAAGTCCATCAGGGTTGGTTTTGTGGTTATAAAAGTCAACACACTAGGGGCGTCAGGGTAGCGTAGCGGTCTATTCCGTTGCCTACCCAACACGAGGATCGGCGGTTCGAATCCTCGTGTAACCTCCGAATTGTTCGGGCGTCCGTACAGACACAGTTGGCCGTGTCTGCGGGTGGGGAGCCGGATGTGGGTATGTGTCCTGGGCGCTGCACCAACACCTGCTCTGGTTGGTCGGGGCGACGACCGTCCCAGTTCTCATTAAGCGTGTCTTTTTCAGAGATGTATGCAATATTAATCTGTTCTTATGCAAGGGGTGTGATCTGAATCCATAGCACGAGTGCAAGTTTAAGGTGTATAAGAATGTATATGTAGTATAGGACAAACATTTGAAAAAATAAAACAAAAAGGATAATCACATTGGGGAATGCAGAGCCAAACATAGCAGGCACATCATCATTTTCACTGATCTCATTAAAGCGTAAGACACAGCTGATAGAGTGAGAAATTCTGTTCCAACTGATTTTTTTTAGCAGGACACGCTCATCCCTCTCTCTCTCTCTCTCTCTCATCTCTCTCTCTCTCCTCTCTCTCTCTCTCTCTCTCTCTCTCTCTCTCTCTCTCTCTCTCTCTCTCTCTCGCCTCTCTCTCTCCTTCCCTCACCTCTCCACAGGTATTACATCCCAGGTGATTATTTCATACATTCCTCTCTGAGTCATCAGTGCCATTATAGCGCCGTTAGCATTAACCTCGCCCTTTAGAGATGCTCCGGGGGAAGCTACCCCCCTTAATCAAATAAAAATAAATATAAACATTCTTTAGTAGTATCACTGCATGCTCTCCCCCTCAAGTCACACGAGTTTTCACAGTACAGCCGGATTTTCCACCTCTGTCAGGAGGAATACGGTGTTACTTCATCCTAGGGAAAATTCCCTGGTGGTTTCCCGTCAGAGGAGTTACTGAAATTCACGCAGTATGGCTCGAGTGCAGGGGTTAGTTAAGAGTTTTTGGAGAGTCACATTTGACTGGCCACCCAGTCTCGAGCCCATGCCAAGAGACGAATGCGTCAACCGTCATGCCCAAGGTTTGCAAAAATAATAAATAAAGGATTTCTCCTTTTTTTTTTCTCTTCAACCGGAGTACCGAATTTAATGGAGTTCAACTCTCTTGGACTCACCCCCCTGCTAGACTTCTTCCACAAACCACTGGAGAGCCGTTCAATCCAGCGGACACTAATTGTAAAGGTGTCATTCATGACAGCAAGAACTCTTGACTTCCTCGGAGGGCAAGGGCCTTCCCCGGTCTTAAAGCTGTGACCCCTGAGCCCACCAGGAAGGCAGAAGGCCTCAGTATTGATTTGGCCAATTCAGAAGTGTGCTCTGAAACAACTCAGAAGACAGTTGGTGGCATTTCACCGGAAAAACAAGTTGGAACAAAGTCGAACTGTAAATGCTGGTTCCATCCATCCGTTATCCAAGCCGCTTATCCTGCTTAGGGAAGGCTGGAGCCTA
>NC_079231.1:19381471-19411471 GCF_029633865.1 Lampris incognitus | reverse complement strand
TTGCGCAGCGTCTCAAAAGTTGCCCCGGACTTCACGTGCCGACCATTGATAATTGGGGACTCGGGACGCTCAGCGTCGGAGCTCCTCTCGGAGTTGCTGCGCATCCTGCAGGAGGAGGACATCGCCCAGAGGGTCAAACGAACCGGGGGGGGGCAACCCCGTCAGGGGGGCACTGAGAGGGGGGGGGACACCAGTCGCCGCACATGTTGGACCATAAACACCCAACTTCACACCTTCCACAGGAAATCCAGCAACTGCTCGTGCAGAAGTTTGGGCTCTGCTCCGCGGACTGGGACGTGGTTAAGACCCGGACACAGACCGGCTCAGTCAACCCCCCCCCCCCCAGCCAGAGCCACCGCTCTATCATTTTCATTCCAGCAGCGCCGGCAAATGTAGTGCTTCCCCCCCCCCCCCCCCCCACTGACACAACAACCGACGAAGCAAAGAAGCAACCGTACAACAACCAAGAAATAAAAGTGCGTCTGAATCGTCTTGGTAAACTAGGACGTCCGAAACTCGCCCCCCCCCCCCTTGGAGACAGACCTCCCCTGCCCTGTGTCCACTCTGGACGGAAACAAGCACGACCCCTGGTTGAAATCCCCCCCCCCCTCGGTCGTGTCTTACCTTCCACATGATTACAATCCCATCGTCCACAAATAAGAGTGAAAAGGATGCGAAAGAGCGGACTGGCTTTGGCGTCAGGAGCGCTCTCGTCCCCCTCTCTCCCTCTTTCTCCCTCTTTCTCCCTCTCACCCTGTCTCTGCGTGATGGAAGCGGCGCCGGCGTCGGCAGAAGCAGTGGGAGCTTGTGGTGGTGGTGGCGGCAGTGCACACCCCCCCTCCTCCTCCTCCACACACACACACAGACAGACACACAGGCACACACACACCCCTCCTCCTCCTCCTCCTCGTCACTGGAGGGAACTTGAGAGCCGGTGTGAATAGGTCCCCGGCTGTGTCATCACCTTTCATGACACATTTCCTCCCCTGCCTCTGAGCCTTTCCTCTCTAGCCCGGGCGAGAGAGAGAGAGAGAGAGAGAGAGAGAGAGAGAGAGAGAGAGAGAGAGAGAGAGAGAGAGTATGCACGGCAGAAACGAGTGCACCGCCCCCCTCTCTCTCTCTCTCTCCTCCCCTCCTCCTTTCTGTCCTCTCTGTCACTCCCTCTATGTATTCAAAATCTGCCAGTGGGCTGCCCCCTGTTGCATGCAGGCCAATCACTGCACGGGGGGGGTGGAGACTACGTTGTGTGCGCGTGCGCGCCGCTCGCGTTTTGTGTTTGTGCGCGCGGGCGTCTGTCGTCATAAGGATTTATAGAAGCAGGTTCTCCTCGCTTTGGCCCTCGTCCCTGCTGCTGACCATCCTCATCCTCGTCCTCAGATCCGCCATGTGTGTCAGACATGCTGTCGTGACGTAATTCCCTTCAGTGATGTTTAACGTGCCTGCTGTAAACCCCACCTACGCACCCCCCCCCAAAAGGTTTGGCCGTTTTGGCCACGATTCAGACTGCCCCCCCCCACCCCCGCACCACCCCCCCCCAAACTCCCCTTCCTTACAGAAAGCAGCTTAAATTAATCTCCCGCAAGAGAAAACTCTACCGTCTTTACCCGCACTCTTTGATGAAGAACCCTTCCACATCCTCAAAAACGCTCTCGTGGTAAATCGCTCCGCTGTCACGTCCGGTCCGGTCCGGTTCGGTTCGGCCGGGCCCTCCGGGTCCCCGTTAATTACGCGTAACGGAAACGCACGGAGAGAAGGCTACCCAAGCCGACGTATCATTCAAACGGCTGCAGACCAAATGGTGTGGAGCTTAGGAGGTCGGCCGCTCATGGCTCGCAAGATCCCGAGTCGTCCCCGCCATGTTCTGCCTGCAGGGGGACGAGTCCTTACACAGCCGGAAGGGAGAGACATCTGTGAGGACACGCGAGGTTGCAGGTTCGATTCCAACCCCTCAACCAACAAGGAGAAGCAGCAATATGATGTCCCGAAACTGAGTTTTATATGCCGGATAAAATCTAAAATGGCGGGCGTCCGGCTGGCGTGGCGGCCTATTTCCGTTGCCTACCAACACGGGGGTCGCAGGTTCGAATCCCCGTGTTACGTCCGGCTTGGTCGGGCGTCCGTAATTGGCCGCGTCTGCGGGTGGGAAGCCGGGTGTGGGTTTGAGTCCTGGTCGCTGCACTAGCGCCTCCTCTGGTCGGTCGGGGCGCCTGTCCGAGGGGGAGGGGGAGGGGGGATAGCTTGATCCTCCCACGCGCCACATCCACCTGGCGAAACTCCTCACCGTCAGGTGAAAAGAAGCGGCTGGCGACTCCACGTGTATGGGAGGAGGCATGTGGTAGTCTGCAGCCCTCCTCGGGTCGGCAGACGGGGTGGAGCAGCTACCGGGACGGCTTGGAGGAGTGGGGTAATTGGCCAGAAACAATTGGGGAGAAAAAGGAGGGGGGGGGTCCAAATAAAATAAAACAGAATAGAATAAAATGCCAAGACTTGAGAGGGAATTCCATCATGCTGGTGCCATTTTGGCTCTAGAGTCTACCTAGCTTGTTCCTGTGTCAGTGACTTTAACAGCGAAATCCCTCTCCTGAAGTTTAACAAGCACGTAAACCGCTTCCAGTGGGTACCGGCGTGAGTTATCCAACACACGTTAAAACCCCCAAATCGTCAAGCGGGGCATTAACGATGAAAAGCCATGATCGTATGAACTGCAAATTTCATGAACAATTACGGGCAAAACGTACCCTCGTTTCACTGTAATTCTATATTCAGTGATTTTTTGATTTATTTACGAACCCCTATGCCTCTTAAAAGGCAAAGTCCCCCCCCCCTTCTACCCATAAATGCAGAAATCGCAGCAGACTGAAAAACCTTACAGGCAGGAAGGATGCTGGTGCTGCGGCTTCAGAGGGAGATACGTGCAGCGATAAGGCGATGGAGTCTGCTTTTATTAGGCACAAAAAGTTCAGGACAAAATCCTTGACTTGAGTGCTTGGCTGGTTAAGCTAAGTGCCCCGCGCACGGGTGTGTGTCTGTGTGTGTGTGTGTGTGTGTGTGTGTGTGTCCATGCAAGTTTGCATACGTGTGCATATTTTTCTAGATGTGTGCTTGTACTTTTACGTTTGTCTGTCTGTGAGCGTTTGTTCGTGCTTGCACGTCCGTGTGGGTCGGTGCATGTCCGCATGCCTTTGTGGGTCCGTTTTTGTGTGGGTGTCTATGAGAATGTTGGTTTCAATGTGCATGCTCGTATGAGTGCACGAGTTTGTGCAGACATGCATGCATGTGAGACTGTCAGTGTGCATGCATGTGTTTGTTGTCTGTATGCATGAATGTCTGTGTGTGTGTGAGAGAGAGAGAGAGAGAGAGAGAGAGAGAGAGAGAGAGAGAGAGAGGAGAGAGAGAGAGAGAGAGAGAGAGATTGTGCACAAGTGCTTGCTAGCATCTGTATGTGAATGTGTGCACATGCTGTCATTGTCAATATGCATGAATGTCTTTGCTGTGTGTGTGCGTGCACGCGTGCGTATGTGTGCACGTCTCTTGAGAGAGAGAGCGAGAGAGAGAGAGAGAGAGAGAGACAGACAGAGAGACAGACAGACAGAGTGGGACACAGAGGAGAGACAGAGAGACAGAGACAGAAAGAGTGAGCGAGAGAGAGAGACAGAGTGAGCGTGAGAGAGGAGAGAGACAAGAGTCAGAGAGAGTGAGAAAGAGAGAGTGAGACAGGAGAGACAGCGAGAGACATAGAGCAAGAGTGAGACTCAGAGTGGAGAGAGAGCGAGACAGAGTGGAGAGAGAGACAGAGTGGAGAGAGAGACAGAGAGACAGTGAAATATAGAGAGAGAGAGGGGAGAGAGACAGAGAGAGTGAGAGAGGAGAGAGACAGAGTCAGAGTGAGAAAGAGTGAGACAGGAGAGACAGAGCGAGAGAGACATAGAGCGAGAGTGAGACTCAGAGTAGAGAGAGAGACAGAGAGACAGAGTGGAGAGAGAGACAGAGACAGTGAAATATAGAGTGAGAGAGGAGAGAGAGTGAGAGAGGAGAGAGACAGAGAGAGACCGAGAGAGAGAGGGGAGAGAGACAGAGAGAGAGTGAGCGAGGAGAGAGGGAGAGGGGAGAGGGAGTGGGAGAGAAAGAGAGAGCGACAGAGAGAGAGAGGAAGAGGGAGCGAGAGAGAGGAGAGAGTAAAAGAGAAAGTGAGAGAGGAGAGAGACAGAGTCAGAGAGAGTGAGAAAGAGAGAGTGAGACAGGAGAGAGAGCGAGAGAGACATAGAGCGAGAGTGAGACTCAGAGTGGAGAGAGAGACAGAGTGGAGAGAGAGACAGAGAGACAGTGAAATATAGAGTGAGAGAGGAGAGAGACAGAGAGAGAGAATGAGAGAGAGAGAGTGAGAGAGGGGAGAGAGACAGAGAGAGGAGAGAGGGAGTGGGAGAGAAAGAGAGAGCGACAGAGAGAGAGAGGAAGAGGGAGCGAGAGAGAGAGAGGATAGGGTCAAAGAGAGAGGAGAGAGAGAGAGAGAGAGAGAGAGAGAGAGAGAGAGAGAGAGAGAGAGAGAGAGAGAGAGAGTGAGAGACAGAGAGAGAGAGAGAGAGAGAGAGAGAGAGAGAGAGAGAGAGTATGTAACACACACATCAGATGTGTGGCCTTTCTGTGGTGGGGATTCTGGTTCTGTATTTTTGGCAGTTGGAGCAGGATCAGTCAGGGTGAGGCTGCTGCTAAAGAATGTCTCTCTGGAAAAGGACAAGGAGCGAGTTTCCATCTACGGTCAGTCCTCAGCAGGAGAACAGCCCACTAACTTTCCATACTCTCCTCACAACTTCAGCAGCACCAAAAAAACCATGTTCCTCCACCCTGACAGATAGCAGAGGAAGAAGGAGAGAAAAAAAAAACTTGATGGTCCAAGTACGCCAGTTACACTGGACTATAAGAAAGGAAGAAAACACAAATTAATGAAATGAATCTAAAAGGATAAATGTCAGGAATCGGGAATCAGGAATAATTTATTTGTCATTTCATCTCGTGTACTAAGTACACAACAGAAACGAAACCCCGTTTCTCCCAACCCACAGCAGTGCAACACAAAAGACAAACTCACATACCCAAAACCTCCAAAAACAACACCACCAAAAAAACATACAAAAACAGAGAGAAAAAAAAGCAACCAAAAAAAAACACACAAACTGCCAACAACACAGTCCACCCAGTGCAACACATCCCATAAACTCCACAAGAACTCCGAGAGAGCGAACGCCAGCCAGGATGACAGCCGGTCTGCGTGGGCTAGCGGTTAGCTTAGCCTGCCCAGCTTCCGCGTCTTGTCAGACCGCCCTCGGTGTTTCCTCTTCGGGCGCAGCTCCGGGCGGGGCCGTGGTCCCTGGGCCCACCGGACCCAGCAGACCAGGCTCTCCCAGCCGATCCAACGCCAGCTCTCCCAGCCAGGCTAAATCGACGATCAAAATAAAAACTTCACACGGCGACACAAACTTATCGCATAATCGGTACTGGGTGAGGCCGCTGCAAACGTGAGTTCGCGCCGCCATCTTCCCACACCGGAAGCCATCAAGTCAGTGATGACGAAAACAAGAACTGCACCATGAATGCAAAGTTGCTGATGACAATGGCACATTTTAACATCCAAGCATCAAAGTAAACAAGCGCATCCGAGTTGCACCCGGAGGAGAAGGTTCAGTGCGAGGCAGCGATGAAACACACAATAAACTCTGCATTATTTGTTGTGCATCGGACACAACGCTTTGTGTAGCAGCGTCGGAAAACCAAGTGAAGGATTGTGCATTATCTAATGGGACAACACACTATGACATTTAACATGTCCTGTGCTTCTGGCCTCAGCTCAGCCTCTCCACCTCGAGACTCTGACTCACACTTGAAAGAAATCTTTCGAAAACGACGCCTGAGTGCACCCCGCCACCCGTTTCTGTGATGATTGGAGGAGGCCCGGCCCGTGTTTGGTTTGGGTTTAGAGGAGCCTCGGTTGTAAACACCTGGAATGAGTGGAATGTGGAGGGAACCTTGTCCTCATTCTGAGACCATTACGGGGATAAGCCGAGACAGGGTTATGACCGGGACCCCTTCAGAGGGCACTGACTCAGTGGGCAGCCGAGGATTTTCTCCGGCCGTGTCACACGTGCACGGACGGACAACACGTGACCGCCGACGGGGTCGTCCCGTTTTGCGAGGCTATCTTCTTGGCTAATTTGCCCCGGTTAATTGAAACCTGGTTATGCATGCGTCCGTGCAAGTCGGCGTCCCTTCCAGGCAGCCCACACATGGCCACACACATCGGGTTGCATTACCAAGACTGCGCTCAAGCAAAACATCGTGCATGCATATATGCATACGTATGTGCATATGCAGGGACATATTTATGACCTTGATGTAGTAGTACGAAGCCCCCATCGAGATTCACAGACGGAGTATCCAGATCAGGATTTTAACTGAGTGGCTCACATGTGGGAGGCTGCAAAATCTAAATGTATACTGCCAAGCTCTTGAGATAAAAGGACTGAGTTATACCCTGACCTCATGGGTGCATGTTTATTTGAGTGAGTGAGTGAGTGAGTGTGTGAGTTTGTGTGTGTGTGTGTGCATGCATGTGTGTGTGTGCGTGCATGCATGCACAAGACCTTTGAGCACATCTGTGTGGTAACGCTAAGGCCCCATAGAAAATGCCAAACACATTCCCTCTTTCGGCGGTGACCTCTGGCCTTGGACCGGGTTCACATTCGAGCGCTGGCTCCTTCACATCAAGAAATGATATACAGCCGGTGCCATCTGAGAGGAGACAGGCAGGCACCAAGCCAAGTGCCTTTAAAACTCAGTGTGCGATGAGGATGAAAGAAAGGGATCGAAAATAAAATAGGATAACATCTTTTATCATCTCTGCTGGTAAACTGTAGGAGGATGGAACAAAGAAGGAAACTATGAGGGGCCGTGAGAGTGAAAATATATGTACGTGAAAGAAGAATATATGTATATGAGTGTGAAAATATATGTATGTGAAAGGAGAATGTATGTGTGAGAGTGAAAATATATGTATGTGAGAGTGAAATATATGTATGTGAGAGTGAAAATATATGTATGTGACAGGAGAATGTATGTGTGAGATAGTGAAAATATATGTATGTGAGATTGAAAATATATGTATGTGAAAGGAGAATGAATGTGTGAGAGTGAAAATATATGTATTTGAGAGTGAGAATATATGTATGTGAAAGGAGAATGTATGTGTGAGATAGTGAAAATATATGTATGTGAGATTGAAAATATATGTATGTGAAAGGAGAATGAATGTGTGAGAGTGAAAATATATGTATTTGAGAGTGAGAATATATGTATGTGAAAGGAGAATGTGTGTGAGAGAGTGAAAATATATGTATACGAGTGTGAAAATATATGTATGTGAAAGGAGAATGTATGTGTGAGAGAGTGAAAATATATGTATATGAGATTGAAAATATATGTATGTGAAAGGAGAATGTGAGAGTGAAAATATATGTATGTGAAAGGAGAATGTATGTGTGAGAGAGTGAAAATATATGTATGTGAGTGAGAAAATATATGTGACAGGAGAATGTATGTGTGAGAGAGTGAAAATATATGTATGTGAGATTGAAAATATATGTATGTGAAAAGAGAATGAATGTGTGAGAGTGAAAATATATGTATGTGAGTGTGAAAATATATGTAATGTGAAAGGAGAACTTATGTATATGAGAAGGCCAGGATGAATTACGGCTTGTACGGCCCCTCTTAGTAAACCTTATCTGCCGCACTTTTAAAAGCAACATTTGCAAATTGTTGTGCCTTTTGCCGGAGAGAAGCAGGTAGTTTTCCACAATAGGCTGGTCAGACAAACAGTGCTGCAACTGTTCCTGTGAAATCCCCTTAGTGAATACTGTATCTCCAGATCAGCCCAACAGTCAGGCTGATATCCAACTGATACAAAACACATACACACACACACACACACACACACACACACACACACACACACACACACACACCACAACCATATACCTGTAAACAAAGCCCTAGGCTGCAGGAGAAAGACCCAGCGATAAGAGAGTTGGTGAAGAAAAACGTTTAGTTGTTAACCTGAAATAGATATTGCAGCATGCTTTTTCATCCAAGAAGGCCTGATATGGAGAGAGAGAGAGAGAGAGAGAGAGAGAGAGAGAGAGAGAGCGACAGAGGATTTAAACTTGGTTATGACCCAATTTTCCCTCCTACTTCACTTCCATTTCACAGTCACAGCTATAGCCAAACTGTGCAGGATTCACTATGCAGCACCAGAAGTAACGTCCTCTTTACCTGACAGTGTTGTATTACATTGTTATTACAACTTGTAATACATTATTATATCTCCAGTACATGCACATGGTGTCCACGCACTGTGTGATGTACAACACATGTATATCATGCATCCTCACAGTACAGGCTTACGGTGTGGGAAGATGGCGGCGCGAATTCACGTTTGCGGCGGCCTCACCCAGTACTGTCCATGCAGTGTCTTTGTCCACGTCTAACTTTGTGTCTTCGTTTGATGGCTGGGAGAGCTTGGTCTGGAGCATCTTGTGGGCCCAGCTATCACGGCCCTGCCCAGAGCTGCACCCGAAGAGGAAACACTGAGGGCGGTCTGACAGGACACGGAAGTGGGGCAGGCTAAGCTAACTACTAGCCCACGCAGACCGGCAGTTCTGATACCACTGAGGGCGGTCTGGCGGCGGCCTCGCCTAGCGTTGACAGTATTTTCGTGTGGAGTGCGGGGAGGATGCGCCGAAGGACGACGGCCCTGCCTGGAGCTGCGCCCGGGGAGGAAACACCAAGGGCGGTCTGACAGGAAGCGGAAGCGGGGCAGGCTAAGCTAACTGCTAGCCCATGCAAACCAGCGGTTCTGACAGTCGTCCTGGCGTTCGCTCTCTTGGACAGTATTTTTATATATAAATATAAATATATATATATATATATATATATACACACACACACATCTTGGAAATGAGTGCTTTTGTAGTTTGGATGTGTGATTTTGTCTTTGTGTTGCGCTGCTGTGGGGGAAACGACACATTGTTTCATTTCATGAGCGCAGGTGCCTGGAATGGAACGACAGATAAACGTCCCCGATTCCTGATTATAACATCTCCAGTACACACACATGATGTCCCCGTCCTGTGTGATGTACACATATTCCCAACACGTGCTGTGTGACAGTTACAAATCATTACATCCTCGAAAACACGCTGGAAACTGTGCACACAATCACAAACGTCGTTATATGTCAAACAAACCGAGGTCATGTGATCACCTGCCCACCTCCTGTGCTCCCTGTGTGACTTGAAACAATCACTCAAGGCCGAATCGGTGACTTTGTATTCTGGTTCACCTTCCTCTTTCATTTCTGCATTCAGGATTCAGATGAAGTTGCGAGCCATATATATATATATATATATATATATATATATATATATATACATATAAATATATATATTTTTTCTTTTTAGCACACTAAGCAAACAGTTTGTGGGCATGCCAGGAGGGGTTTGGGTGAATATATGGACACACACACACACACACACACACACACACACACACACACACACACACACACACACACACTTTCTGGATCGCTTGCCTGAATCTGACTGATTCACCAGCAACATGGGCTCAAGGTCCTTCTCTGTCACACCGGGGAGATTCAACACAGCAGAATCCAGGCTGATAGACACACACACACACACACACACACACATATGCACGTGTTTGCCCAGCGGCACACATACCAAGTGCACAAAAACAAGCGCAATGTTACTCCTACACACACTCACACACACAACCACACACTCAACTGCAGCATGGTCAAGCGCTCGCACACACACACACACACACACACACACACACACACACACACAGATGCACATATTCAGCCACATACACGAGGACCCAGATGCTGAACAAACACTCATGCACACACACACACACACACACACATATATATATACTATATATGTGTGTGTGTGTGTGTGTGTGTGTGTGTCAGCTAGCATCATCATTAGCTGTCAGATGCCACAGCACTGCCCATGTGTCCCCAAACTGTCACAGCAGGAATCACATCCGTAGCGCCCCCCTCCAACCCACCCAGCACCAGCTGGCACGCCATGGCTTTGTCACGTAGTCACAACCAATTAGGGCACCACTGGCTGCTGGAATTTAAAAATAAATAAATTACATGAACACAAATGTTGATATGACGAGCGCAGCAACTGGGTCCAGCGCTTTGGGGTTTTACAAAGGAGGAGGAGAAATGTACACTTACACATCGGCCTCGTGTGATCCTCATCTGTCATCAGTTCAAATATGCTGCAACCAAAACCTGCCCTCTGTCGTGCAGCCCTGCACAGTGTTGAGCCAAAACGTCTCGGGAGATGGTGTATGTTGCAGTGCATGAGCGCCACACCACATCATCTGCAAATCATTCATCACTCGATATAGCCCTGCTCCGAGGCATCAAATGTCATACACACAGCTGAGCGCGTCTCCAAGCCAAACTGTCATCTCCAACCACACTCCAGGCATCTACCACCCTGCAGAGAGCGGGACCAGGATCATACCAAATCAGACCTGTTCGCTTCAAAATCTCGCCTGATATGAGCAAAGTCTGAATGATTGCTGGGCTGTGGACACCATGTATGAGTTATTACTGAATTTTCGAGTGCATAAGTGCCGTATCATAAGGTGAGAGTCAGCACCTCCAGGTCTGAGGCCATGGTTCTCTACTGGGAAATGGTGAATTGCTCCCTCCGGGTTGGGGTTGAGCTGTTGCCTCAAGTGAATGAGTGCAAGTATCTCGGGGTCTTGTTCATGAGTAAGGGTAGGATGGAGCGGGAGATTGGCAGGTGGATTGGTGCAGCATCAGCAGTAATGTGGACATTGTGCCGGACCGTTGTGGTGAAGAGGGAGCTGAGCCGGAAGGCAAAGCTCTCAATTTACCAGTCAGTCTTCGTTCCAACCCTCATCTATGGGTTTGGGTAGTGACCGAAAGGGTGAGATCACGGATACAAGCGGCTGAAATGAGTCTCCTCCGTAGGGTGTCTGGGTTCAGCCTTACAGATAGGGTGAGGAGCTCGGACATCCGTAGGGAGCTCGGAGTAGAGCCGCTGCCCCCTCACGTCAAAAGGAGCCAGTTGAGGTGGTTCGGGCATCTGATTAGGATGCCCGCTGGGCACCTTCCTTTGTAGGTGTTCCGGGCACATCCAACTGGGAGGAGACCCTGGGTTAGACCCAGAACCCGCTGGAGGGACTACATGTCCAATCTTGCCTGGGAACGCCTTGGGATCCCCCATGAGGATCTGGAGGGCGTTGCTGGGGAGAGGGACGTCTGGAGTGGCCTACTTAGCTTGCTGCCACCACGACCCGACCCCGGAGAAGCGGCTGATGGTGAGATGAGATGAGATGAGATGAGATGAGATGAGATGAGATGGAGATGAGATGAGACGAGATGAGACGAGATAAGTGTCATAACAAAAGACTGAAAAATAAATATGCACACACACTCACAAAAAAGTTGATCTGCTGATTGACTTCCCCCACAGTGGAGAACACCATGTAAAGCATTGCCCTTCAGTTTCCTTCTTTGGTGGAAAACTGTTCACATCTAATTGCCTACTATCCAAACCTAATCCAGTTTGTTTGAGTATTCAGCATTTGTGCGCCTCTCCGCTGCAAGTGTGCTCGATGCAACATCTGCATCATCTTCTCATTTGTCTCCTGAAGTTGTGTCAGCCTCTCTCTCTTTGTGGATTACACGCATTCTAATAGCGATAGTTATACACAAGCTTGCTCTGCTGTACAAAGCTGAGCTCATTTACAGAGCCCAAGACACTGAGCAAGCCTCACTCACCCTTTCTGAGTTGTGCTATCGCGCTTATTTTTCCTCCCTGTTTTAACTCTGGGCATCTCTAATTAGTAGAACTTATTTTGGAGGATGGTGGCATGGTGGCGCAGTGGTTAGCGCGGCCGCCTCACAGCAAGAAGGTCCTGGGTTCGAACCCCCGGGGTAGTCCATCCTTGGGGGTCGTCCTCTGTGTGGAGTTTGCGTGTTCTCCCCGTGTCTGCGTGGGTTTCCTCCGGGTGCGCCGGTTTCCTCCCACAGTCCAAAGACATGTAGGTCAGGTGAATTGGCCGTAGTAAATTGTCCCAAGGTGTGTGTGTGTGTGGGCCCTGTGATGGACTGGCGGCCTGTCCAGGGTGTTTCCCCGCCTGCTGCCGCCCAGTGACTGCTGGGATAGGCTCCAGCGTCCCGCGACCCTAATTAGGATAAGCGGCTTCGATAATGGATGGATTTTGGGGGATGCTTCGAAGGTTTGCCTCACCAAATAAATAAATAAACATAAAACTTGACAGGAACTGCATCGGCGCCATTCACTGTTCACACCTGCTCACATCGCGGGTTTGAATCTGCATCTCTTCTCTGTAGTATCGAGCAGAGCTGGACCATCACTTCTGTGGTCAGTAGCTATATATAACCAGCCCGACTCTACCAGGGTTTGGAGCCGAATTTCCATCTCTTGGACCGCACCCATCCTCCAATTCATAGCCCTGTAATGCACTTTTGATAAATGGTCCAGAAGTTGTCAACTATGACAAAATACAGCATGCACCATAGCATTTGATATATTTTAAAAAAAAGAAAATTACGGGAGGTTATATCTGAAGATGCTTTCAGGACCAGCGGTAATTTTAAAATCACATGGTGCAGCATCGTATCAAACCTTCCCTGATGTGAAGAAAATTTGACTTTTTCCTCAAGTTAGCAGACCCACTGTGCGGAAGCATGAATAAGTGATGAGTAGCAGTGAGGGTTCTCATGCCTCCCCTGCCATCATCCCTGTGGCAGCTCGGCGCGTGCACATGCGTGCGCGCATGTCCATATTAATGCAAAGGTGGTACAGTGCACCACCTGGCAACGAGGGCCTGTACTGATTTATGGGTCTGCCATTTCCAGGGAGCCGGAAACTACACATTCCCTCACACACGCACACATACACACACCTAACATCTCGGAGAGGTGGAACATCCTACTTTGCCGGTGGCTAATATGAAAACTATGTCTCATCTGTGGCCATAAAAAAAGAGTCAAAAGATGATAAACAGGGACGCAGACGACTCTGAAAGGGACTGAAGGGACGGCGAAGGGCTCCTGAAAGACGGATGTCCAAGGTACATTAATCAGAAAACAAGCATTTCTGCGTGAGGGCAAGTACACGGCTGCACGGCGGACCCACTGTGGCGATAGCTATGCCAGCGCTATGAATTATGGATAGAATAAATGATGATCTCCGCTGGATCATTAATGGGTGAATTATTGATGAAGCCCCCAGCGTGAGGGTTTGGCTTTAATAATAGTCTTATCACAATATTAAATGATTTATCCCCTTTTCATGCTTTTGAGCTAGCCCACCATTCAGGCGTTTTAGGCCTTTAAAATTGCAGCTGAATAATTGTGCCTCATTTAGACGGCCACCGGACGAGAATAAAACTGTGATTATTTTCAGCATTAGCTACTGTCATTGTCCATTTTCATCAATACCTCATTATCATGGAGCTGTGGAATGATAAATATAGAAACCATGAGCTTGATGAATTACTAAAGCTTGATTAATAGCTGCCATAGAAAGTGTTCCCATAGGACAATAGTAGTGGGAGATACGGCATCGTGCTATATTATTGTCCAAAGAACTTGCACGTGGCAGTATATCCGCTTGTCTATTCTGTTTCCGGGGTGGGAAGATGGCGGCACGAATTCACCTTTGCGGTGGCCTCACCCAGTACCCAGTGCACGTCTGCGTCTTAAGTTTTGTCTTCCTTTGATGGCTGGTAGAGCTCGGTCTCCTGCGTCCTGCAGGCCCATGGACCACGGCTCTGCCTGGAGCTGCATCCGAAGAGGAAACACTGAGGGCGGTCTGACAGGACCGGGGCATGCTAAGCTAACTGCTAGCTCATGCAGACCGGCAGCTCCGATAACAACGAGGGCGGTCTGGCGGCGGCCTTGCCCAGCATTGACTGTGTTTTCAGTGTCGTCATGTGGGGTGCGGGGAGGTGTGTCGAGGGTGTCTGGCTGGGAGAGCTGGTGTTCGATCGGCTGGGGGAGCCTGGTCTGCTGCATCTGGTGGGCCCAGGGACCACGACCCCTGCCCGGAGCTGCATCTGAAGGCGGTCTGACAGGACACGGAAGCGGGGCAGGCTAAGCTAACTGCTAGCTCATGCAGACCGGCAGTTCTGACAGTCCTCCTGGCTGGCGTTTGCTCTCTTGGACAGTATTTTTTATATGTGTTATTGTAGTTTTGTAGTTTTTTTGTTTGTTTGTTTTTTTGGATATAAGTGTCCTTGTAGGTTTTGGATATGTGTTTTTGTCTTTGCGTTGCACTGCTGTCGTTTCATTTCGTGTACGCAAGTACACGAAATGAAAGGACAAATAAATGTCCCTGATCCCTGATGCACATCTTGCAGAGATGTCATTTCAGAGTGGTTGCTCATTGGTTCCAATATGGCCACCAGCCTTCAGGGAGTGAGCTGTTTTGACATCCAGGGCTCTAGCGGTTCTCTCAGCCTCAGCCACCACCTTTTTCCCCTTCTCCAAACATCAGCACTGACAAAGTACTGGCAAACACACTCATATGGGCAGTCACACAGCCAGGCGAGCTCAGGCACAGTGCACATGCATCCACATGGACACGTTAGAAAAGTGACCTCAGTGTGCCACGGTTCAATCCTTAAACAGCCCAAAGCACATTTCCACTCTTCCTGTGCACACAAACACTGTAATTCAATGTGTGTGTGTATGCATGTGCTTGTGTGTGTGTGTTTTTTAATGATGCTTTCCATAACAAACAACGCAATCCTTAAACCCGTTAGAGATGCTGCATCGCTCCCGCTCGGAACGGGTTAACCGTTTCCTCAGGAGAACCCATTTTGATCAGCGAGGCTCGTGACAGCAAGGCGCTATTTCCAGTGTTCAGTGTGGCCCCCTTTCGAGGATTGTGTGCGGCCTCTAATTTAGTAAATGGCAAATTATAGCCAAAAGATGGTGCAGAGAGCAACACTAATCGGGTTGAGTCAGTAATGAAGGAGTCGACACCATAAAACCAGCGGCATCAGAACCAGAAGCTGACTCCCTGTGGGCTTTGTGCTGGGGATAGCCATTGTTTGCTGCACCAGTGTACATTTACTTAATTGCCAGCAGGGTTTTAAGGCCCCGGTGTACTTCGAGTAACGACAATATAACATACAGCCGGACAGCTTGTTGCAGAGTCTACGCCTCAGACTCGCTCACTCTGATCTGTAAATTATTTGACTGACAGGTCATATTAATTCATGCATAAATGTTGAAAATGAAAACCAATGATCAAGGGCACCTACATTGACAAACTGGGATTAATTACGGCATGTTTTACTTTTCACTCGGCTTGACGGCTTCTGCCAAGAGTGCTCCAGCATTATGCATTTCTTTGTGCCTGACACAGCAGTTATGTAGACTGGTGATGAATCATGACTATGCTGCACTCAAGCCAAAACCCAGACAGCTGGTCTAACCTGTTCCCCTTTGATTTGTATCAAAATACATCTGGGAGCGTCGAGATGGCGTGGAGGTCTACTCCGTTGCTTACCGACATGGGGATCGCCGGTTCGAATCCATGTGTTACTTCCGGCTTGGTGGGGCGTCCCTACAGAAACAATTGGTTGTGTCTGCGGGTGGGAAGCTGGATGTGGGTATGTGTTCTGGTCGCTGCACTAGCGCTTCCTCTGGTCGGTCGGAGCGCCTGTTCGGGGGAACTGGGGGGACTAGCGTGATCCTCCCACGTGCTACGTCCCCCTGGTGAAACTCCTCACTGTCAGGTGAAAAGAAGCGGCTGGCGACTCCACGTGTATCAGAGGAGGTGTGTGGTAGTCTGCAGCCCTCCCCGGACTGGCAGAGGGGGGTGGAGCAGCAACCGGGACGGCTTGGAAGAGGGGGTTGGCCAGATACAATTGGCCACATACAATTGGGGAGGGGAAAAAAAGGGCGGGGGATCCAAAAAATTAAGTTTGTGAGAATGAGAGCACATAGCTTTGGGGAAATGCTCTCAGAATATTTTAATGTTAACTCATAATTCTGGAACAGGGGTATTGCTCCGCCAAATTGCGCACCATATTTTACGCGAAAAATACGCAACTGGATTTTGCTAGATGGGTTGCTTGTAGGTTTGATGTGGAGCCGGCTTTAAATGGTGGAAGACGCTGCTTCCAAATTTACATTAATTGTCCTAGAGGGCAAATTGATCGGACCCCAGTGTAGACTCACAATATCGACTTGATGAGTTGATGAGCGCCGGCTAATTAAGCAGCCAATTAATGCAGACGACCGGACACACAACGTCCCGCAGCTTTCGTCAATGGCACAGCAGATAAGGCCCCCTGTGCCAGCTCGTGGCATCTTAATTCAATTAACTCCTCTATCTGTAGTGACGCAGGTAGGTTAGGAGAGCTCTGGTTTGTTTTCATTTGATTCCGTAACACAAAATATCTTCCCATCACAACAACAGAACATCTCACACCCCTGACCATTATTTCACATTTCATGCTGGATTGGACAGTTTAACAGTTATATATCTCCAGGCTAAATTACAGCTGCAAACCCAGCAAAGCAAAAATTAACATAATCACTACCAAAGGCTGTCTGGGGAGATGTCTTTTGAGATATAGTTTTTTGCTTCATCTTGACACTGCTAATAAAACCCTCAGTGACACTCTGTAAGCTGACATACAACATCTAGTTTTCTTGTACCAAGTCTTGTTGGCCGTCAGTCATGCCCCCCCCCACTTCTCCCCAATTGCACTTGGCCAATTACCCCACTCTTTTTAGCTGTCCCGGTCGCTGCTCCACCCCCCTCTGCCGTTCCAGGGAGGGCTGCAGACTACCACATGCCTCCTCCGATACATGTGGAGTCACCAGCCGCTTCTTTTCACCTGACAGTGAGGAGTTTCACCAGGAAGGTGTAGCGCGTGGGAGGATCACGCTATTACCTCCAGTCCCCGCCCCCCCCCCCCCCGAGAAGGCGCGAATGCAGCGACCAGGACACATACCCACATCCAGCTTCACACCCGCAGACACGGCCAATTGTGTCTGTAGGGTCGCCCGACCAAGCCAGAGGTAACACGGGGGTTCGATCCGGCGATCCCCTGTGTTGGTAAGCAATGCAATGGAATAGACCGCCACGCCCCCTAGCTGTCTTTTTAACTCGCTTCATTGATATCCTGTAGATCTGACATAAATATTGAGCCTTAGTCAACTCTATCATGGAAATCCAACTCCCATAATCCCGCTTTACACTTCTCAGCACACCAGCGTCGTTATACTGGCCTGCGTATTTCTGCCAAGCCTCCTGCTTTGCTCCCCTGTAGAAAGCTGAGCAACTTTGGTAACCCCCAAATGTTCAGATTGGAGAACAACTGAATTTGGGACATATTCTGTCCTCGTTTGCTCTCTCTGTTCTTACCTCGCGTGGTGGTCGCATAACGGTCTCTCTTTACAAACACTCCAACCGGTCCTGTTTTATTCTACCAAGCTTTGCCGGAGATGATCTGGGCCGGCTATGTTGGATTTCAGCAAAGTTGATGTGAGCTGTTGTCCACATGTCATGCCACATCCCTAATCTCTGTTTAGGAACCAGTCTACCTGACTGGGCAGTCTTGCTGAATGTAAATCAGCTCTACGGAGAGGACCCCAGTCTCACAGACAAAACATTCATATTGTGGTGATACATAACTGAGGGTAGATCCACCAGGGGCTGCTGCTCCTTTAAGGCAGATGTTCGGAGTGCTGACGTAGGCACTGCGTAGGGTTTCCGGGGTGGAGCCATGTTTGCAGCAGCCTAGCGGTTAGCTGGTTGCCAGGAGAGATTGTGCTGTATCGGTGTCGTTTTGTGTGGCGGGTAAACGGAATTGACTCGACTCGATCTCTCCGTCTCCTCATTCCTGCACTCCCCACAATATACCGTTTATTTGCAGTTCCCAAAAATACCATGACTGGCAACCTTCTGTCACATGCGTACGACGTGTTAATGTGTCGACCAGTGAGGATGAAGTTTAGCACATCCATTAAGACCCACTTTAACCCGGATTTACACTCAACGCGGATTTGTACGCCTAACGACCAGCCTCCCAGATTATTTCCATGGCCTTAACCGAACCAATCCCATGCCTAAATTTAACCATCCCTAACCTGACACCTAAATAAAACCATTTCTTCATTTGAGTTGATTTGCATATATAAAATAAAGCAACAAAAAGACAAAAAATAAATAAATAAATGAATAAAATGTGCAGGTGAGATCAAAAAAAAACTAAAAAAAAACCCTAGGGGCTCACAGAAGGACTCCCACCTCAATAAGCATAATGAACAAATATAAAAGTATGGTCTCCACAAAATAAACAAGCAAACGAAATAAAAATGCAAACATATAATTAGCAGCAAAAATCAAAGTAAAAGCATAAAATAATATAGTGAGTGTGTGCGTGCGTGCATGTGTGTGTGCGCGTGCGTTTGCATATGTGCGTGTGTGCGTGCACGTTTGGCCAACTCATTACGACAGAAAACTGACGGAGCCCAGAATGAAATATTGGGAGGTTTAACCATTTGGCATGTCGTGTATAATAGTAATGTATATGTACATTACTATGATACACACAGTTAGGCTGAATACTTCAAAAGTAGTGGGAAGAGAGGCAGGCTGATACAACATTTTACAAATGAAAATACAAGTTTGATATATATTCATGTTGAAAAGTGATAGAGAATTGAATATTAGGATATTGAGGAGAGAGGCTGAGTGTTCTGCCCTGCTGCTAAACGTGGCAATTCTACAGAACAATTTGTTTGTAAAATATAAAGCTTATGAAGGTGAGTGGGATAAGTAGCTCCCAAAATTATATTACAGTATATGAGGTAAGGATAAATTTGGCTATAATAAAGAGTTAATAAACACTTCTGAAGAACCAAACATTGAATTTTGCCAATAAAGCCAGCAGAGTTGGATATTTTATTGCAAACAACCCAAATATGACTCTTCCAGCTTAGGGTTTCATCAATCAAGACTCCAAGGAAACTTGTGGATGAGACCTGGGCCACTGGGGTATTCCCAATGAAGAGACAAGATTTACATTTAAAATATTTTTGTTTTTTAATGTAAATATGATAAATTTTGATTTTTTTTAATATTAAGAGATAATTTGTTTAATTGGAACTATTTGGAAATTCTTCCTAAATCAAAGTGAGATTTTGCCATATGTACATAAAAATTAGTAAGTGAAATAAATAAATTGGTATCATCGACAAAAAGTACTAAGAATATGGAAGATGATGCTGCAGCAAGGTCAATAACAATAAGGAATAGGAATGGTCCTAGAATAAATCCCTGTGGGACTCTGTATGTTATAGTGGCCCTATCAGATGTCCATCCATTAATGTTAAACTGTTGTCGATTATGAATATAATTATAAAACCATGTATTAGTGATTCCAATAAAACAACAGTGTAACAATTTTTGGAGTAAGATATCACGATTAACAGTGTCAAAAGCTTTAGATAAGTCAAGGAATATTCCTGAAGAACGATCGTTGTTATTTATTGCAGTATTAATTTTGCCAACTAGTTGAAGCAAAGCCATTTCTGTAGATTTATTTTTTCCTAAATTTAAACTGGTGTTCATAAAGGATTTTCCACTCCTGGAGACGTCTCATCATTCTCTTGTAAACCAAACTCCAAAAAATCCTTGAAAAACACGGAAGGACAGAAACAGGTCGGTAGTTGCTAAATGAGCTTCGGCCACCAGATTTAAACACAGGAACTACTCTAGCAATTTTAAGATCATTTGGTATTATTCCAGTTCCTACATATTTGGCAAATATATCTGTCAATGGCCTGATAATTTAGAAACTAATTTTGGTGATCAGACATTCATGACCATCATTATGACCAACTGCTGAAGATCTGACATTGGCAATGATGTCCACAATTTCCTTCTCAGTAGGAGCATCATCAACTGACCCAATATTGGAAAAATAATTATTAAAAGCACATGCAATATCAGATGGGTCTGTATATGCTCTATTTTCATCAGCAAACTGGGACGGAAGAGTGGCTGAAGACTTTTTCCTATTCAAGACCTAATTAATGACTCTCCATGTTATTTTGATGCTATTTGAAGCCTCACCAAATTCGTTAGTGGAGGGTTTTTTTTCCGTAATTCTAATTAAGTAGTTGTATTTGTTTCTATACTTGCTTCTCTACTTCTCTACTTCTATACTTGGCAGTAGTCATAGGGGACGAATTTCTGACAAATTTCTTTTCCAATCTGTTCTTTGTCAGTGCTGACTTATGGAGACCTGGAGTAAACCAAAGTTTAGTGAATGTACTGACTGTGTTTGTATGCGTACTGACCAGGGGGCAACACCTGTAAAATACAGTTATGACTGATATGCAAGTTCAACATCATCATGAGCATACATATTTTCCCATGGATCATCACCAATCAGCTTCTCAAATCAGTCAATGTTTCTTTTGTGGAACACTCCGAACCTTGAAGACTTCTCCGTTTCCTGTTGTTTGACTATGGAGGTTGTAGTGAGATGAAATATTGGAAAATTATCAGTTATGTCAGAGTAAAGGAAACCAGACCTCCACAAATTACTAAGGGATTTGTTAAATATATTATCAATAGGGGTGTCAGATGAAGAAGCTAATGTAGTAGGTTTAGTGATTAAGGGGTATAGTGAATATTCATACAGTGTATTGAGAACATCTGCAATGAGTGAATGAGACTCACTGTTAAACAGATTAAAGTTGAAGTCACCTAGAAGGAAACACACTTTACCTTCTCGGTTAATTTTATTTAAGACACACGCAAGACTAGAAATAAAATTACCAATGTTTGTGTCAGGAGGTTTTGTAAATGCAACCAGTGATCACACATTTACCATCAAAAATACCACAGGAGGGTATTTCAAGGAACGGTGGTTCAACATCATTACACTGCTGAAGACAACAGGGTCATCTCTGATTATATTGAACTTCACTGTGTAGATATATAGATACATTCCCACCAGTTCTTGTCATCCTTCAGTGATGCAGAGCATGATCATTAGGAACGTGATAGAGAGACATTTACTCATCAGTCAACCAAGTTTCTGAAAATCTTATAACTGAAAATTCATAATTAAATGAAGACACAAAGTAATAAAGTAGATCATGATTTTTGGAGAGAAAACAAATGTTTAAAAGGACAACTCGAGAACTGCTTTGTTTGGGGCTTTTAAATATCAATTAGTAGACTTAAACTTATTTATACTGAAAGTCAAAGGATAAAGACTCTGAAGTTAAAGATCTAAAAAATTCTGACTCAGAGTCAAAAGGCTCCATAAATGTAGTGTCACTATAAGAGTCAATTCAAAAGGATTGAAGAGCATGATGTAAAACAGTTGTCTTCCTGTTCCTTTTGAGTTAATTCTAGACTAACCCTGAGGTCATGGACTTCTCTCAGCAACTCCCCAACTCTTTTGTCGGAGGAATCAAGAAGAATGTCAATACAGGATTTGAAAATTTTCTCCTGTTGATCAAGAAGTGTTTCATAGAAGTCCTGTTGCTAGTCAAATAATTAATACACCTGAGCCATGGCGATGATCTCCTCTGAATTGTTGTTGGAGCTTCCTTTCAGTGTCATGGCAATATGACGATCAGGTCCACTGAATCTCCAAGGCCAAAATAAGGCCTACAAGGCCAAAGGCCTGGAAGAGTCAAGTCCAACAAAATGTTATCCCAGAGCCGGATTTCTGGCTCGGATTGATGATAAAGTTGGTATGACCTCTGTTTAACTTAATTAGTAAGTAAGAGTATACCAGATACGATGATTTTTGGAGAGACTACAAATATTTAAATGAAAAGTTGAAAACTGCTTTGCTTGAGGCTTTTGAATACCAAGTAGTAGACTATTTAATTTATGTATACTGAAACAGTCACAGGATAAAACTCTGAAGATCAGGTCCAGTGAAACCCTAAGCCAAAAATAAGATGTACAAGGCCAAAGAGCTGGATGATCCAAGTCCAACAAGATTTCATGCCCAAAGCTGGATTTCTTTCTCTTTTTTTTTCTCCAATTGTATCCGGCCAATTACCCCACTCTTACGAGCCATCCCGTCGCTACTTCACCCCCTCTGCCAAGCCGGGAAGGGCTGCAGACTATCACATGCCTCCTCCCACACATGTTGAGTTGCCAGCCACTTCTTTTCACCTGACAGTGAGGAGTTTCACCATGGGGACGTAGCGCGTGGGAGCATCATGCTATTCCCCCCAGTTCCCCCTAACCCCCGAACAGGCGCCCCAACTGACCAGAGGTGGCAGAAGTGCAGCGACCAGGCCACATACCCACATCCAGCTCCCCACCCGCAGACATGACCAATTACATCTGTAGGGACGCCCGACCAAGCCGGAGGTAACACAGAGATGCAAACTGACGATCCCCATGTTGGTATGCAGCGGAATAGATCGCTACACTACCCGGATGCCCTTGAGCTGGATTTCTGGCCCACATTGATGATGAAGTTGGTGTAGCCTCTGTTTAACTCAATGTGTTTGAGCATACCAGAGACAAATAAAGGATTCAAGAGATATTAAATAACATGGAATTCAGTCAGTCACAGAAATCACAGCAGAAGCACAGCGGCGGCCATGATAGTCAACACAAGTTTATACCTAAACTTAGCCATCTCTAATCCAATACCTAAATGTAATAATTTCTAACCTAATGTGACAGAACACTGGCAATTAACATATTTTGGAAACTGCATGTAAGTTGTATGCAAAGCTTTTGTCTGTGAGACTGGGATAGAGATAGAGGTAGCAGTTTTTTGTTTGTTTATTGTTTATTATTTTTTTGTCTGAGGAATCCAGTTTGAAAAAAATCCATCATCCATTATCACTGTTTTGTCATGCTGACCAGCGAGCGTTTCCTCCATCAATCCCCACCAGTTCTTCTAATGAGATCCAGGTTCCCAGCAAACTGAAGAGCAGTTCAGCTCTACATTGTTCCATACTTTGGCACAAACACCCATTGTACTGAGAGGAGTTGAGTACTGTCTGTGGACCAAAGCTGTGGTCTCACCAAAGCTGGGCTTCCAGAGGCAAGAACAAACCAGAGCACTTGACAAGTTCATGGTCCATCTCCATCTTCCCATATATTTGGCTCTCTCAAGCTTTTCCTTTGTCCGGATGAGCATTTGAGTGCCTTGTCTGGTCACCCGTAGAACAAACCGGCCCATTCACTCAGTCCAAAACCCCCCGATGGTGGATGAACAAGGGCCTCCACAAGCAAAATGGCTCTGTTTACATTCACACTCCCCGCACATCTATTCAAGCTCATCACCCTCTCTTTTCAAAGCCTTTCTTTCTCTGCCCATGCTTTTCTTTTTTTTCATCCGTGTTCTTATTTCAGCATTCTTGTAAGACAAGGAGGTGGAAAGGAGCCAGTGTTAAGCTGCTTGGTAGCCAGGGCTTGAATGCCAGGCCCTTGAGTCCTCGGCAGAGAGAGAGAGAGAGAGAGAGAGAGAGAGAGAGAGAGAGAGAGAGAGAGAGAGAGAGAGAGAGAGAGAGATGGGATGGGATGGGATTTTGTGACTGGAATGTGGGGGTCTGGCTAGGCATGAAAAGCTTGGAGACATTGGCAGCTGCTGATGCCAACACCTTCCCTCTGTAGCCTGAGATCTTGCTGGCTTTCCGAATACGGAAACGAGGGTATGAAAATTGAAAATAATCCGGGCATACTGGCACGGGGAATGACTTCAAACGGGAAGCCCACCGTTCTTTCTTCTTCTTCTTCTTTTTGTTAGGTCACCTCATATAAATCCATTTCATGTTACAACTGTGTTGAAAAGACACACCAATATGTGCGATGCAAATATTCCAAGAGCACTTGGTACCCTTGGCATTATCATCTAGCCATCTCCATCTCTCTGCAGAGACTCTCTCGTTCCTCACTAAGACTAGGTACGACTACTATAGATGCCTCAGGTGTAACTATCACCCAGCCAGACGTATCTCCGCACACCGCTCACCTTGTGTTATTTTAGCCAGTAGCTTCAGGTAAACAAACGTCATATGCTGTTGCCATCACAACGCCTCCCATCCCACATGTCGACTAGCCTGAGAGAATCAAGTGTTGGGAATCTGTAATGGAGGCGAAGAGGGACACGGAAAATCTCGCAATCTATCAATAAAAACGTCCAAGACCCCGGCTTGGTCAAGCTTTTTCACCACTTCCGCCGATCCCCCCTCTCTCCTCCGGGGGGACTAAAACGTTTAGCGCATCTGAGAGGGGAAAATAAAAAGGTACACCAGCATCTCTGCGACTCTTGACAGCATAATCTACGAAAAGGCAAGGAGATTCCTCAAAACGCTGAGCACGTCATGGTGTTATTCAGCCAGCCGTGGAAACATCCCTCTGGCTGCACTTACCGGCTGAACGCGTTTTGATTAGATTTAATTATTCAATTTTTAACCCACTGCTTGCAAGTTCTAACTGCCCTCCTTTGATAAACCGGGGCAACACATTCCACGGGGCGCTACAACTGCTACGTCACTACTCGTTTGAGAGGAAACGATGCCACAATATATTTGCCATCACATGTTCCCGCTTCATGATGTATTGGGTTTGCTCGTAATTGATTGCTGCCCCCCCCCCTTTTTTTCTCTCCAGTTGTACCTGGCCAATTACCCCACTCTTCCGAGCCGCCCCGGTCGCTGCTCCAACCCCTCTGCCGATCCGGGGAGGGCTGCAGACTACCACATGCCTCCTCCGATAAATGTGGAGTCGCCAGCTGCTTCTTCTCACCTGACAGTGAGGAGTTTCACCAGGGGGACGTAGCACGTGGGAGGATCACGCTATTCCCCCCAGTCCCCCTCCCCCAAACAGGTGCCCCAAACAACCAGAAGAGGCGCTCGTACAGCAGCCAGGACACATTACTACATCCCGGTCGCTGCTCCACCCCCCTCTGCCAATCCGGGGAGGGCTGCAGACTACCACATTCCTCCTCCGGTACATGTGGAGTCGCCAGCCGCTTCTTTTCACCTGACAGTGAGGAGTTTCACCAGGGGGACGCAGCGCGTGGGAGGATCACGCTATCCCCCCCCCCAAACAGGCGCCCCGACCGACCAGAGGAGGCGCTAGTGCATCGACCAAGACACGTACCCAAATCCGGTTTCCCACCTGCAGACACGGCCAATCGTGTCTGTAGGGAACACCAACAAGAAGACTCGAACCTGCAATCTCCGTGTTGGTAGGCAACAGAGTAGACCGCCGCACCACCCGGACGGCCCATTAATGATTACTGTTTGATCACGTTAAGGCATTATTGCCCTCATCATAACCTGTTATAGAAAACACAGTCGAGTTCGGGTAACAGACGCACCCCAACTATTTTGTTACATGTTTGTTACGGTGCAGCAAACCTGTCCATTATTGATAACACTGTGTACACTGTCTGTATTATTCATTGACCACGTCAGTATCAATTTACTTCAGACATCCAGCATTGCAATGAATCATGCATAAATGTTGAATGCTCAGCTTACCCCAGAACTGAAGTGTAGACCTGGAGAAATCTAAACAGGTTTTGATCTTGGAAAACCCCGTATGAATACCATCTAGTACAAAGCAGAGAAAGAACGGCATTGACAAGGTGAAATTCTCCATTTAGCAGCATTTAAGTTAGCATCAACAACAACTTGAGACTGTAGCATATCATCACACACCTCATCTCCACACAGAAATGGTCAGAAATTCATCTAGCATCACATTTAAGTTTTCGAACGTGCACAAGTTTTGGAATAACTTGGTTCCTCTACATTCAGAGCATTAATTATTTGACAGCTCACACAATTCTCATTAATTTATAGAATTCAAATTCGCTTTCTTTACATGCTGAAAACGTTAAAAAGACTTAGAAGTTGAGTATTTTGTATTAGCAGCTCATTTATAACCAACATAGAAGAAATAATGTTGTATTTCTAAGGTCTGTGCCCCTTAAATCTGGTCTAAAATAAGGAATTATTAGAGTTGGTATATAAAGAAGACTAAAAAAACCAAACAAATTGGGTCCATTACATCAACTAGCTATGACCTAAACCCCATATGATGTGCCCAGTTCGCTTTCTTTACATGCTGAAAACGTTAAAAAGACTTAGAAGTTGAGTATTTTGTATTAGCAGCTCATTTATAACCAACATAGAAGAAATAATGTTGTATTTCTAAGGTCTGTGCTCCTCAACTCTGGTCTAAAATAAGGAATTATTAGAGTTGGTATATAAAGAAGTCTAAAAAACCAAACAAATTGGGTCCATTACATCAACTAGCTATGGTCTAAACCTCATATGATGTGCCCAGTTTAGATCTGGGACACCGCACACGGTTTCGAATGAGCAGTATGTCCATTAACCTACTTAGCAAACAGTAAATTTGATGTTTGGTATACGCGTCCTGGTGTAGTTACACATGGGCCATCTGTGTACTTGCAGGGATCTGCTCACTAGCTAGTGGCTAGTGGCTACAGCATAAACACATTATCATCAGTGTACCTAAAAATACAGCAGTCCGAAACTGGACGATATAGGCTGGCCCCCTAAAAAGTTATTTGAGAAATACGATGGATTATTTCCATTTACAGAGACAAAAAAATAAAACGGGTTAGTGGGCTAAAAGGGGGTTTATGAGCACATGCTGCAGATTCAAATTCAGTTCTCTGAACAATAGATCCGAGCGATCCCGGTGTGAAACTGGGGAGTAGCTCTACCAAGGCTCCGCGGAGAGACAATGACAACAGCGCACACGTGCACCCAGCTCCCATGCTTTGACCTCGTGGAGTCGCAAAGCCCCCCCAGCCCCCCACCTCCAGCCCACTCCCCAATGAATGACATTCTTTTGTGCATGTGCTATGAGTGAAAAAAATAAAAACAGTAGAAATAAGGGGAGGGGGACCCTATTCCAGTTCAAAATGGTGCCCCTGGTGCAAGTAAATTGCACTAAACTGATTCATGCAGTAAAATACGCACTTACATTCAACAGCCCCACATGGTCCTCCGACAGGGAAGCAGGCAGTGACTCCACTCTGAGGAAACAATAGCGAGTAACCTTGACAGAGAGATGGAGAAAGTAAGAGAGGGAGGGAGAGACCGGGAAAAAACGTGGGAGAGAGACGTCAATTCACACATACACTCAAAACAAAACACACACACAGGATCTCCTCTTGCATCTCTCTCTCTCGCTCTCTCTCTCTCCTTGCTCCCCTACCCCCTCCTTCACCTCTTCATCTTTGCCCCCACCCCCACTCCCACCTCCTCGCCTCCCGCTTCCCTCCAGGGTTGTGCTCATCATGTGCTCTGGCTCAGGCGAGTGTGAAGCGGGCTGGGGGGTGGGGGGGGGGGGGACCAGTGCCGCGAGTGCCTGGTCCAGCGGTCGGAAAACTCGTGCTCCTGCAACATGGAACGAGGAGCTTCTTGGCAGATGCCTCGGACAAGTGTTCGATCCAGCGGGATTGGTTGGGCAGGGAGTGAGGTCACATCTACCCAGTGATTTTATGCTAAAAAAAAGACTCCTTTTCTGTATTCCTTGCTAACCAGATCTTTGAATCTAAATGATATTTACCGCAAGACCTAAGATCAGTTCTCCAACATATGTTGGTTTCCAACTACCCGTCCAGATCCTGGTGTGAGTCAATGATGAAAAAAAAGTATGATGAAAGCGTTTTTTGGAGACCACAGCCAGGAGTAACGCTGGAACAAGGGTACTTGCTTACTCAGTAACTACTCAATTACTTTCATACAATGCAATATATAAATGTTTCATTCATCTAAAATTATGGATGCATCGATAGCAATACTGGTATCAGATGTTGGGCCAATACCAGGATAAAATTGAGTATTGGTATCAGATTTTACCCAAGACTAAGATCAGAAACTTAGTAAAGTCAAGTCAATTGTACAGCCCATTATCACAAATTACAAATTTGCCTCAGTGGGCTTTACAGCAACACAACAGCTACACGACCATCATCACCATGAAGATCTGGGAGAAGGGAAGACCACACATAACCATAAAGCCAGGAAGATGCCCAAACAGTGCACCAGCAAATCAAAGAGAGGAGAAGGACAACATCTGCTTAAGCATAAAGCAGTGGTGATTCTGTATGTGGTGGGACTATTGGAAAAGTTGAGACATGTATTTTTCAAACATCGCGTCTCAGTTGCTTTCAAACCCCAAAGAAAAAAATGCTGCGCCAGAAGTTGGTCTACCCCAAGGATCAGGTCCCCCAGCACAAACAGAGCAATATACTAAACAGATGCTGGCCAAGAGAATGGCAGAACGCCGGAGAGCTAATGCGTCAAGCCAGGACTCCACAGTCTACACCCATCTACGGGCCACCCATCTACAGGCCACCCATCTACAGGCCAGTGGCCACTCTTTCAAGGATGAGAATGTGCACATCCTTAATAGGGAGGGATGCTGGTTTGAACGGGGAGGCAAAGAGGCCATCTATGTTAAGACGGAACGACAATCCCTGAACTGGGGGGGGGGGGGGGGCTAAGAGTACATCTGTCACCATGTTATCATGCCGTGAACATTCCCAAGTCCTCTGTGAATGGTACACGTCCATTGAAAATGTAGTTAATGGTCATGCCCATATTTGCATATGAAACTGATCATTGGTTTCGGTCATTATGCCACTGTATTGTTTATAAGGGTGGGGGACACCTGCAGTCAGTTTAGACTGAAGAGGTCACTTAGATGAGTGATGAAGCGTATCTGTCAATAAACACTGTATCCAGATGAACTGATTCAATCTTCTTTGACTCTGGTTGGTTAGCGAGCATCTGCTTATCAGTCTAGAACTTGAGGTCCCACAGGAGCTTAACGCTGCCATTCTCAACCAATTTTGGTGGTGTCTCCCATTTGCACTTGGGGACTTCCAGTCTGTATTCAGTACAGAAGGCCCTGTACACTATCGCAGCCACTTGGTTATGCCTTTCAGTGAACACTTTCCCAGCAAGCATTCTACATCCTGCTACTAAAAGCTGGACCATCTCAGGGGTGTCTTTGCACAGCCTGCATCTTGGGTCTTGTCTGGTGTGGTAAACTCCTGCCTCAACCGACCTGGTGCTGAGCGCCTGTTCTTGGGCTGCTATGATCAGAGCCTCTGTGCTGTCCTTCAGTCCAACGTCTCCTATCTGTCAATGGTTGCCATGGTGAATCGCAGTATCGGAGCTCCATTGATGGTGGCTTTCTATAGTCATCACGAATGCACTTAACTCAAGAGTGAAGATACTCAGAATTGATTGAACTAACTCAGATCTGCTGTTCTGAAACTGGAAACCCTGAGTTTGACAGTTCAGCGTTAGTAAACCCAGAGTTCAGGTTTAAACGTAGAGCTTGTTAAACCTGCTTTCTAAAACAGGCCCCTGGTTGTACTTGTGTGTTTATACCTTGTGCCGAAAAACAAAAAAGCTGTGGGTGAAGTTATGGTTGAGAAGACGGAATCGGCACGGCTCATACATTTTGCAGCACGAGCTGGAGTGAGTTAGAAATAAAGTTTTCTTGTTAGTCTGAAATGGGGCTACTTCAAGCTACTGCTACAAGCTACTGCTACAAGCTAACATTAACTCATGCTGTTGCCAAAATTCCACAAGTTTTTCCTCCTTTTCCACTGTGCACCTGGCTCAGGAGCCAACGTTCTTATTTGTGCTGTTCTTCATCTTCTTCTTTGGTTTTTAGAGGCAGTTGGCATCCGAAATGTTGCATTATTGCCTTTTACTGGATTGACAATTAGTCTCCTATCTATCTAAAATATAAAAAAAAAAAATCCTCACCCCTCATCCCATTCTCTAATATAACTTCTCAACCTAGGCTCTGGCAGGGC
>NC_079231.1:19303971-19376471 GCF_029633865.1 Lampris incognitus | reverse complement strand
GTCAAGTCTCAGCAAAGCTTTCGATCCACACTGTTTGAGGATGAACCCATTAACACACATGCTGTGTTACAGTGTCTTAATGTTGATCCATCCAATGCATTGATGCAACAACAACAAAAAAGTAAAAATCAGTTTGGGATCTTATTTTGAGGCAATATAAATACTTTGATTTAATGTATGTACATACATACATACATTTATATTTTTTATGTTTCCCCCTTTTTCTCCGTTGCACTTGGCCAATTACCCCACTCTTCCGAGCCGTCCCGGTCGCTGCTCCACCCCCCTCTGTCGATCCGGGGAGGGCTGCAGACTACCACATGCATCCTCTAATACATGTGGAGTCGCCAGCCGCTTATTTTCCCCTGACAGTGAGGAGTTTCTCCAGGGGGACGCAGTGCGTGGGAGGACCACGCTATGCCCCCCCCCTTCCCTCCGAACAGGAGCCCCGACCGACCAGAGGAGGCGCTAGTGCGGCGACCAGGACACATACTCACATCTGGCTTCCCACCCGCAGACACGGCCAGTTGTGTCTGTAGGGACGCCCGATACGGGGATCCGAACCGGCGATCCCCGCGTTGGTAGGTAACATAATAGTCCGCCACGCTACCCGGGCGCCCCATATATGTTTATTTTTTTAAAATATCGTCCACATTGGTCACTTTGTCCTCCCATAACACAACGACCCTGTACTGCCTCTGTTAGACGTGAAACTGCATAGCATAGTATTCCAAAAACACAAATAATTACCGTAACAGGAGAGCAACAAAAGTGGGGTCCAAAGTTAGCACTGACTGAGAAAAGAAACTGCAGGCTCATTAAACAGTATATTGGACTACATTGTTGTTGTCAGGGGAAACCATTTTGGGTTATGGTTGATTTTAAGTTGTGGTTTTTGATAATTGAATGACTCGTTGTGTGTGCAAACCACAGTATAATGTTAAAAAAAAAAGGGTTTCCAAACTGGAAAAATAGACCCTCTTTCATAAAATACGATAAAGTTTTGCAAAGGGTTATTACCCTACAGCAGCAATCCACTTAGTATTAACAAAAAAAATCTGGATTTAAATAAAGAGGATTTTGCAGTCACAAGGGGGATGCCATCTACCATTATATCTGAGGATTAAAATGTTCCTTTCTGCACATAATATTCTAATAGCCACCAAGGAGCCATATCAGCAGCCAGCCCTCTTTCTTTCTCTTCGGGCTTGTGCAGGGTATTCAGTATTTCCAGTGCTTCCTACATAAGGGGCAGGCTCGTTGAAGCCCAATTCCCCATACCTCACCATTTTCTACAGGCGTCTTCTCCGCAGTACGTCATCCTGAGAAGGAAAGGCTGGCTTGAAGGGCACACTGTGCCACGACGCAAAGGCTGAACTTCTGTTCACTATGTCCTCCAGGAATAAACACTGCATGGCCAACGATCGTGGCAAATCATCATTGCTAAAAGACAAACGAGCGAACAGGAGAAATGGCATGGCATTCCCGCTGCCGTTTGTTCCCGGAAAACACTGACCTATTTACTTTAGTAGGCCAATATGTTTTTATTGTGAGCACTTATTACGTCATCACCGGTCATTCCAAATTCCTCGTTTTATACCCACTCTCCTGTCTTATTCGTTGGGAGTCGTTTTATGGTGAGGACAAAGGGCTCGCCTCTGCATTCATCAAAATATGACCCCCGTAGCTCTAGAGGAGTACAAAAAGGTGGAGGATTTTTTCTTTTCTCAACCATTTTCCACTTCGCCACCTCCAAGTTTGGGTTCAGGGGAATTCAGGGCATTAGCAAACGAGCGCCCACATCCAACTCGGTTAAAAATAGAAAGCCGGACCTGGGTTTTTGCTGAATACAGTTGAATATATATATATTCACTACTCCTGCCACCGTAAAGGAGGCAGGAGTAGTGTGGAAGTGGGGGGGGGGGGGTCTAAAGCTTATTAAGACGATTAAGAAAGTTGGCACTTTTTGTTCTCGACCTCCCTCAAGTCTGTTAAATCTTGGCCCGTTTCCCCGTCTTTTGTAGTTTCGGGGGATTCTGCTCCTCTTTATCAACAGGCCAACAGCCCCGTGCCAAAAAAAACAACAACAAAAAAGCTGGCATTTACACTTTGCCTCTCCACTGCCTGTCCAGCTGGTAGCTGTTCCATCCCCCCACCGCGACTGCTCAGTAGTCATCTGCTAAACCCTCATCATAACCCCCGGGTGATGCCTCGGGGCTTCACAACATGTGTGTGTGGGGGGGGGGTGATTCTACTCAATCACTTCTGTTTGCGTGCCAGCTTCTCCTATAGCTTCCTTGACCCCCCCCCCCGATCACCTTTTAACTATAGTATATAAGTTGCTCTAACAGGCGGGAGAAGAGAGACTCAGCTGTAAGAAGCGAGCGAGCTGACCTGGAAAAAGAATGCCTTCACTCTGAACGGCCCTGCAGGCTGTATTGGGCACTATGGAAAAGAGTAGGGGGGGGGGGGGTAGCGGACGGTGGCTCAAAGCGTCGGCACTATCGCTTCCGTCCGTCTCATAATCGGCCATTGTTGAAAACCCCCATTGACAAGAAAGAGGAGATTTAAAAAGATGTCTCGATGTCCTCCACCACTTAGGTGCATTCTCAGAGATAATCTGGAGTTGGTTTGTATGTTTGTTTTATAACTGGTGAAGGGGGATGGGCGACAGGCGTGGGCGCAAGTCCATGAATACTGGGATGGCATCCATACCTGTGCCCCTGTCCGTAGGATTAGTGGTTGTGTCAGTATGCGGATTGACAAGACCATACCGGATCAGTCCAGGCTCCATATGGGATCTGTCGGGGCCCGGGTTAACAACGGCCGCCATTGGTGCTGTTGCGCAGGGGACTGATGGAAATTGCAAAATCTGGGCATCCGGTAGTGTAGTGGTCTATTCCGTTGCCTACCAACACGGGGCTCGCCGGTTCGAATCCCCGCGTTACCTCCGGCTTGGTCGGGCGTCCCTACAGACACAACTGGCCGTGTCTGTGGGGTGGGAAGCCGGATGTGGGTATGTGTCCTGGTCGCTGCACTAGCGCCTCCTCTAGTCGGTCGGGGCGCCTGTTTGGTTTGGGGGGGGGGGGGGGTAGCGTGATCCTCCCTTGCGCTACGTCTCCCTGGAGAAACTCCTCACTGTCAGGTGAAAAGAAGCGGCTGGCGACTCCACATGTGTCGGAGGAGGCACGTGGTAGTCTGCAGCCCTCCCCGGATCGGCAGAGGGGGTGCAGAGACTGAGACGGCTTGAGGAAAATAGAGTAATTGGCCAAGTACAATTGGGGTGAAAAAGGGGGAGGGGGGGTGGAGAAATTGTAAAACCCACTGTGGTGACCCCTGAGAAACAGGGAAGAAGCTGAAAGAAGAAGAAGATTATTGGTGACGGGGTGTAGGGGTCCTACCATGGAACGGTTTGTCCAAGTCCTGGAGTTCTTTACCTTGAGCAACTCGACAAGTCACACTTCTAGTACGTGCACTCTCACTTGGCCAGCAATACAACATGAACTTGAAGATGATGACGTCATCCATCACAGGCCGTGGCTGTAGTTTGGTATTTGTGATGCAGGCTTTGCTTGCCTCTCTGCCAAATCCCGTTAATATTGTAGTTACCGAGGGACCCGGGGGACGCTTAAAGACCCTTAAGCATCCCCGAGGCTCTCGTTTTTATTAGATGAGGGACAGAATGATGCCTCGGCTCCCCGTTACGGAGCTATATCTCGCTGCCTCCTTTTAAATGCTCACAGTAATTTAATTAAAGCTCGCCGACTTTCCTAAAGGGCAAGTGCTAAAATCAACACAATTAAGAAAATGGGTGACTCTTCGGCTCTTTGCCCCCCCACCCCCGTCTCATTTGAATGTCTCGGCACAATCCTCTCACGGCCATGAGATGATTTACATTTAGAAAAGTCAAATCTGCCCCCCCCCGAAATAATTACTCATAAACTGTACAAAATGCAACATTTTGTAATTTCTGACTAAACGTTTCGCATTTATACACGAACCTGTCTTGACGCATGCTCAGTAACCCAGGCAAGATCAAGGAAGGTTGAATCAGTTCTAAACGCTGTATCCAGATGAATTGATTACATATAGCGGCCTCTAGCGGTCATGCTGCCAACAGCAAGCTTAGTTACTATACTAGATGGCGAAACAACACAAAAACGCCCTGACTACACGTTCTCTTGCTCTCAAATTGTTTTTATCACTTATTTACTGACTACTTGTCTTTATCAGCCTGTCTATGAGGCGTTGTAAAAAGGATGTCGACAAGTAGATAAAAACCCACAATGCACAGAGGCGAAAAGTATCTGTGGAGATATCTCCTGCCGCCGGTAGGGGCGCTAATTTAGGAAACGCTCCTGTGGGTCGTATTGGAGGGTATACGACCTATGTGGTCGTATGGGTTGGAGGACTTGTAGGGATCATTAGTATGCAGGGCATCGGACATGGGAAGCCACCGGAACGACATTAATCCCCATTTTGGACAACTTTTGCGTTAAAAGCTTACCCCCCCCCTTTTTGAAATATTGCCCGCGTGCCATCCGCTGCCTCATCTGTGATGATTTGTGCAGATGCAAAGCTGAACGACGTGACCTGTGAAATGAGTTTTAACTCAGTGTGTGTGTGTGTGGGGGGGGGGGGGGTAAGTGCTGGTGTTTCAGCACCAACAGCTTGCCTCCTCAACCCACCAGGGTCTTCTGGGAGTGTGCTTAGTTCTGATATCAGTGTTTAACCGCTTTGACATCCCTTTCCAAAATAGCTGCTTCTCACCGGGATCTCTCCCCCTGAATGGCAAGGCTATTACCGGGCCGGGGTTAGTCTCGCAGATGGCAGAGGTCTCCCACGAGACAGTTCCAACCGTAATGAGGTTAATTGGCAAGAATCATGACCTAGAGTCGAGATCACAGCTCGCTGAGCACATGGTTAAAGCAACATGGGCCTTTTATGACCCGTTAACTGAAGCCTTCACACATCGTTCTTTTTTTCTTTTTGCTTTCCGTTTTTAGACAGCTAATCTAGATAGGACTTAATCGTTACGTATCCCAGCTTCCAGGCTTTGGCAGGGAATGTGCCCAGTATTAGTATGGTCTTTAGTAGGTTTCACCTGAAAGGAAGACCTGATCTCAAGACCTAAGATGGACCTTAATGATTTCTTCTTCTTCTTTTTTTTTTTAGATTTTACCCCCTTTTTTGCCCCCAATTGTACTTGGCCAATTACCCCACTCTGCCGATCCGCGGAGGGCTGCAGACTACCACGTGCGTCCTCCGATACATGTGGAGTCGCCAGCCGCTTCTTTTCACCTGACAGTGAGGAGTTTCACCAGGGGGACGAAGCACGTGGGAGGATCACGCTATTCCCCCCAGTCCCCCTCCCCACCACCACCACCACCAATTGTGGCTATAGAGACGCCCGACCAAGCCGGAGGTAACACAGGGATTTGAACAGGCGATCCCCGTGTTGGTAGACAAAGGAATAGACCACTACGCCCCCCGGACGCCCCCTATGATTTTTATTGTATTATTTGTCTACCAGTCAGTTTTGACCGGACACACAAGAGACGTTAATTTGTGCCACTATTTTAAACAATATAAAATGGTTTCCAATCAAATGTCCTTGTTAAACTTTGACACAAAGTAGTCTGTGATGAATAGCCCAAAATGTGTTTCATCTGCGTATTCTTATAGTCAAAATAATCCATATATTATGATTTTACACAAAAACGAGCTGTATTAGCTCAGATCAGTGAGGCCTACAGGCCATAAATAGCAAACAGAAGTTCAAAACTCTTAACGTCCACAAGAACGTAAGTTGATGAAAGCATCTAACACAGTATTAGGTGATAATACATTTATTATTATGGATTTAAAAACAGCTACAATAGGGCGGTCATTTTGGACCGGGAACACAAAACGCACACAACAGGAGGGCTATGGAGTTTGCTTTGCACTTGAACAAAATGTCCCACCTTAGCCCCCTCCCTGGCACGCCTGTCAGGAACATCTAGAGACCGGTCCCTGTAGTCCTTCTGACTCTGCAACAGGAAATATCATGCACTGCACCGAAGATATGTTTGTTTATACAGTGGATATTAAAAAAGCCTACACACCCCTGTTAAAATGGCAGGTTTTCCTGATGTAAAATAATGAAACTAAGAGAAGTCGTGTCAGCAATTTGTCCAAACTTACAACCTATAAAACTCAAGTGAAAAACAAACCGAAACGTTTTAGGGTCAAAAGTTCCAAGGTGCAAAAGGTGGCTGCATGAGGGTGCACACATTTTGTTGAAGCACCTTTTGATTTCATTGCAGTCTTCTTGGGTGAGACTATCAGCTTGGCACATCTTGCCTTGGTAATATTTTCACACTCTTCCTCGTAAAAGCGTTGCAGACCCATCAGATGATCTCCTGTGCACATTTTTCTGTTGGATTCAGGTCTGGGCTCTGGCTGGGCCTTTCCAAAACGCTGATCTGATTCTGGTGGAGCTGTTGAATGTATGCCTTGTGTCGTTGTTGTGCTGAAAGGTGAAACTCCTCCTCGTCTTCAGCTCTCTAGCAGACGTCTGAAGGTTTTGCACCAGCATCCAGTGGTATTTGGAGCTAGTATGTATGAATCCATCCACTGTGACTAAAGGCCCAGTTCTAGCTGAAGAAAAGCAGCCCCAAAGCCTGATGCTGCTGCCACCATGCTGCACCGTGGGTCTGCTCTTCTTCTGGTGATGTGCTGTGTTGTTTGTGGGCCAAACATACCTTTGGGAATTATGTCCAAAAAGTTCAACCTTGGTCTCATCAGACTATTACACATTTGCCCACATGGTTTTGGGAGACTGGGTGCAACCTTTTTGCAAATTTAGCCGGGCTTGGATGTTTTTTTTTTTCATGTGAAAAGGTTTTCATCTTGCCACCCTACCCAACAGCCCAGACATATGAGGAACACAGCAGATTGCTGTCACATGTAGGGAACAACCAGGACTTGGCAGAAATTCCTGCAGCGCCGTTAATGTCGCCGTGGGCCTCTTGGCAGCCTCCCTGACCAGATTTCTCCTCGTCTTCTCATCCATTTTGGACGGACATCCTGTTCTTGGTAATGCCCCTGCTGTGCCATATTTTCTCCACTTGTTTGATCATCTTCACCGTGTCCCATGGTCTACCTGATGCCTCGGACATTATTTTGTACCCCTCTCCTGATCGATACCTTTCAGCAGTGAGACCCCGTCCACGCTTTTGTAGGGTCTTTGTGCACCGTGGCTTTTGCAGTTGGATGCAACCGGGGGGATGTCAGGAAAATCCTGCAGGAACAGCTGAACTGTATTTGGGGTCAATCACAGTCACTTTAATTGATGGCAGGTGTATACTGACCAGGACACATACCCACATCCGGCTTCCCACCCGCACGCCCGACCAAGCCGGAGGTAACGCGGGGGTTCGAACCGACGATCCCGTGTTGGTAGGCAACGGAATAGGCCGCTGCGCTACCCGGACGCCCCCGGCGGCGCTAGGAAGTATTTGAGCCCACTGGGGTTGGGGGAAACGAAATTTCGTTTCCTCTGTGTACGCAAATACATGAAATGAAATGACAATAAACTGTTGCCGATTCCTGAAATGTTCTCACTCTTACGGTTCAAAACTCACGTCGGTCCACGCAAATATGGCTGAACAAGAACACGCGCGCGTGCCCACGTCTCCAATGAGATGGGCGAAGGATGCGCTGCTCAGCCACCCGCCAGAAAGCCGGTGTCAACATAATTATTCCCCATAGCAAATACCAGTCCCAGGAGAAAGTTCTGAAATTCAATTACAAAGTAGTGATTATGCGAGGGGAGAAAAGTGAGATTAGTGTGTGCGCGTGTGTGTGTGCGTACTTGGCTGGCATCATCCCAAACAGATTTATTCCATGACCTTGCCTATAGCCCTTCCTGTTTGCTGCAACTCACGACCTCACCATCCTGGATCCAGTAAGATGCACGTCTGAATAAGTTGTGCATGCATGCGTGTGAATAGTTGTGTGCGCACTGGGTTATGTTTGTGCGCAAGCCCGCGAGTGTCTTGTGTCTACCGGCAGGCATTTACGCACGTCCGTGTGCCCCGGACCCCGTGTTCCTGCGGGCCATCATGCATGCACATGTCATGCAGCCACACTCAAACATGGAGAGGATCCCTTATCGCCCCCTCAGCTTCATGGTACACCGTCATCTGTTTTTCATTACGTCATAAAATATGCAACCCTCACATGTACCTTTTCATATGCATGCACTCTGCCGCCGCTTGCAAACAAACGTGCATGTGCGCATGCGATGCACGTGATAGTTTTGTCAGTACATGCTAACGTTGCGGTGCAGCGGGAGGTCATCCACATCCGGTACAGTACACATTCACGCGGGAGTCGCGCGTTAGCACATTGTGCAAAATCTGAGCACTCGTTTCTTTTTCATACCACATCAACCGGCCTTTGGGACGTGAGTTTGATACCCAGAGTTCAGGGGTAGTTCGGAGCTTCCTACGCTGCGACGTGAAGCAGCCTATGTAATCCCCCCCCCCCCGGCTTTAAGTTACCTCCGCTGGCTGCGGTCTGCAGCTTTCATTTTCTGCCCTTCGAGACGTCTCTGAGGTCGCAACGTCATCATCGCAGGACCGCGGCCACTTCCTGCAAGCAAGCTGAACTCCTTCAACTCGTGTTTCCGCATAGAAAGATGCAGCGTTACTCCGCAAAACAAGACGTTTCTGCTTTTTTCCTGTTATCATCCCCTCAAGACTCGAGACGGCGGCATGTTGAGGCATTTAAACAAAGATTTTTTTTTCTCTCTCTCTCTTCCTGCATATTTCATGTTTTCTGATTCTTATATTTTCTCATCTAGATGAATGTATATATATTTTTACTCGTACCAAGTAGGTCCCTGAACAATACATTCTTTGGCTCTTAGGAAGCATTAAGGCCTGAGAGACGAATCGGGGGGGGCGCGGGGGGTCCCGCTTCAAGAGGGGGGATGAAAAGCTTTCAGAAAGCCACATTAAATCTTAAAACACTTTTCGCCACTTTTTCTTTTTTTATTTGGACCGCCAACGTGAACAAGCTCCAGGGTTTCATTGAGCACGTATGCGCAGCATCCGTGTTCTGTTCGCCGCTTGTTTCGGCTATCGAACTTGCGTCAGTGTGGAGGGGCCTGCAAGAAGACCACCACCACCCCCTCCCATGCTGAGGCAAACAAAGACCTTGCTGACGACCTTAACGTCTTCTATCTCAGGTTTGAGATAGACAATGACAACAGCCCCCATCACACCTCTGGCAACCCCCCCCCGCTCTCCCCACCTGGTACTCAGGCTGAACTCCAGATGCATGCAGAGGAGAGACAGAAGACCGGGGAGGCGCCAGGTCCAGATAGTGTCTCCCCATGCTGTGTTAAAGCCTGCGCTGGATAGATTTGATCAGGGTTCATACCCCTGATAAAATCTTTAGGCCTCATTGTCCTTCTTAATAACTCTTTGTGTGGACGTTAAAGCAGCTATCAGGTGTGCTGCGCCAAGGTAAATTGTGCCCCCCCCCCCGCCACACAGCCGCCACTGGTAGAGAACGAAGGCTAGCCCGTCTGGTCTGATCCCACAGAAGAGCTGCTGTAGCTCAAACTGCTGAGAAAGCTAATGCTGGCTATGATAGACAGGTGTCAGAACACACAGTGAGACCAGTCAAGAGTGCCCATGATGACCCCTGTCCACCATGACTCCTGTCCCCCGCCGGAAGCGCCTACAATGGGCACACACGTGTCAGAAATGGACCACGGAGCAAACGGAGGAAGGTGGCCTGGTCTGATGCATCGTGCTTTCTTCTACACCGTGTGAACAGCTGTTTACCCGGGGGAAGTGATGGCACCGGGACGCACGATGAGGCAGTGCCATCGATGCCTCTGCCGGTTCTGCTGGGGAACTTGGGTCCTGGCGTTCATGTGGCTGTTATATTGACGCGTACCACCTCCCTAAACGTCGTAGACTGTTGCAGACCAGGTACAGGTGACGTCAACACCAGTTATCGGCCTTCAAATGTATTTGCATCAACAACAAAAATTACGCACGGTGCGTACAGGACTATGGCTGCCAGCGCCACTGACCAGGTACACCCCTTCATGGCAGCGGTATTCCCTGATGGTAGTGGCCTCAGGTGGTTTTAATGTTTTGGCTGATGGGTGTAGTATATATGGGCGTGGGTTGTTCCTTACTCCACCACAACAAACCTCCGTACAGGAACCACATACCTGTTGTGCGTCCATGGCTGCCTCCAATGTCCTGTTGTTGCTCGTTTTATTGCTCCCGTTTTCTTCTTCTTCTGTGTGAGTGACGTCTGCAAGCTGCCGCGTGCCGGGGTCGAATCCCTCGCGTGCACGCACACGTCGCGTGCAACGTTGCCCGTCAACACGGGCCCGTTGACCCAAATGTGTCTGCGTGAAGGACCGGGAAGGACGGGCGTTTGTTTGTCTCCCTTAGAGAATGAATATGACTTGATGCTGTCAGCGACGGCGATGGCTGATGGAACATGCATACGAAGGAGTTGAGCCTGTGACACAAATCGCTCGCGGCAAGTAGCAGAGGCTGCACGATCATGCGCCTCAAGCGTGCCCCGGTAGGACACATGCATCATAACGGGGTTGTTCATGTGACTTTGTGCCTCACCGGCAGGTTGGAGGAGCGATGAAACCATTTCCTTTAAGAACACGCAGAAGAAAAAGCAAGCCAGCGGCTGAATCCACAAGTGCTCCTCCCTTAAACCTGGGGGGCGTCCGGGTGGCGTAGCGGTCTATTCCGTTGCCTACCAACACGGGGATCGCCGGTTCGAATCCCCGCGTTACCTCGGGCTTCCCTACAGACACAACTGGCGGTGTCTGCGGGTGGGAAGCCGGATGTGGGTACGTATCCTGGTCACTGCACTAGCGCCTCCTCTGGTCAATCGGGGCGCCTGTTCGGGTGGGGGGGGGCACGTGATCCTCCCGCGAGCTACCTCCCCCTGGCGAAACTCCTCACTGTCAGGTGAAAAGAAGCGGCCGGCGACTCCACATGTATCGGAGGAGTCACGTGGCGGTCTGCAGCAGCGGAGGTGGAGCAGAGACCAGGACGGCTCGGAAGAGTGGGGTAATTGGCCGGATACAATTGGGGATAAAAAGGCCCCCCCCCAAAAAAATAAACCTCCCTCCTTTCTCCCATTTATTCTACAGCTCTGGTTCCTGCCTGGAGGACTTATCTGTCTGCAGAACGCTGCGCTGCCAAGACTGAAACAGTGCAGTTTGGCTGACGTAGTGACAGACTACACTAACTCACGTCATTCCGTGGTACAAGGCTGCCGGTGACGTCTTGTTGCGCAGCACCCCTTTTCTAAAATCTGCCTTTTGCAGCCTCCTACTGGGCCGCATTGAGACGCCTGCTAGAAACCAGCTCCATCACGGCACGACGCTGAAAATCCCTTCACCAGCCCGGGGTTAATGAGCATGTGTTCTGTGCTCTTGCCCCCCAATCCGGAAACGTCTTTTGCAGATGGTGTAGTGGAACATGTTGCGCTATCTACAGGCGCTGTGGGCCTGCCCAAAATTATGTTAGGCTGCTTTCCACCCCTTGGTGGAGATGATCTCAGCATCCACACGCACACACACACACACACACACACACGCACAGGGCGTGCACGCATGTGTTGACACCGCGCTGTGGAGTTGGACAGATGTGCACTGTTTGAAGTCAAGGCACAACGTAATGTGAAAATGATGTTCGGATTTGTTTGTGAAGAAGCCTGACATCTGCTAGCAAACACTTAAGCGCCGCGGTGCTCGGCCCCGGGAAGCGTGTGAGGCTGCAGAACAGAAGAAACGCCAACAGCACTTCTTCTGTTCTGTCATCGTCATCTGCAGAATTAAAGGTGGGAGAACGCAGTTTAACACAAGGTTGCGGAAATTTCAGCTTAACATTGTTTTTTTTTGGGGGGGGGGGGGGGTTCCACTCTTCTCCAGCAGACAGGTGCTTCTATAGAGGGAGAACAGACTGTCCTCCGCCACAAAAACGACCCCATAGGTCGTTTGTACAAGCAGCTTATTACGACCTTCCATCCATCCATTATCCGAACAGCTTATCCTATCCCAGCAGCCATTGGGCGGCAGGGGGAGACACCCTGGACAGGCCGCCAGGCCATCACACACACACACACACACACACACACACACACACACACACACACACCTTGGCACAATTTTTAGTAATGCCGATTCACCTGACCTACATGTCTACACGTCATGTTCAGACAGTGGGAGGAAACCGGAGCACCCGGGGGAAACCCACGCAGACACGGGGAGAACATGCAAACACCACACAGAGGACGACCCCCAAGGTTGGACCACCCCGCGGCTCGAACCCACGACCTTCTCGCTGTGAGGCGACCGCGCTAACCACTGCGCCACCGTGCCGCCCTTTATTACGACCGACAGTGACGTTTTAAGCTACGTCCTCGCGGTCCTCCGTAATTATAACACGTTACTTTCGATCTCCTTCCATAAGCTCTCGCGAGAACGACTATTAATAAGTTTAACGTCACATAGCGGTTATAATGTCCACGCTAGCTGACTTTCTAACTTTTGGCTAACGTTAAGTTAGCTCTTATGACGTCATTCATAGGTGAACATACTGCCAATAGCAATCTTAGTTGCTATACTAGACGGCGAAACACAAAAACGCAATGAGTACATATTATATTGTTCTCAAATTGTTTTAAAAACCCACAATGCACAGAGGCGAAAAGTATCTGTGGCATATCTCCTGCCGCCGGTAGGGGCGCTAATTTAGGAAACGCTCCTGCGGGTCGTATTAGAGGGCGCACGACGCGTTATTATGAATCCCAAGGCACTTCTAGGCAAGCCACGCCCCGCGTAGCATCCAGGCGCTGGGATTCTAAGAAGACCCGCCCCTACTCTGCCTCTGACTAGCTAACCCTAACCCCGCCCTAACCCTAACCCTAACCTTAACCAACCAACGCGTACTGGCCAGTCTGGCCAATCCTGGCGCTTGAATGCTACGCGGGGCGTGTCTTGCCTAGAAGTGCCGTGGGATTGATAATAACGCACAAAACGACCTATGTGGTCGTTTGGGTTTTGTGGAGTGAGAAGGATTAAAAACTAGAACAGGAAGGGTAAAATAAATCAATCACCTGAAACACTCTGTGAGTGAGCTGCAAAAATGTTGCCCGTCTTTTAGTCCTGGTACAGCGTGCTTTCACACACACACACACACACACACACACACACACACACACACACACACACACACACACACACACACACACACACACACACACACACACACACACACACACACACACACACACACACTACCATCTAGAGAGTCAGTTTTTCCATTGTGTTGACTGGGACTGTTCCCCTATCTTAAGCAGTTTCCTGGCCTGCCTCAAACTTTAATGGCGTCTATCTGCTCCAACTTTCCAGAGATAATCTTGTCTAGATAGGCACCATCCCTGCCACGGCACACCGCCCTGAACATGTGTACCAACAACGAGAATGGCTCCCTGGTTATTTTGGGGCTGGGATAACAGATTCTGAGCAACATTTCATCACTATGGTCAATTTCCAATTTATGTATTTATTGTGTATCCTAGCTAATTATCCATTCACGTTACTCATCCGCATACTTTTACACACATTTTGAATTTGCGCATAAGAGAACCTCAATAGATACGCAGGGATTTAAAGAGGATAAATGCCTCAATATCGCCGAAAGGTTTTTTACAGTTGGCTTGGGTGGAAAAGTTAAGTGGAAGACCAGATCCCGGCGGGGGAGATAAGAGATTGTGCTCTTGGAGGGAAGAGGAGGAGACTGGCTGCTGAGGAGCCGTTCCTGACAAAGTGGAAAAACTGCAGACTGCACCGCTGAAGCACACGCCAAATGTTAAGCCCTCAGTAAGAGGACTGGAAACAGTTGAACTTTGACCCTTGGGAGTGGTTCAAGCTCAAGATCAACTTTACTGCCGTGTGTCATCATGCATGCGTCAAAAGACATGCTTGAGGGCATCCGGGTAGCGTGGTGGTCTATTGCGTCGCCTACCGACACGGGGATCGCCGGTTCGAATCCCCATGTTACCTCCGGCTTGGTTGGATGTCCCTACAGACACAACTGGCCGTGACTGCGGGGTGGGAAGCCAGATGTGGGTATGTGTCCTGGTCGCTGCACTAGTGCCTCCTCTGGTCGGTCAGGGCACCTGTTCGGGGGGGGGGGGGATAGCGTGATCCTCCCTCGCGCTACGTCCCCCTGGCGAAACTCCTCACCATCAGGTGAAAAGAAGCGGCTGGCGACTCCACGTGTATCGGAGGAGGCGCGTGGTAGTCTGCAGCCCTCCCCGGATCGGCAGGGGGAGGTGGAGCAGCGACTGGGACGGCTCGGAAGAGTTGGGTAATTGGCCAAGTACAATTGGGGAGAGAGAAAAAAAGGGGGGGGGGACATGCATGTTAGGGTTAATACGCCTGCCCGTGCCCCTGAGCAAGGCAGTGGAAAGGAGAACTGGATTTGGCGCCCGGGTGCTGCAGCTGCCCACTGCTCCTATACAATAGGATGGGTTACATGCAGATAACACCTTCATTGTAACCCATACAATGACAAGATAGTGGCCTTCTTTCTTCTTGGTGTGTAGAATACAGTACACAGAAGCCATACATCCATATAAGATATGGCTATACATCCTATACATCCACATATCCATATATATATAAACAACATACAGTGCACGATAACACAACATTGTAAGGTGTGTATGGGTGCGTCAGCTGCTCAGCAGCCTCTAAGAGCACACTCATGTCATGTTATCCGAAGAACTGTGGACCGGATTTCTCCGCAGCAAACCGGTGTGAGAGAGAGAGAGAGAGAGGGAACGCAGCTGTTTTTTGCAAGACGCCTGTGCAGAAGTGATCAGCGTGCCCTCGGGTAAGCTCGGTTCTGCTTGGCCAGCGCGGTGCTTAACTCCACTCGGCTTGCCCGTCACTCAGCCCGAGGAGGAAATATCGTCCTCGGCAACGTGGCAAACAAATGTCCGGACACACTGCGGGACTGCAAACAGCACGTCGGCCCGCATCGGCTCCGAGCAGATGACACGCTCCCCCTGCGATGATTCATAGAGACGCTCGTTTCGCATGTGATTGACGTCAGCGGCGATTATTTCTGCCTCCTCTGCAGGGGAGCTGGACCTCCCGGCACCGAAAACATCTCGTGTGCACGTCTTCAGACGTGGGAGGTTGCGTTTTAAGCGATAAGGGTCATTTGAAGGGGGGGGGGGGGGGTGGACGGTGAGGTGAGGATGAAGACCGTCTGCAGGAGTCGTCAAACTATGCTACCTCCTCTTGCCACAGATTTACACACAGCAACAACAAAAAAAAGATGTAACTTAAGATGTCATTGAGTCTAATATGACGGGTAGGATCTCCTTTTTTTTGTGAGGCAAATGAAAGGACAATAAATCTTCCATTGGGGTGAGATATGCTAAGTAGTGGGAGGTGTTATTAAGTTATTTATTTATTTATTTATTTATTTATTTATGAGACTGCCCTCCACCAAAAAAAAAAAAAAAAACGTCCCCATAGGTCGTTTGTACAAGCAGCTTATTATGAATTAAATTTACGTTATAGGGTTAAGCGACCACTAGCGGTCGTGTAAATAACGACAATCTGGTGTATCGGGTGCCTCGTCATGTTACGCTCTTTGACCTTCGTTACCAACCAAAATGCGACGAGCCAAGACATGGTGGGGTGGGGGGGGGGTGCAAGAAGTATTTAAACTCTTGTAAAGCTGTGTTTGCTTTACTTTTACACCTTCACTTTGCGTGGACAACAATAAAGTCCCGTCACTATTAGCGGCGCTGCAGGGCAGGAACCAACGACCTATGTGGTCGTATGGGTTGGAGGACTTGTTATTTATTTATTTTGAAGAAGAAGACAAGCCAAACTGGGACTTGTAAATGAGTCGGAACTTCTGAGTGTTCGTGTGTACTGAGTACATCGGGTACATGAGGGCTCCACCCGTCTGACCCACCGTGCATTCAGTAGCCCAGCAGAAGGCCCACATGCCTGATCAGTGTTACACTGGCCGACTCAGTATTGATCAGTAGTTGACGCCACCCGGACGCCCTGGCCTAAAACGTCATTATCGACACCAGCCATCCCACTCGTGCTCTGTTCTCGCTCCTTCCATCTAAAAAGTGTTACCGGAGCATCAGATCACTCACCAGCCGGGTCAGTAGTCGTTTCTTTCCACAGACGGTCAGGTTGCTGAACAGCTGACGCACCCATATGCACCTTACTCGTTGTATTGTAATACACATGACAATAAAGTTGAACTTGACTTTCAACTCAAACGTGAATGGTTCAAAAAACATGGTTCACACATTTGTTCAATTTTGCCCACAGCGTTGTCCAGAATGCATGTTAATTCTGAAAATAAAGAGGTGCCTCCTTCTATGCTGGAGATATAGTAGATGCAGAATGGCACAGATGGTACTTAGATGTGAAAACTAGGTCTTTGTGGTCTTACGTCATGTTTCGTGTCATGTAATCAACAACGGCGAAGGATCATATGGAAGGTCGTGCTCCCAGATGAACAAAAACCTTGACGATGCCAACACCGAAAACACATACAGGACCCACTTCTGTGCCCTCACATGCCATACAACCACGAGCAACTCATGGGGAACCTCCACTGACTCCATCCATCCATCATCCAAACCGCGTATCCCAATTGGGGTCGCGGAATGCTGGAGCCTATCCCAGTAGTCATTGGGCGGCAGACCACGAGACACCCTGGACAGGCTGCCAGTCCATCACAGGGCCATCACATTCACACCTAAGGACAACTTAGTATGGCCAATTCACCTGACCTACCTGTCTTTGGACTATGGGAGGAAACCGAAGCAACCTGCAGGAAACCCATGCAGACACGGGGAGAACATGCAAACTCCATACAGAGAATGACCTGGGATGACCCCCGAGGTTGAACAACCCCGAGGTTCGAACACAGGACCTTCTTAGTATGAGGCGACCGTGCTAACCACTTTGCCACCATGCCACCCAACTTACCATTGACTCAAGTTAGAGACAATGATGCACAGAGAAGGAGAAAACGCAGAAATAAAGAAGTCCCATGGAAAAGAACTGGGAAAGCTCTGTGCTGAAACATTAATATCCCCACTGAGCATGGCACAAGTGTTTTAATTTTGTGACAGACTCATTTCCTCTTGGAGAGAATGAAGTCGTGCCTACACTGCACTGTATGCATAAACCAATGAGAAACCAATTGCATATTCCCAAACTGGAATTTATACTGAAAGGCTTGTATTTGCATGATTGTCTCTGGCACCGTAAGCAGCGGAGTTAGTTGGCTGCAAGACAATGAACATATCACAAGCTTCCCCTCCAAACAAAAAGGGAAAATAAAAGAGAGTAGAGGACAAAAGAGAGTAGAGGACAAAAGCATAACCCATCCCTGGAAAGTGATTTACTCAGCAGAAGTCTGCTTGGAAGTTAATTGAAGTGCTTCATAGCTCTTCACTCCCCTCATATTCCAGGCAGAAATAGTCAAAATGGGTGTGAATGGATAGGGAGGATGAAATGGGGGGAGGGAAAACAGCACATGACAGTAAATAGAAGAAAAGGGAAGGGTACGGCTAACTGGTTTGCATCGCAAAAAAGTCATTCTTTACGCTTTCTACTTTCCCTGTGACAATCCGGTCAAAGCACAGACGGTTGAATTTGCACCAGTGCTAAAACACGGGCGGTCTGTTGACTCACTGGACCAAGTTGCATAATCTATAGGCCACTCGTCAGGAACCAACTCAAATATTACATTTACATTTAGATTAGGTTTGCTAAGACTGTAAATACGTGTGGTTTGGATACAAATGTACGTGTTTGGGCGGCACCGTGGCCCTGTGGTTAGCGCGGTCGCCTCACAGCAAGAAGGCCCTGGGCTCGAGCCCCGGTTGTCCAACCTTGGGGGTCATCCCGGGTCATCCTCTGTGTGGAGTTTGCATGTTCTCCCCGTGTCTGCATGGGTTTCCTGCAGGTGCTTCGGTTTCCTCCCATAGTCCAAAGACATGCAGGTCAGGTGAATCGGCCCTGAGATGGTCTGGCGGCCTGTCCAGGCTGTTTCCCCACCTGCCGCCCAATGACTGCTGGGATAGGCTCCAGCATCCCCTTGACCCTGAGAGCAGGATAAGCGGGTTGGATAACGGATGAATGAATGTACATGTGTTGGACGAAGGAGTCACCTCCCAGATTTTTATTTCCTCACATTGAAAACTGTTTTCCACTTGTATCTGCACATCAAGGGGGAGACGATCAAAGAAGGTCGAATCAGTTCATCTGGATAGAATGTTTATTGACATATTGTGTCCAGATGAACTGGTTCAACCTTCTTTGGTTTTCTTACCTGAATTATTGAGCATGCATCAAGACAAGAGATGCTGAGAAGTAAAAGAGAGAGATGACTATACAGAAGAGATATTTCCCCCTGGAAGGACGGAACAAAGGTAGGACTATGAAAATTGGAGAGGGGTGGAAAGCAGAACGCGTGGAACTCTATGCCTCCGGAAGAGAACAACGGTCATCTGATATCAAAGGACGTCTCTGTCCGTGAGCCTTCAGCGGGTCTCATCAGGATACTGAAACGGGGCCGAGTGAGGAGGAGACAGACAGGAGGGAAGGGACGGGGGTAGCAGAACATGTTAAAATGAAGAACTGAGGCATCCGGGCAGCATAGCGGTATATTCCGTTGCCTACCAACACGGGGATCGCCGGTTCGAATCCCCGTGTTACCTCCGGCTTGGTCGGGCGTCCCTACAGACACAATTGGTCGTGTCTGCGGGTGGGAGGCCGGATGTGAGTATGTGTCCTGGTCGCTGCACTAGCGTCTCCTCTGGTCAGTTGGGGCAACTGTTCGGGGGACTGGGGGGGGAATAGCGTGGTCCTCGCATGCGCTACGTCCCCCTGGTGAAACTCCTCACTGTCAGGTGAAAAGAAGCGGCTGGCGACTCCACATGTATTGGAGGAGGCATGTGATGCTCTGCAGCCCTCCTCGGATCAGCAGAGGGGGTGGCGCAGTGACCGGGGCGGCTCGGAAGAGTGAGGTAATTGATCGGATACAATTGGGGTGAAAAAAAAAGGGAGGGGCAACAAAAATAAAAATGAAGAGCTGAGGCGAGAGTCACTCGGCGGTGTTTCATATACTGTGATGACAGTGCTGCTGTCACCTCTCCTCCGCCAGCCTCGTGTCCCGTCACCTCTCCATCTCAAAGCCGCCCCCTTGCTTTCCATCAGTCTGTTTCCTTCTCTCCTACCACTCAATCACCAATCGCTGCCCCCTCCTTCTTCCCCCTTTTTTCCTCGCCTTTCCATCTCCGCCCGCCTTTTCATCTGTCATTTCCATACCGCTACCCCCAGCTCTTCCCAGAGAGATTTGGGGCGATTGTCTTTTGCACCCCCCCTGAAGGCTTGTCCATAATTTCGTCCACCAGGGAAGCAGGAGTCCAACTTCACACTGCAGTGGGACTGTAGTTTTGTCACGCACAACGCTGCTCGAGCGAGGCAGACATCACATCCCCTTCAGTTTGAGGCACGGGCTGGTCACGCACGGTCCGCTACCTCTCTGCTGGGGCAATACTCCGTACCATGGGGTCACACGTGCAGGTTTTGGGATGATGTGGGGTGAAGTTTTTGCCTCATGGAGTAAATTCAAGAAATGCTTCTGTTATCTGTACGTACACGATGTTGCCACCGAATGTCTGTGCAATGTAGTTGTACCTGTGTACCCATGTGTACGGGCATCGATGTACATTATGTTAATCTGTATGGAGGTGAACTTGTATTTTAATATACAGGCTGTAGCAAGAAATTGAATAATGAGGGCAATACAGAATCTCTGTCACTTCATTTACACTTATCTTGCTGTGTACAAGTGTAGGTTGCGTGTGACCGAAAACAACGCAGAACGTCAAATTCATTGTGTGTGATCATAATTGGCCATTAAATCTGACTTGACCTATCTAGCTATCCATCCATCCACCCATTTATCCTTTATAATAGAATAGAACACCTTTATTGTCATTGCACATTATCGCACAACGCAATTTGCTGTGCAGCTCCTAAAATGGTTCATTTAACAGTGCACGCATGCGCACACACGCGCGTGCACTCAGAAAGTAATAATAAAAAGATAAATAAAAAATCAATAAAAAAAGAAGTGGTATATCAAAAGCTACTACTGCATGAAATGCTATTTCGCCTAAGGAAAATATCATTGTACGTTATATAGACATTTACAGATGTGATTGCACATTCCATCATTGCATGGAAACACTATTCCAGCTGTTTGTGCTGTGGTGGGGGTGTTATGGTGATGTTGGGTGGTGGTGATGGTGGTAGGGGGCCAGTGTTTTGTTGAGTTCAGGTCAGTGATGGCTCTGGGTAAAAGCTGTTTTTCAGCCTGGAAGTGTGGGTTTTAAGGCCCTGCAGCGCCTTCAAGATGTCAGCAGAGAGAATAGATGATGACAGGGGTGAGGCGCATCCTTCAGAGTGCTGCTGGCTCTGCGGACGCAGCATGATCAGAAGGTGTCTTCCAGTGAGGTCAGGGGAAGTCCAGTTATTTTCTGGGCTACGTTTATGACTCTAGAGAGTTCTCCTGTCTGCTGCTGAACAGCTGGCCTACCATGCTGTAATACAGCATGTAGTACACACTCTATAGACCAGTGACAGAAGGACACGAGCAGCTCCACAGACAGGTTGTTTTTCCTAAGTGCCCTTGAAAAGTAGAGCCGCTGCTGAGCCTATTTGACCAGAGCAGGGGAGTTGTTTGTCCATATGAGTTCCTCTACGATTTGAGGATCTTGGAAACTTGAAGCTGGAGACCCTCTCCACTCCTTCTCCTATGATGTTTACAGGACATATTTCCCAGCTGCAGCTCCTGAAGTCTATGATGAGTTCTTTAGCTTTTTTGAAGTTCAGTCGTAGATTGTTTTCTGTACACCATCCTGCCAGCTTGCGGACTTCATCTCTGTAGGCTGTCTCGTCCCAGTTCGTGGCCAATCCCACTACTGTTGTGTCATCTGCAAACTTGATGATTGTGCTTTAATGGTGTTTGGGGATGCAGTCATATGTATAAAGAGAATAGAGGAGGGGACCCAGCAAGCAGCCTTGTGGTGTGCCGGTGCTGAGGGTCAGGTTTGGGGAAAGGTGGGGGGACCGAGTCTGACTGTGGGCGGTTGAATAGGGAGTCCTTGATCCACATACACAGGGAGTCACCGAGACCCCGGTGAAGAAGTTTGGTGACCAACCTGCTGGGGACAATAGTTACGTTTCCTTCATTAATCACCTTGGAGAAATTCAGTTACTGCAAATTGACCCAACCTAGCTGTGATCTGTGTAGCTAGGAGCAGTGGGCTGCCGCCGTCATGCTGCGATTCGAACAAGCGAGCCCCCTGTTGGTAGGCAACGGAATTGACTGCCACGCAACCCGGACGCCCACCCGGATTGAATTTCGGGGGGGGGGGGGAAGGAGTAAAAACAACAAAACACAGTTTTAGGGAGCTCGGACTCTGCATCCATATTCATCATAATGCAAGATTCAGTCATATTACATTACTATATTGCATATATTATATTTAGATTGCATTGCATTCATATTTTTTTCCTTTTTCCTTATAGAGAAACATCTGCAAGTGATGATTTTTACTTTGTAGATTCAGATAGTCCCACCAAAGTGATGAAATAATAAAGCAAAACAGGATAAGGGCTGCATCTGTAATAGATGACCGTTATGATAGTATCACTTTGTGTTTTGTTATTCCCTTCTTATCTCTTATTCGCTCGTATGGCTTCCTCCAACCTTTGGACAAAGCCTCCAAAAGCCACAACTCTTGTCACCTCAGTTCAGGTTCAATTCGATTTCGGATTTCTACTTCTTCCAGAAGATAAACAAAACAAAACAAAACAAAACAAAACACCGAATCCCTTTTACAAGCAAGGTAACTTCCACCCCGCCATGTTTAAGTACCACATCAATAATTCAGACCGTCTCCAGCGCTCTCCGCCCAGGGCTCTTCACCAAACAATAGGAGCCTGACCTGCATTATTCATCCATTCTCTCTTTTAATGTTTTTCTTTCATTCTCTTTCATTCTATTTCTGTTCCATTCGCTCTCGCCCTTTCAAGGTGCCACTCTTTCTCGACCTCTTTTGGTCTCTGGTCGCCTTTCACTGCTCCGTTCTCTCTGTCTCTTGCTGTCTCTCTGTCTCTCTCATCTTTCTCTCTCGCTCATCTCTGTCTGTCGCTCTCTCACTGATCTCGCTCTCTCTGTCTCTCTGTGTCTCTAGCTCATCTCCCTCTGTCTCTCTCTCTTTCTCTCTTGTTCGTCTCTCTCTCAGTCTGTCTCGCTCTCTCGCTCATCTCTCTCTCTCTCACACTCATCTTTCTCTCTCTCGCTCATCTCTGTCTGTCGCTCTCTCGCTGATCTCGCTCTCTGTCTCTCTCTCTTGCTCATTCTCTCGCTCATCTCTCTTGCTTTCTGTCGCTGTCTCTCTTTCTCTCTTGTTCATCTCTCTCTCTCGCTGTCTGTCTCTCTATTTCTCTCTCTCGCTCATCTCTCTCTCTGTCGCTCGCTCTCTCTCTCTCTAATCCACCTCTGTTTTGCTCATTTCTCGCTCTCTCTCTCTCTCTCTGACTCACTCACTCATAGCACTCAGGGAATTTAACTTTCCCGGTCTAAAGTTTGGATAAGCAAACCTTTCATATAAGCATCTGCCTCTCCATCGCTGGCTCTCCGTGGTGCTGCGCGATGCCTTGTACCGTCCCTAATCACATCAAGCACGCTGAATAATGCATCGCTGCCTCGTGCCTGGCGGCCGGGCCATGCCACGAGCCCCCCGGTTCCGCTGAGGTCAGGCACACAAAACCAAATCAGGGGTCTCTTTTTTCACCCCTGAAGTAAATAAAAACTTCAATTGTACAGTTGCGCCCTCATTTTTTTTCTTCTCCAGTGTCTGTTTTAATCATTTTTATCATAATTAACCGGAGCTCTCTAGATGAAACGTGGAGAAATATCCCTGCAAAATGAGTCAAACTAAATAAGCATGATTTGTTAATGAGTTTTTTTTCTTGAACTTGGATGTACAATCTCTCCTTTCTGCTTGATTTCGTGATCCAAGGTGTTAATTAAAATTCTTAATTAAGCTTTCTTTGACATTGCAGTATGATTATGTAAATACGCGCTCGGGGCTGTTTCCATGTCATCTCGAAAGTTGACCTTTGGGGATGTATAAACCCCCCCCACCCCCTCACTGCGAGAGCAAGGCTGCCTAATGATGAAATCACTGAGACACGCGGGGAAATTTAGCTTGTGTCGCCTGTGTACAGTTTCATCAAAGGGACACAATCACGGTAATTTCAACATTATATATATATATATATATATATATATATATATAGTCCCAACACCTACCCCATTGGTTGTAATATTTTCTCTCCCCCGGATCTCCCCCCCCCCCCCCCATTGGTTGCTGTGCATCGTAACTACCTACCCCATAGGCCCTTTTCACATAACGTCAAAGAACTTCCGTTCTGAGTCCTTGCAGGGTATGCTAACTTCCGGACGGACTACGGAGTTTACACAGTCGCTCACAAACCTGCCTGAAATACGGCTAGATGATGTACCACGGACTGCCGAAACATTTGCATTAACCAAACGCTCCAAACTCGACAAAGGCTACAAATTCTTCATCGAACGGTACGGGGTTGATTATGCTAAATAACTTCTGTTAAAGGCAACAACTTTAAATCATAGTCAGAAAAAAAGCGACATCTTGAGAGAGAGAGAGAGAGAGAGAGAGAGAGAGAGAGAGAGAGAGAGAGAGAGAGAGAGAGAGAGAGAGAGCTTATGAGCTCGAGAGAGATCTTGAGAGAGAGAGAGAGCTTATGAGCTCGAGAGAGATCTTGAGAGAGAGAGAGAGAGAGAGAGAGATTGAGAGATCTTGTGAGAGAGAGAGATATCTTGAATTCAACTAAATAACCTATGGAAAGATGGCGCCATCTCAAACAATCTGAAAATGAAGATGCTACAAACAGTCGTATGGCCAGTCCTGATATACAGAAGTGAAGGATGGACTTTGAAGGATGGACTTTGAAGGATGGACTTTGCCTAAAATAGATGAAAAGAAAATCAGTGCTGCCGAAACGTGGTTTTGCCGCCGTTTGCTGAGAATAGGTTGGATAGAAAAAGGAACAAATGAAAGTGTGCTACAGCAACTAGGAACAAATATGATCCTTCTGTCGACCCTTCAGAGACGACAACAACAATAGTTCAGCCATGATGTGTCATAAGACCTGCAGTATTATGAAAGATAGAGAGACAGACAGACAGACAGACAGATAGATAGACAGACAGACAGATAGATAGATAGAAAAAAAATTACTTTAAAGAAAGACAGACAGACAGACAGAATCATAGTCATAGTCACATGACTATGATTAGCTAGTTAACGTTACCTTTCGAAGTGCTTCCGGTTGAGCATTCCTGCATCTTCAGAAGTCGTCTCTACATCCGTGAGTCGTCTACGGCACAAACGGAAGTGAAGATAACCTGCTTCGAGGAAAGGCGGAAGTTAGTTGACGCCATTGTGAAAAAGGCCAATTGGTTGTAATTCTCAACATTTTTCAAACGTTCCCTGACCTCTCGTTGGTTGCTGCCCACCGTAACTAGGGGCGTGGTATTTACTGACTGTTTTTTCTTCGTCGTTTCATCACATTGGCAGCAGATGAGCGCGTGACGCACGAAACAAGCTTGTACTGCAATGTATTATTTTTTCCTACATCTATCTATCTATATATATATACAGACACATATATACACATACATACATACAAAAATATTATATATGTTAATATTATATAATATATATAATAATTAATAAATTAGATATAAAATATTGTAATATCATATAATATTAATATTATATAATTATTTGGGGGGGGGGGTGACACTCCATTAGTAGCCATAATACTTGGCAGTCTTCTGTGTGTCTCTCAAATACTGCTGATATTGCGCCTGCCGGTGACTTAACCATCGGACAATGCATGAATGTATAAAAACTTCCTAGTTTGCTGACAGACGGTAGCCTATTGTATAAGGAAATGCAAATATCAGCTATTACAGCCGAATAATATAATGCTTTTATCCACATATTTCTATTACAATGCAGGCAAACCCAGAAGTAAGTCCCCTTCCCTGCCACGTCTCCTGCTCAGCCTCGGTGGCGTTTCAGAATGGAGCGTTATCTCGACCACATATGTATAAATATTGAAAGTCGTGATTGTTCCCCTGTAATACATGGGCATAATAAACATCCATCAGCCGTCCATTGACACCAACCAGTCTACTCCTGAGACCGCTGCTGTGTGTCTAATCTCCTCTAAATCTACTGTAGCTGTTGAGGGTCACTAAAGAAAGCTGCAACCACTGAAGGCGGATTTATAATGGACTTGACATTTAATGCTCCATCGCTTTTAATGGGGGGTCCCCTCATGTCTTTATCATAATGTTCAATTATGCGCGGTCCCCAAATGATGTGCACATGCAAAGGATCCTAGCAGGGTGAGCGAGTGCCACTCCGCGTACTTCAATCAGTGTCGAGATCATTACCAAGGCCGGCCAGTTAATAACCTCTGAATTAGATATGAGGGCGATTACACGTTGATTGTGAGTGAACGAGCGGCCCGGCTCCACAGCCAAAGTGACTTTGGAGGGAGTTTAAGGAGACAAAGGGGGGAGAGTATGCTTGTCTTAATTCTCTTTCCTCTGTTCTTTTATTCCTCTTTTTTATTCTTTCTGCTGCTGTAGCGCCTACCCCCCCCCTGTGGAAATTGATGAAATTAATCTCATCTGTTGCCTACCGACATGGGTATCGGCGGTTCGAATCCCCGTGTTACCTCCGGCTTGGTCGAGCGTCCCTATACAGACACAACTGGCCGTGTCTGCTGATGGGAAGCCGGATGTGGGTAAGTGTCCTGGTCGCTGCACTAGCGCCTCCTCTGGTCGGCCGGGGTGTCTGTTTTGGGGGGTAGCGTGATCCTTGCATGCGCTACACCCCTCCTGGCGATACTCCTCACTATCAGGTGAAAAGAAGTGGCTGGCGGCTCCACATGTATCGGAGGAGGCATGTGGTAGTCTGCAGCCCTCCCCGGATCGGCAGAGGGGGGTGGAGGAGCAACCGGGCCAACTAGGAAGAGTGGGGTAATTGGCCGGATACAATTGGGGAGAAAATTAATCCAATCTAATGTAATCTAATCTAATCTAAAGAAGCGGAGCTAGAGAGATGGGCACATACCGTGGAGACATGCAGGAAGGACATGCCATCTCTAATAAGGCCAACTTTTGAAACACGGTAGGCGAGAAGGCACGTACACACACACAGACACGCAAATATGCACTTCCTTGTAAACAACAAATAGCTTTAATCGACCATTACTGAAATAACAGCTGACTGAAGTTGGGCTCAGTTCCTAGGCGGAAGCATGTGTTTCACATCGCTGAGCTCGGATGCTTCGGAGATAACTTCGTTAGGCTACATGTTATAGAGGAATCTTAATGCAGACGGCGTGTTTGAATTATTCCTCGACGGTGACTTAGTTGGGTGCTTTAAGGACACGGGCTTAAATAATTCTGTCAGTTTCTGTGCTCCGCTATTCAAAAGAAAGGAAAGAAGAAAAGGGAGAAAGTTTGCTGTGCTGGAGGGACCGTGTCTACCGCCAGGGGCGTAACCAGGACTTTTTTACTGAGGGGGGCCAGTGGGGGGGGCGTGCTCTGACCAATGGGGGCCGGGGCCCCCCCCTGGCCCCCACGTGGCTACGCCCCTGTCTATCGCTCTCGTGTTCCATCCCTGTTCTCTCTACCAGGTTCATTATTATTAGCAGACGCAAATGCAAACAGCAGGAGGGCCAAGGTTCAAGAAGAGCCTCGGTTCTTTTGAACACTAATTCACTCGCTACCCAGTTGTAATATCTGGAATGCACTGTTCAGGTTAGAGATGATGACAGTACAACAGCGTAATATCATTCTGCGTGTCGGAGACTGAATTGAGCCAAGGGGGAAACCTCCTCGTCCAAGAGATACATGGGCTTTGAACAGAAAGAAAAGCCTGGGTGGAACTGCACCGGTTCCTATTTCCTCTCTATTTCTCTGTGTGTTCTGGCCCTGACAACTGGTCCATTTAGGGGGGAGAGAGATGAAGGGACCTCCGCTGAGTTGTGTTTTCATTAGCATGAAACGAGACTTGGAGGGGGGGGGGGTGAACCAAAGCCAAATGATAGACTCCAACGCAGCACCAACAACCCCAAACTCCGGCCGGGATTCCCTCCCGCGGTGCAGCAGGGGCCGGAGGGTGAACGGGCTTGACAACAAATCGTGTTTCATATTACGAACCCCGAAACGAAACCGGAATGTGTTTGACTGAGTCAGTTACACACACCCAAACACTCCTCCGGTGGTGGGTGCTTCTTCGGAGTACCTGATACATACTGCCGACCGGTTTGTGGGATGTTGGCATTTCATTTGTCGTTGACTCGCTCGCGCTCATACGGATTCGTACCGGACGATTGAGCGTCAGCATAATTTGTGTAAGTCACACCCCCTTTAGTTATTATTGTAACAGTGTAACGACCACGGATGTGTAAACTCGCTAGCCATTGGCTAAAGGGTCGGACTCTTTGGTTGACTGGTTAGCGCAGCCGTCCGTGGTGCGGGGGAACCCAGGTTCGATTTCCGGCTGCCCCCTGAATTCTTGCTACATCGAAACTGGATTCTTCGCACCACGGGCAACTAACCAGTCAACTCAAGGGTCCGACCCGTTAGCATGGTTAACCATGACCTGGATGAATGAGAACATTCACAGACATGTCCCAAAGAAGCCAAAGGTGTTCTGCCTAAATGACTTCTGCCCCAGCAGCACTCACACCAGTCATCATGAAGTGCTTTGAGCGGCTAGTCATAACCCACAACACCTCACTGCTGCCTGACACCCTGGACCCACTACACTTTGCCTACAGGGCAAACAGATCAACAGATGATGCCATCGCCCTCATCCCCCACGCTGCCCTCTCCCACCTGTAACGGAGGAAAACATATATGAGAATGCTATTCACCAATTACAGTGCAGCATTTAATGCCATCGTGCAACGATTGGGACTCAACACCGCGCTGCACAGCTGGATCCTGGACTTCCTGATGGGCAGACCACAGGTAGTGAGGATGGGCACCACCATCTCCTCCTCCACATGAGCCCCCCAGGGCTCTGTGCTTACCTCCCTCCTATACTCCCAGTTTACGCATGACCGCGTGGCTACACGCAACTCCAACACCATTATTTAGTTTGCTGACGACACCATCATCATTGGCCTGATCACTGATCACAGACAACAACGAGACAGCCTACTGAGATGAGGTGAGAGCCCTAACTACATGGTGGCAGGACAACTACCTCCATCTCAACGGCAGCAAAACTAAGGAACTGATAGTGGACTACAGGAAGCTGCGGGGTGGGGGGGGGGGCACATCTCCATACGCATCAACGGGAAGGGCAGCGGAGAGTGTCAGCAGCTTCACGTTCCTCGGGGCGAACCTCGGTCAGGACCTGGCCTGGTCACACCACGGCATGGTCGTCAAGGCAGCGAGACCACAGCTCTTCTTCCTCCGCAGGCTGAGGACGTGTGGCATGGACCCCAGAGGGTGGTGGGTCTACAGAGGGTGGTGAAAATAGCGCAGCACATCACCAGGGATGAGCGATCAGCCATGACGGACCTCTACACCCAGAGGTGCGGGAGGAAAGACCAGTGGATAGTTGAGCATAACCCAAAAAAACAGTTTACTCTGTTACCGTGTGGCAAATGGCACCGGAGCATCCAGACCCAAACCAACAGGCTTAAGGACAGCTGGTACCTACAAGCCACAAGACTCTTGAACACATAGACTCTGGATGCTTGAGCGCGCACACACACACACACACACACACACACACACACACACACACACGAGTCACATGGGGTTTTATATTAATTGAAGCCATGAAGTTCACATTCAGCAGATTTTAGCTGAATATCGTTGACATTTGCCTCGGTATTTCTTCCAGTGAATGGCTGTGTGTGTGTGTGTGTGTGTGTGTGTGTGTGTGTGTGTGTGTGTGTGTGTGTGTGTGTACTGGTGATTATGTGCCTCTTATCTGAGGTCAAACATTTGCAAGTCTTTATGGGCAGCTCGAGTTCATCATTAAAACTCCTGCTGACAGCTGATATAGTAGCTGTGTATAGGTACACAGTTTAATTAAGCGGTGTTGTGGATTTTTACTGGAGGTCAGCTTCGACTGACATTTTGTTGCAGCTAGAGTCGTTGTGATAGCAACGCATTTGATCGGTTCGCCTTCATGCGTGCTCCATAATCCAGGTAAGGAAATCACAGAAAGTTGAATCAGTTCATCTGGACACAATGTTTATTATTTATGTATTTATGGGGGGGGGGGGGGTTCCCCCACTTTTTCTCCCCAATTGTATCCGGCCAATTACCCCACTCTTCCTAGTTGGCCCGGTCGCTCCTCCACCCCCCTCTGCCGATCCGGGGAGGGCTGCAGACTACCACGTGCCTTCTCCCATACATGTGGAGTCACCAGCCGCTTCTTTTCACCTGACAGTGAGGGGTTTCACCAGGGGGACGCAGCGAGTGTGAGGATCACGGTATTCCCCCCAGTCCCCCCCCCCAAACAGGCACCCCGACCGACCAGAGGAGGCGCTAGTGCAGCGACCAAGACACAAGGGAAGCCACATCCGATACACACACGGCCAGCTGTGTCTGTAGGGACGCCTGACCAAGCCGGAGGGAACACGGGGATTCAAACCGGCGATCCCCGTGTTGGTAGGCAACGGAATAGACCGCCACGCCCCCCGGACGCCCCGACTTGGGTTGGGCATCGTTTGGATTTTAACGATTCCGATTCCGCTTCTCCATTCCGGTTCTTAACGACTCTCGGTGCCGGTCCATTGAGAGGCCGGGGGGGGGGTCAAATCAGGTCATGCGCTTCTTCCACAGAAGAAAAATTTACTCCAAAAAAAAAAAAAAATCTTTACACAAGCCATTCTGTGGTAAGAACCGGTCATCCATGTGAGGGCCTCCTTCACGTTTACATTTCCAACAACTGCCTTCATGCAGGAGGGTGAAGAAACGAACACACAGTCGCACCTTGGTCCGGACTACCGGGTACGAAACTCCCTCAATCGGAAACGGTTCTCCTTTAGAAAAACGAGCACATCTGCTTTCTCGCGCTGTATACGCGAGCGATCGGCGCAGGAAATAAACACATCTCGGTCTTTGCACAGAGTTCATAGCAACTCGCTCGAGTCGTTCGCCGTCTCGCTGTCGTGAATTAGACAAACGTCGCTAGTTTCCACCTACCCGGTCGCGACGAGGCGCTGCTTGCTCGGGGGGGGGGGGGGGGGGGCTGAAGAGGACGCCGAGGCACGAGACGGACCCCGGCGCCTGAAACTGACGTCGGCGCGGGCGAAACGTGTTCAGGAACCGATAGGCAGAACCGCAAATCGGAATTCTGGAACCGGTTCTCGACGCCCAACCCGAGCCCCGACACCAGGTTTACTGAGAGGAACGTTTCATCGCTCATCTAGGCGGCCTCCTGCAGGTACCCCCACCCTTATACACAACACAGGGGCATAACGACCCAAACCAACGATCAGTTCCATATGCAAATTGCCGTGAGTCCCGTGAGCATTAATTAGCGTTACAATGGCCGCGTGTACGATTATTCTATTGACTACTGCAAACTGTTCTCTTCTCTAGCATGTTTTCTCTCTCTCTCTCTGAATGGTGTCTTCCCCTTTCTCTTGTTCGGCGTGAATGGTGCGATGTGAGGCTCCCTTGTGCGCACGCGCACTGTCCTCCTTCCACGTCTCCATGGTGATGGTGTTCATCACCTGGACACTGTTTGGCGTCACCCTCATCACATTTATATATATTATAATGTTGTTATCCTGTTTTAATGTTATACCCTTCTCTCACTAAGATGTGTGACTCACTTCTTTTTTTACATGGTGATGCTGGTCGCCTGCCTCGGGGTCCCCGGCTGTTCCGGTCGCGTCTGCTTGGCATCCTCCTCATCATCCAGCCATCCATTCATTATCCAAGCCACTTATCCCATTTGGGGTCGCGGGATGCTGGAGCCTATCCCAGCAGTCACTGGGCGGCAGGTGGGGAGACACCCTGGACAGGCCGCCGGTCCATCACAGGGCCGAGACACACACACACACACACACACACACACACACACACACACACATACATACACACACACCGAGAGACAAGTTAGTACGACCGATTCACCTGACCTACATGCCTATGGACTGTGGGAGGAAACCCACACAGACACGGGGAGAACATGCAAACTGCACACAGAGGACGACCCGGGAGGACCCTCAAGGTTGGACTACCCCGGGGCTCGAACCCAGGACCTTCTTGCTGTGAGGTGACCTCATCACTGATTTGACTATTGACAGATGATTGGGGAATAGTTGCAATCACAGCACTGCAAGATGGATGGCCATCCCTGAACCAAGGGGGGGGGGGGGCTAAGAGTAAATCTGTCGCTAGTTACATTAGTTACATTACGTATATATTTAAACTACTGACTCTACATACCTACCTAGACCAACTGGCGATGCCTGATGAATCCTCGTGAGATGGCAAACAATTCTGTAACTGACGTCATTGTGCCGTTTTCTTTCTTTTTCCCTAATCGTATTTTTACTTTTGTATTAAGTTTCCCGGGATGCCAACCTATGGAGCAGCCTTTCCAAGTGAAACCATCAACCTCAGCCAGCTCGTGAGATTTCTCACGCAATCGCTCTCTAAGCACGGCTAATCACACCCTCAGAGCGCAAAGAAGATGATGCATCTGACCGGAAATAACAAGTTCACTCTGACAGATACTCCGTCAGTGTGTCCCTGCAGAGTTGTGCAATGCGTGCACACGCAGAGCACCATATAGCGTAACAGTGCAAGCCCATAATATATGGGCTTTTTGCACGGAGCTGCTGAGCTTTGCCTGCAGATGACTGTGTGTGTGTGTGTGTGGGGGGGGGGGGTCTTCTCCTGGATCGCCAACTTGTCGTGGAAAAGCTTGCGTGTACCAATGATTCCAAGAGCCATCTGGAGCTTGGCTCTTGGTAGGGTCACCCAAGGCGGATAGGTCAAGGGGGGGGGGGGGTCCAGAAGAAGTGCGATCCAACAAAGACCTCAACGGCGGAACTGGTGGAAGATGTCCCCAGGTCACAATGGCAGTGAAGTGGGTGTTTCCGCTTCCGGTGTGGGAAGATGGCGGTGCCAATTCAAGTTGGCGGCAGCCTCACCCAGTACCGTCCATGCAGTGCGTTTGTCCACGTCTGCGTCTAAGTTCGTGTCTTCATTTGATGGCTGGGAGAGCTGGCGTTGGACCGGCTGAGGGAGCCTGGTCTGCTGCGTCCGGTGGGCCCAGGGATAACGGCCCTGCCCGAAGAGGAAACACCGAGGGCGGGCTGACGGGACACGGAAGCAGGGCAGGCTAAGCTAGCTGCTAGCCCATCCAGACCGGCGGTTCCAACAGTCATCCTGGCTGGCGTTTGTTGTCTTGGACAGTGATATTTTTTTTAAATTTTGGATATATGTGTTAGTTTGGATATGTGTTCTCGTGGTTCTTGTAGTTTCTGGATATGTGTTTTTGTCTTTGTGTTGCACTGCTGTGGGCTGGGGGGAAACGACAAATCAAGTGTTCCTGAGTCCTGATTCCTGAAGGCTGCAAATGAGGTCCCCAACCGTCTTGGTTCTCCATGCCACTGGATTCTTGCCACCCTCCCCCCCACCAAGGACCGTGTGATGGCTGCAGGCGCATCAGCCACTCCGTGTAAAAAGCTTTCATGCGCAGGCGTCTTCCGACAAGGATCCCACATGAAGACCCACAAGGATCCCACATGAAGACCCACAAGGATCCAGAAGGACAGTCGACCCCCCGAGTGACCGCTGATGATGATGGTGATGGTGATGGTGTGTGTGTCTGTGTGTGTGTGTTAATACCTGTGTGAAAACATGTACTTTCAACCCCTTAACACCCCCTCCCCCCCCCCTCTGGGCAGCTCAGAACACATTGTCGGTCGGGTGGACCACTTCTTCCGTACTCCCATCGCAGCACTATTCATACACAACCACATCACACCCTGTCGAGTCCACAGCACGCACGCACACACGCACACAAATGCTTTTTTGTTAAGACTGAGCTATCTTTGGACCACTCTCCTTGCAGCTACCCCGCCGTAAACACCTCCTGGACAATATGAGGTGTTTATGGTCTAATCGGCGCTATAAAGCCAACTGTTGCTGCCTCTTGGATGTGCTTATGGAAATTTCTGGTTGAGTTAGTATATGACATTTGGATGCAATTTTAGCACATAATTTTTCGGCAATAGCAAAACAAAACAGCGGCAAAAGTCCCTTTAAAGGGTTCCTATCAAAACACTCGTAACAGCACTTTCAGAACTAACTTTCCGTTTTCGAGCTCTTCTGCACCTTCAGGCATTTATAAACCGTTAATAAGGCTACATAGATGACGGTGCACACATCAGCTGTGTCGGTTTAGGATACTTCAACTCTCCGATTGTTTTTTGGACCCCCCACACAATTGTACTTGGCCAATGACCCCTCTCTTCCAGGCCGTCCCGGTCGCTGCTCCACCCCCCTCTGCCGATCCGGGGAGGGCTGCAGACTACCACGTGCCTCCTCCGAAACATGTGGAGTCGCCAGCCGCTTCTTTTCACCTCACATTGAGGAGTTTCACCAGGGGGACATAGCGCGTGGGAGGATCACGCTATCCCCCCCCCCCCGACCAGAGGAGGCGCTAGTGCAGCGACCAGGACACATACCCACATCCGGCTTCCCACCCGCAGACACAGCCAGTTGTGGATGTAGGGACGCCCCAACCAAGTTGGAGGTAACATGGGGGTTCGAACCGGCGATCCCCGTGTTGGTAGGCAACGGAATAGACCGCTTCGCTCTCCGGACGCCCCCCAGCTCTCTGTTTTTACCAAGGGGCAGTTTCTATTTACCAGTTTACTCAGTTGCTCGTTCATAGCAGAAGTCGTCCAATAGTCCCAAACATGCCATTTTTGTGGTATTCCGCTGGAAAGGGCCCTCGTGTTTGTTATAAATAATTAACATGTTCTCCACGTTGTGTTAACTTGTTAGCAAATACGTTGGGTTTTTGTTTCTTTTTGGGATGGCTTATCACTACTCCTTGCTGGTCGGTGTTCAAGAGTCCGCTCATGCAGGAGATGTTTGTTCGGAGGTGTCTGTGGAGAGTCAGGGGAGAAAACGATGATCCCAGATCCACTGCAGTGTCTGCTTCTGATTTCTCAGCCGTGGTTCGTTCAGAGGCGGTGAAGACACCAGGCTGATTCCGAAGCCGGAAACGCTGCTGTTTTCCTCACATGTGCATCCTCGGGCCAGTCAGGCCACGCAGTATGGGAAGAATGCACCTGGACGCTAATGAGGACCTTCCGGGGTAGAAATTCTTTTGAGTGTGTGTGTGTGTGTGTGTGTGTGTGTGTGTATGTGTGTGTGCGCGCGCGCGCTGTACATGCACAAATGCACTTCCTCTGCGGTAACAATCTGATGGTTACTGTCTGGTAGGATTTAGGAATGCTCTGCATAGCTTATTAACTCTTAGTATGCATGCTAGCTCTTAACATAGCTTATTAACGCTTAGCACAGCATACTAACTCTTAGTATAGCATGCTAGCTCTTAGCATAGCTTATTAACGCTTAGCATAGCTTATTAACTCTTAGTATAGCATGCTAGCTCTTAGCATAGCTTATTAACGCTTAGCATAGCATATTGACTCTTAGTATAGCATGCTAGCTCTTAGCATAGCTTATTAAAGCCTAGCATAGTATGCTAGCTCTTAGCATAGCATATTAACTCTTAGCTATGAGTACGCTATCCTCAGCCGGATGGAGGAGGCAAGGGCCGGGAGCAACCACTTAGAAAAGGAAGCACAGCCGCTGTGTCTAGCAGGCAGGTATGTCGGGGAAAACTTGTAAAAAAAAAGACCTTTTATTAGCTGGAGAATATTTGCATAAACACAGGTTCAACCTTGTGCCCCCCCCCCCCAATGGTGGTAATGAAGGTGATGACACAATGGCGCCTCAATTTATCTCGAGGATTTAAAGCGGCTAAAGACACATAAATTGAACAAAACACACACAAACACACACATACACCGCCTAAATGCTCCAAATCACAAACACGCACAACCACACACATGCTAGCGGAGAACCAATTAAAATCCCGTAAAATACACCGACGCTTTCTTTGTTGGTACCCCATCGGTGTTAGACACGCCTGAATACTTCCTCCCGGAGTCACGCTAAACCACAGTATTGGAAACGATAACAAAGTGTGTGCGCGCGTGCATGCGTGTGTTGTGTGCGTGCATGCGTGTGTTGTTTGTGCGCGCAAATTGTGCAACAAGCGTGTGCATATTTACAATTTCTTTTTTTCTGCCGTTCCGTTGGCCAGCTGGGTAATGTTACTGGGCAGCCAAGTCATTAGACGGCGGAATAAAGCGGCTTTGTTTTGTTGTCATGGTCCACAAAATGTTATTTAGAATTAGGCTCCCTTCCAGGGAATAGAAAGGCAAAGCGGAGGCTAAAAGAGATAGAAACAAAGAAGAAAATACGGTTCACTCGGGGTTGAACGTTGCAGCAAAAAGACAAAGCCCGCGCACGGCGCAGCGCAACGCAGCGGTCAGGGGGAAGCGTGACGTTGCGTGTGCGGAACACGACGCGCTCGCTTCAGACGCTGTTGTGGTGGTGGTGGTGGTGGTGGTGGGGGGTTAAAGGTGAAACTGAGTCGCGGTTAATGACGTGAGTAATGGGCCGTTTACATGGAAAACCGCCAAATGGAGACGCCGCTTCCGGTCGCTGCCGTGTGGAACATGCGGGACTATCTGGGAAGCTACACCAAAATAACCAGCTTTTCTTCTTCTTCTGCTACCTCCGCCGAGATTGTTTGCATTTCTATAGATTAGTGGGCGCGTCCGGGTGGCGTGGCGGTCGATTCCGTTGCCTACCAACACGGGGGGGGGGGGGTCGCCGGTTCGAATCCCCCGTGTTGCCTCCGGCTTGGCCGGGCGTCCCTACAGACACAACTGGCGGTGAATGCGGGTGGAAAACCGGATGTGGATATGTGTCCTGGTCGCTGCACCAGCGCCTCCTCTGGTCAGTCAGGGGGGGGGTAGCGTGATCCTCCCACGCGCTACGTCCCCCTGGTGAAACTCCTCACTGTCAGGTGAAAAGAAGCGGCTGGTGACTCCACATGTATCGGAGGAGGCATGTGGTAGTCTGCAGCCCTCCCCGGATCGGAGTGGGATAATTGGCCACAAATGGGGAGAAAGAAAATGGGGGGATTATATTCTCGTTGCTCTCGGTACTCGGGTGAATCTTCTTTACAAAGACAGTGACTGCTAATTAGGAGTAAAGTTTGGAGTCTATGCAAGTAGAGTTTTGAAAACATCCCAGTTAAAGCGCAACAACAGAGAGAAAATGCTCACTAGCTCGTCATACGGCCAGTTAGCTAGCGCGCCAACACAGGGTGCGGACACATTTTGTAAATAGAGGCAAGATTTCATACCCAGTTTTATACGGAACTCGGGCCTGCTAGTGTCAGTGAACACACCAACGACTCAATTAATCAATCAGCTAATGAGGTGAATGGGAATAAAGGAATCATCATAGCATAACAGACTGGATTGGTTAACAGCTCAACAAGTATAGTACACATGCAGCACGACCACGGAAGACTAGACTCGCTAGCCCTTGGCTAACGGGTCGGACCCTTTAGTCGACTGGTTAACGTAGTCGCCCGTGGCGCGGGAGACCCGGGTTCGCGTCCCGGCTGCCCCTGAATTCGCCACATGTGAAAGAACCTCCAGGAGGATGTATGTCACAGTAAATATGCAGGACGGTGTCCCAGTGGCTAGCGCTGTTACCTCACGGCAGGAAGGTCCTGGGTTCGAATCCCAGGTCCTTTCTGTGAGGAGTTTGCATGTTCTCCCCGTGTCTGCGGTTTCGTCCCACCATCAAAAAGACATGCATGATAGGGTTAATAGTCCTGCCTGTGCCCCTGAGCAAGGCAATGGAAAGAAGAACTGGACTTGGTCCCCGGGTGCTGCAGCTGCCCACTGCTCCTATACAATAGGATGCCTCACATGCAGAGAACACATCCGTCGTAAGTATGCGATGGAAAATAAAGTGGCTTTCATATATGTAACGACCACGAATGACTCGCTAGCCCTGGGCTAACGGCTCGGACCCTTTAGTCGACTGGTTAACGTAGTCGCCCGTGGCGCGGGAGACCCGGGTTCGCGTCCCGGTTGCGGAGGTTCCCGGCTGCCCTCTTAATCCGCTACATATGCATGTGCCAAATCTGCACACGTACAGGGGAACACCAGATGGACTTTTACTCTTATAAAAATCTCAGTGGAGGGATCAGCTTCCCCCGCGCGAGCAGCTCGCCCCAGGCCCGGATTGGGGTTACATTACATTTTGGGTTGGAGGTGTTCAGGTGAGACTGTCCTTTGGTGGAGGACAGTCTCACCTGAACGACCTATGTGGTCGTATGGGTTGGAGGACTTGTTGGTAGGTTCAGCGGGGGGAGGGGGGGGTAACCTGTCATGCATCTGTCCCCCACATAATTACCATAAGTGCCCCCCACTGTCATTTTTGAGAGTGAGGGTTACGACTGATGGCCTTTTTTTTCCCAATCATGAAAGGAAAGCATGCCATTTTTCCTGACCAACTGGTCTTTCTTCTTCTTCTTCTTCTTCTCTTCATTTGTAGTGAAAGTGCAGCGTCTCGGTCTCTCGCTTCCACATCATTCACCCACTCTCGTTCTTTTTCTCTGTCTGTCTCTCTCGTACACGCGCACACACACACACACACACACACACGCATACTTTCACACGTTGTTACACACCCAATTGCAAATCCATTACCCCTCAGAATGTATCTAATGGCCTGATAACGGTTAATTTTCGGCTCTCCGGGGACTTTAAGGTGATTTGATATGCTGCCAGACAGGACTGAAGAGCATTAAAGCCAAAAGCCATGAAATATTTTAATCTCTTTTCATACACCCCCCCCCTCTCTCTCTCCATCACAGAGCTGCCAGCCTCGCTGCAGGTCTCTCACCCACTCTAATTTATTTTGGGCTTCCTTTTGCTTGGCATTCTCTCCGCCGGTTTCATCCTAACAACCTTGTTTGATTGATGAATTGCGGCTTCTTATTGCTTATTAATTTGTTTGTTTGTTTTGTATGAAATGGAAAAGGTGAAGAAGACTGTTCACATTTGAGAGCTAATGGCTGAACAGCGTTTCAAGCTGGCGCGGCCGCGTCGTGCCGCATTTCAAGGCTCTGCGGAGCCCTCTAGTGGCAATTGTAAGGCATTACACATAACTCTCACGCAGCGTGCAGATTGTAGTTTAATATATGTGGGGGGGGCGTACGGGTGATTTCATTTTTTGATGATGTAAAGACTTAAATCAAAGTCTGAGTTTATCAAGATATTAACTGTTAAATGAAAAAAAATCGATTCAATCCCAGTGTGCAAGATCTGGGGGCCAAGATGCCGGCAAGTAAATCGTGCTACAGTTAACCCCCCCCCCCCCAAAATAACTGCAGCACCTGATATGAGACATCCAGAAGGGTTTCTGGTTCAACAGGCTTCAATGCACCTCAGCAATGACTCTGCAAATGTCTGGAAATTCACTCGGATGAGTCAGACATCAATCTTCCACAGCACATTTCTGTGGCGTCTTGGTTGACGGGGTCGGAAAATGAAATCTCTTGCACCACTCCACCAAGTTGTATGGTGTGCATAACCCAACGGTCCCCAGCGCAGCCATCCAACCCCCACCACCACCCCCACCATCATGTTTCACCATGCGATTTAAAGTGCTCACTTTTGAATAACTTTGTGTGTTTTTTTTGTTGTTGTCATCTATCGGTTCCTCTGTGTTGGTCCGTGGGTATAAACCAGTCAAGGGAAATGTGTGACACACTGTCTGCAACTGCCAGAGGTTCGTCTGTCTTTCTATCTTTTATTCCATGGGAAACGGGCAAGGCAGGCCTGCGGTCTTGTTTTTGGCGTACACCACACTTTACTTGTTCACTTATTTGAGAACAGGGTGAGTCATCTGACCACGTGACTCCCCCCCCCCCCAAGTGCTCAGTAAACCACAGCCTGTGATTCATTGCAAAGGGGGTATTTTTAGGTGTAATAAGGGGTTTAGGCACTGCCTAACTGTAAAATCCCTCTTTTTGAAAAAAAAAATACTTTTGTTTGACTGACTTTTTTTTTTTTTACTGTTCATGATGATACCGGGCGGCACGGTGGCGCAGTGGTTAGTGCGGTCACTTCACAGCTACAAGGTCCTGGGTTCGAGCCCCGGGGTAGTCCAACCTTGGGGGGTCGTCCCGGGTCGTCCTCTGTGTGGAGTTTGCACGTTCTCCCTAGACACACAAGTCAGTCTCTAAACGCTGTCACTCAACTACAGACTGAGGACAGTCTCCCAGCTTTCGTTGCTAAAACTGGGTGGAAACGATTAGAATTTAAAAAAAATAAACCTTCATTGCAGAACCAATCAAAATTCTTTAGGGCGGGGCCGTCACATGGGGGCGGGGTCATGCGGAAGTCGTGCCAGCAACACGTGCGTTATAAGATGGCGCAGGCGCAGTCACCGAAGAAAACTAGACAAAACAGTACACGGTCGGCGAGCTAACTAACATTAATTACGGTTTCAAACTCACCATTGCACTGCAGTGGGCACCTCGTCGACAGCCACTCCAACCGGCCGCCCCGCAAATAACGGTGTCTGCAGAAGCCGTCTCCACGTTGCTTGGCCAACGACCACCGGCGGCGACCTGGTCGTCATGTCCTCTCTTTGCCCCGCGTATGCGGCAGGAAAGCCTTCTGCTTTCAAAAACTGCCCCTGCGCCTCCATTATCGACAGCGGAGGGCGCATGACCGGCACCATAGACTTCTGCCCCTGTGCGGACAACAAGTCGCAGAAGAGTTGGCCCGGCTTGATAGGCCCAAGCTTTCCCCGTAACCATGTGGTAAACGAGCAACCAGGTGGGTTACAAGTTTTAAACAAAGCCGCTTTACATCCTTAACTGCGCCAATCTTGTGGACTGAGCACACGTTCGATAAAACCGAATCACATGATATAACGTTACTCAGGACACCCATTTTCAATGTTTTAAGAAGCTCCCCCCCGCGTTGCAGAGTGATTCGCCGTATCTCCCGTTTGTTTCACTACGGAGAAAGCACAGCTTCCGGTGAGGCACAAAAAAAAGAAGGAAGCTTCCGGTAAGGCGTGTCCTTGACAAAACGTAAGGGGCGTGTGCGATGTCTTGAGTTGATGCAGTTGGAGGAAAGTAGGGGGAGCTAGAGGACAAGATAGGACGTGAGTGACCGTAAGAGGGGAGAAGGAGTGTGACGTGGTTGGGAGTAAAGAAGCGTACGCTAACAGGCGTGCGTCTTCCAGTGGTCGCTTAGCAACACAACAGCGTGGCAGTAGGCGTGGGCTTGTTATAGCGGCCGTTCTCGCCGCCGCGCTAGCAACGATCTCGCGTTTAGAAACCCCCAGACGATTGGTCGGCGGAGATCCCGATTGTCTGGTATCGCGAGACTTATGTTCTCTCCGTGTCTGCGTGGGTTTCCTCCGGGTGCTCCGGTTTCCTCTCACAGTCCAAAGACGTGTAGGCCGGGTGAATCGGCCGTACTACATTGTCCCTAGGTGTGTGTGGGGTGGTGGGGGGGTGTCGGCCCTGTGATGGACTGGTGGCCTGTCCAGGGTGTCTCCCCGCCTGCCACCCAATGACTGCTGGGATAACCTCTAGCATCCCCGCGACCCTGAGAGCAGAATAAGCGGTTTGGATGATGGGTGGATGGATGATGATACTGGCCTTATATACATATCTGGTGCTGTATATACTCCTATTTCCACTTGAGTATAACGTCAAATAAAGAGGTCAGACGTTTTCTTGTCGAAACCCCGGAATCTGCATAACCATGACACCCAACGTACGCGAGGGAAGCGTGACGGTATCTCAGAAGGGACAAACCTATGTGGCCAATACGTAACATTTGGCGTTGACTGTTTGTCTGCTTTTCTATCCATCTCAAACCAATCCACGGATTCCTGCTTCTGGCGTGGGACGGTGACGTTTGCAGCAGCCTCACCCGGTACCGGTGTGGGAAGAAGGCGGCGCGAATGCACACACTTGCGGCGCCCTCGCTCTGCACCGTCCATGCAGCGTTTTTGTCCACGTCTCCATTTTGGTTCGTGTCTTCGTCTGATGGCTGGGAGAGCTGGTCCGCTGGGAGAGCTTGGTCCGCCACGCCCTGTGGGGCCCAGGGACCACGGCCCTGCCCGGAGCTGCGCCCCGAGGAGGTAACACAAGAGGGCGGCCTGACAGGACGTGGAAGCGGGGCAGGCTAAGCTAACCGCTAGCCCACGCGGACCGGAAGTGCCGACAGTCATCCTGGCTGGCGTTCGTTCCCCTGGACGGTGATTTCTTGTTTAGATTGGATATATGTGTCAGTTTGGGTGTGTGTGTTCTTGTAGTGTAGGTGCGTGTTTTTTGTCTTTGTGTTGCACCGCTATAGATAGACTGGGGGAAACGACGAAGTGTTGCCGATTGCTGACATCATAGTCTCCGGATATGCGCCGAGTACAGCCACAGCTGATGCTACTTCCTGTTTCCGGTGTCCATGCCGTCATCAGTTCAGCCGTCTTTCATCGATCATCAACCGGGACGTCTCATTGTCAAATGCATTTCATCAATGTATGTTTGGCCTTTTCTAAGTAGCACAAACGTGGAATCCTTTTTGTCTTAACGGAAAGGGGAAAAGTCAGTCTAAAGTTAACGCTCTTTTAACTCTAACTGGGGTAGAAAGCGTGCACAGCAGTTGTTTAACCAAGCCCTTCTCAGTGTGTGTGACTCAGTAAGTAAAGGAGGAGAGACCATGCTGCATTGACCCAGCCACGCATTCACACAAACGCCGAGGAGCCGCACGCCAGCCAACACGTTCCCGGCCGACTGCGAAACTTAAAATATAAGGGCTTTTTGATAAATGTGGGAGCTACCTCTAGCACAGTACGACCACTGGTACAGAGGTTGCTGTATGTCAAATTTACCGTATAAATTGCAGGATATTATTACGTATTAGCTACTGCTGAATGCTGATTTGCATGCCGTTGACAAGGCGGCAAAGTATTGCGTTTTTTTCCTTCATAAGCTGACTGCTGTCTTGTGTTTCAACTGCTGATTTGCTGGTGCGACAATAAAATGTCTGCCTGTCTATATCAATCTATATGTATGGATGGATATATGTATGTTTGTATGTATGTATAGGTTGATGGTTATATGGATGGATGATGGATGAATATATGTATGGATGGATGGATGATGGCTTGATGGATATATGTATGCATGGATGTATGTATGGATGAATGATGGATGGATGGATATATGTATGTTTAAGTATGTATAGATTGATGGATATATGGATGGATGGATGGATGATGGCTTGATGGATATATGTATGCATGGATGGATATATGTATGTTTAAGTATGTATAGATTGATGGATATATGGATGATGGACGATGGCTTGATGGATATATGTATGCATGTATGAGTGTATGTATGTATGTATATATGTATGTTTAAGTATGGATGGATAAATGATAGATGGCTGTATGTATAGATGTATAGATGAGTGGATATATGTGTGTGTGGATGTATGGATTTATTTATCTATCTTTGTGCACCCAAATGTATGGATGTATCAATGTATGGATGTATCTATGATGTTTGCTGTAAGGCCTTACACAAGAGCCACTTCACATTTCAACCCGGGCCAGTAGCCCTCCTAAACCACTCACTCCATCACCAAAATAAAACTCCACCACGTTTAATTCTGTCATGGCATATTACTGACAACACACAATACAAAAGCAGTTCACAGACATTCCATCGCAACTTGGACCCAGTTATCCTCCCCGCCTCCTCACCCCCACCCGAAAAGGAGCAGAACAAAAAAGGGGAATACAGAACAAAACCCCACAGCAACTGTGTTGAACCTCAGCTCCATACTGAACTCCACATTACAGAACACGCCTCTGATCAGGACGGCGGTGCTTTGGGGACTGGAGTCCTGCACGTTCTGTTTTTCCTCTGATAACAAAAAAACAAAAATTGTTCTGCTTTAAGAATATATTACAATACTCATACAACAAGGAAGTAATACAAAAAAAAAGTTCACAAAATATGAAATCATATTCATCACCTATAGCAATTTATGGGGAAGAGGTTTCGAGGGCAAGGCTTATGGCACGTTTGATTCCACACACAGGTTCGAGAAAAGGTGCTTATAATCACAAAACTATTGTAAGCTTTTAACTCTGAATAAAACATAAAACACAAAAACACGGTTCACCGTAGGGGGGGGGGCAAAGACGACTGGGCTGAAATGTACGTGGCAACGCTATGCTGGGGGCCTTCCAATAGATGGCGCCATAAACCTGCCGTGACGTCACCGAGTCGCCGCTCCATCAGTTGTAATGGTCTTTTTTTTTTGTTCCATTGTGTCTCCATACATTTTAAGAATATGCATTGTGTAGCTGTTCCTTGGGACTTGAAATGCTGTATCTTAAAAAAGGGTGGGCAAATATACCACAAATTGAGCAAATGTGAAATATTTGTCAGCAAATACCGACTCCACTGTGTCGCCTGGACCAGATTTTTAGTGGGTTGTTGACCCTACGGAATCAGGGATAATGGCACACATAATGCATTTTCCTCCCACTCGATTCAGCCACACAAAAATACATTTTAATACGTAAAACAGGAGTTATTAAAGTTATGTATTTCCCCCAGATCGAAGCACATTTGGAGCAGACTTAAAATACAAAAACCCATAGAAGAGGTACAAGAATCCTATACAAGACCACTTCTCTATCTCATATATATATATACACACATATATATATAAAAATCAAGAATAATAGGTTTTCACATTGATCAGTCATCTCAGAAAGGGAATTTAGGACCAGTTTGAACATTTGGTTTGACACGTAGACCAGGGGACGTATTGGTACACTTTCCTCATTTTAATTTCTAATTTCTATTGCATTATGTTTCTGACACCAAGAGAGACTTTTTTTTATTTTAATGAAAATAAAACACCAAAAAAAACAAAACAAAAACAAAGTTATGATATGGAAAAGAAGTGTATTTCACATTGAAATAAATGTTTTCTTTCTCATATTATCCATATTAAATCAAGGCATTGGCACTTAAAAAGATTTTCTCACATTAACCAAGGAATATATAGGTATTTTTGTTAAAATGAAATGATAATTGTTTTTTACGTCATCATATTGGGGGGTTGTAGGTACTGATATGTAGTTGAAGATCACTCGTCAACTACATGTCCCCTGGTCAAGTCAGTTTTATTTGTAGAGTTCAATCCGTGACATAGGGCCTCATTGATAAAATGGTCTTTAGGGCAAGATTGATCTTAAAATAGGTATACTGTAGGCCGATCCAGACGGTAATGTTATTATGATCACGTATAGGATGACCGTTAACCTCCATCACCTTTGGAACCGTGAACATGAAGGACAATTGAACAAAAGGTGGTCCGACAACTGACTGAAACGATTAATCCCGACCCAGCTGGGCTCCGGCCAGGTTGGAAAGATACTGGGGGTACACAGTATGAAGTACTATTTGTACATCAAACGTGTGGAAAAACAATGCCAGGCTTTGTGTCAATATTGTTTAGCGCGTTAAAATGAAAGCTTGTGTTGGACAACTGATTTGAAATACAGCTTTACGATAGCCAATAAGATAACTAGAAGATTTATCGCATGCACTCAAATAACTGACGCGTCATACTCTGGATGTTGTTTTTGGCTCAGGTAGTTTGTTTGGAAGACCTGATTAAATTTGGGAGGTGACCGGGTCAAGGTCTCCGAAAAGGTCGCACGGTTTCTTCCGGCCGTTACTGTCTAAACTGGACCGAGTTACGCTGGCACCGAAATGTTCGACTTCCTACCCCCCCCCTTTTCTCCCCAATTACATCCGGCCAATTACCCCACTCTTCCAAGCCGTCCCGGTCGCTGCTCCACCCCCTCTGCCGATCCGGGGAGGGCTGCAGACTACCACATGCCTCCTCCCATACATGTGGAGTCGCAAGCCACTTCTTTTCACCTGACAGTGAGGAGTTTCACCAGGGGGATGTAACGCGTGGGAGGATCACAATATTCCCCCCAGTTCCCTCTCCCCCCCGAACAGATGCCCCGACCGACCAGAGGAGGCGCTAGTGCAGCGACCAGGACACATCCCCACATCTGGCTTCCCACCCGCAGACACAGCCAACTGTGTCACTAGGGACGCCCAGCCGAGCCGTAGGTAACACAGGGATTCGAACCGGCGAGCCCCGTGTTGGAAGGCAACAGAACAGACCGCCACGCCACCCGAACGCCCTTCAATTTACTATCTTGAGGGGAAATCCCTATCCTTTTGCTGCAGAGTGAGATGCAGTGCATTGCAGATCGGTAAAGGTCAAAGTTCAGGAGGTTCAAGTGGCGGAGCTTCGTTGTGCCCGGGCACCACTTATAGTTCAGTAAGTTCACAGAGAATGGAAAAATGACTTTAAGATCAACTTGCAAATGAAGTTTTTAGAAATGAGGCCACTGGAGGTGAAATGCTTGATAAACACGCCTGTGGCCCAAAAGTTCTTGAATATTGCGGAAAGAAGAAAAAAAAATTCTGACAAATAAACAAGTATGACAGTAAGATAAATATCCTGAAGTAAGAAAATTACTTTGGCAAAATAACCCTGCGAGACAGAAGGCAGGAGTACATGAGAGCAAATTTATATAGCCGAGTGCTCAGAAAACAGGTTTAAGTGTTTAAACACACAAAAGAAAGAAAGAAACAAATAATTACAGAAACCGCAGTCTACGTTCACCAACGCACAGGATATGATGGAACAAACCCCTGATGGGAACGCCAACATTCAGACTGCCGTCTTGGGACACACTCACTTTTTTAGGTAGGTTGACAACGCTTATACTTTACATTTGAATTTACATTTATATTTTTTTTGTATATAATGTGTACATATTGTCTTCACGGTAAAACATTCTCAGACATTTTGAAGTAATATTTGATCTTCTGCGTGGCTGTGACTACACAATGAGTACGCACGCAAAAAGTCTACATTTAGCAGCAGTTACGGATGCGTACGGATATCTGGACGGTGGGGGGGTGAGGGACAAAAAACGAATCCAAAAAATAAGAGAAAGACAAAAAAAAAGATGTTCTCCAAGCAAACCTTTGCTCTTTCCTATCATCCCTTACCTCCATCAATTGAGATACAATAGTTCCCAAAATGAAGGTATCGTCTTTGCAATATTCAGCAGAGAACTGAACAGATAGGTCATAGTTACTTTTGAGGTATTTCCGGTGGGCGGCTTTTCTTTTTCTTTCTTTTGTTCGTTCTTTTTTTTTTTGCCATTGTCTACGGTCAGCGTGGAGAAAACAAACAGGCTGGGAACAGAAGCAGTTCGTGTACAACCATGTTGTTCCACAGGGAACAATCCGAGTGGCCCTTTAATGTACAAGTCTCTGTTAAGGCAGCAGCTGCACATGTAAACACCTCCATGGCGCAACAACGCGGGAAAGGAAAGGACGGAGGGGGGGAAAAGAGATGAGCGGATGGATCACACTCACGATCGAGCATAGTTAGTTGCCTCCTACACACCTTATTATACCATTGGGGAAGTGCGTGCTGTGCACTATGAGATTCATTCTACGGATATGGAAAAAAAAACAGAATTGAAACTGTTCTGGTTTTAGGAGCTGGTGTGTCAACTTATTGTACAAATCGTGAGGTCGTATTAATTTCATGTGTGACATTTTTGGATTCAAATTCAGACTTGGTGTGCAAAACCAAAAGGGATGGGGTGGGGGTGTGATTGTCTGGGAAGTGTGAGAGTTTCGGAGTACGGATCATGCCAATGATAGCAAGCTAATGGAATTCTCTTTCATCACCTTATCCTCTATAGATGGTGAGAGTAGCTCGCTGTTGTGGTCCAAGCTCATACCAGCGTTTCGGGGAGAGTATCGGCGTTGTCCGAGGACAACAACTGCCAGATCTGCCACCTGTCTCTTTGCCACTCCTGCCAGTCTTGGCCCATGGGCACTGCTGGGACCTCCGCCGATGACGCAGGATTATCCTGTGTTGCAGTTTGCCTTCCAGTTTGGCTCAGAGGGACCCTCTGAACCGACTGTTTGGATGGTTGGTTGTTTGGCTCCGAAGTCGGTGAATTAGCCGGTCGGTGCTGGGCATTGTAAGGAAGAGGGGCGTGGGCGTTGTTGAGTGTAGCAGCACCACCGTCGCCAATGTTTGCCACCCCTTGGGGTCTGGTGGGCAGTTTAACTGTGTGTCCACCCCCTCGCGGGAGGCTATCCGTGCTGCTGCTTGCTCCGCTGCTGCTTGCTCCGAGGTGTGATGTCATGGAGAAACCGAGGCCGAGCTGCGAGTGTGGTTGCCCCACCTCACCATGAGGGGTGGAGCACACCCTGAAAACAGGGGTGTGCGGTCTGCACTCAGCGATGCCAGGCGCCGTCTGAGTCCGTCGTACCAATTGCTGTTGCCTTGCGTTACCATGGAGACCATCCAGAGCTTCCTGTGAGCTGCGGGAGCTTCCCTCGGACATGTTACCATGGGAATCTAGAAAAAGCAATGCCAATAAGTAAGTAAAGTTTTATTTACATAGCACTTTTTAAAACACACAGTTACAAAGTGCTTCACTCACACACACACACAAAATATAAACAAATAAATTAAATTACAATATAAAACATCGCACAATGGGAAACAAATCAAACTAAAAATTAACCAAAACAAAAGACAGGGATGGAGATCTATAAAAAGGCTTGTTTGTACAAATGGATTTTTAGAAGCCACTTAAAAAAGTCCAAAGGTTCAGCAAATTTAATAGATTAGGGCTAAAACTGCAAAGGTGCGGTCACCTTTTGTTATGCAGGGGATGGATAAAAGACTGAGATTTGAGGATCGGAGGGGTCGAGAAGTAGAATAAGGAATGAGGAGCTCAGAAATAATAAGCTGGTGGCAAGGCCACGCAACTAATCAATAAAATGTTGTAATTTATTCTGAACTTTATGGGAAACCAGTGGAGGGATGCAAGAACAGGTGTAATGTGGGACCTATGGCTAGTTCTAGTTAATAGTCTGGCAGCAGCATTCCGAACCAACTGTAAACGATTTGAAGTAGCTTGACTGAGGCAGTAACAATAATCAAGACGGGAGGAAATGAGTGTGAATTAATAGTTCGAGAGCCCTAGAAGACAAAATATATCTGATTTTTGCATTATTTCTTAGCTGAAGAACACAGGACTGTACGAGCTTATTAACATAGTGGTCAAAATACATATATTGGTCACAGATGATACCAAGCTTCTTAGCTGTAAGTTTGATACTTGAGTGAAGTGGGCCAATAAACTGATCAACTGAAGTGGCAAAGTTCTCAGGACCAATTAAGAGAACTTCAGGTTTGTCAGGGTTTGGGTGGAGGAAATCAAGGGACATCCAATATTTGGTGGCAGCTAAACAATCGTGGAGGGAGGGCAGTTGATTTAGGTTATTGGGTTTGGCACAGAAATAGAGCCATGTATCATCAGCATAACAGTGGTATGACAGGTCATGAAAGCAGCTGAATAAATGACCCAGAGGAAGCATGTATAATGAGAAGAGGATTGACCCAAGGACAGACCCCTGAGGGACTCCACACAACAGGGGAGCTGACAAGGATACATGATTGTTATACAAACATTGAAATACCTATCAGTCAAATAAGATCGACACCAGTTTAACGCAGTACCAGAATTGCCAACCCAGTTATCCAACCTATCAAGTAAGATTGCATAATCAATGGTATCAAAGGCAGCGGTTAAATACAGTAGAATAAGAATTTAATATATACCTTTTGTCTGCATACATATAACTGTTGTTAGTCACTGTTAGTTATGCAGTCTCAGTGCTATGCTTGTGGCGAAAGCTGGATTGTAATTTATCGAAAATGTTATGACCCTCAATCAATGACATGAGTTGGTCTGCAATCATTTTTTTTCAAGGATTTTGGGATAACATTTTGGATAAAAAGGAAGTTTGGAGATTGGTCTATAATTCTCTAACCTTGCCAGATTGAGAGAGGGTTTTCTGAGGAGTGGCTGAATACTGGCAATTTTAAAATAGTTAGGCATGGACCCAGATGTGAGAGAGTAGTTGATAACAGAGAGCAGGCTGGGACCTAAGCCAGGAAGGATGGATTTTAGAAATTTTGTGGGAACTATATCACAGGAACTGGAGAAGGGACGCATATGGACTACAGTATTTAAAAGGAACTGAGGGGATATGAGAGCAAATTCAGACATTAAAATAAGATGTCTGGACCTCAGACCATCGATCTTGCCAACAAAGAAAGAGAAGACATTTTCACAGTCGTTAGCAAAAGAGGCGGGAATGGTAGGAAGAAAGGGATTTACAAGCTGGTTAATAGTACTAAACAGAAACCTTGGGTTATATTTATTACTATTAATCAAGTCAAAAAAGTAAGCAGCTCACACATCTAATAATTTGGTTCAGATTCAATAGCAACTCCTTCATATGGAGGTGGTGAACTTCAAGTTAAGACATTTTCCATATACATTCGGCCTTCCTATATTCCCTTCTTTGCTGTCTGATGTTATCATTGATCCAAGGGGTTGTGTTAATAACTGGGACAGCCCTGGAAATGGATGGAGCAGAAAAATCAAGGGCTGATGTGCACAAATCCTTAAACCAACTAACTAGGTTATTAATATTGGCAAAGTGAGGAGGCAATTGGCCAGAGTAGAAAAATAGCTGGAAAACATGGCAGCAGACTGCTTATTAAAGATCCAAGTGAGGAATATGCTTTTCTGAGTGACTGTAGACAGTAGTAAAAGTATAGCAAAGCTAATACCATTCATGGTCAGAGACTAAATCAATCTTATTCAGGGCATTAAGAGACATGTCCAGAGTACAAACTAAGTCAAGGGTGTGCCCGTGGTTATGTGTGGGGCCAGTGAGAAGCTGCACAAAGTTAATTTTGATTTGTTTTTTTTATTTTGATATAGTTTAATAATCCCTGTGGGGAAATTCCTCTCTGCATTTAACCCACCCTAGCTGTGTAGCTAGGAGCAATGGGCAGCTGCCATGCAGCACCCAAGGACCAACTCCAGTTAGTCTTGTCATGGGCACAGACAGGAGTATTAACCCTAACATGCATGTCTTTTTGATGGTGGGAGGCAACTGGACCACCCAGAGAAAACCCAGCACAGACACAGGGAGAACATGCAAACTCCACACAGAGGACGACCTAGGATGACCCCCAAGGTTGGACAACCCCAGGGTTCGAACCCAGGACCTTCTTGCTGTGAGGCGACCGCACTAACTACTGGGCCGCCCAATATGAGATAAATATAATATAATAAAAGATTTACAAATGTTTAAAAAAATCTGTGGCAGGATTATCAATATGAATTTTAAAGTCACCAACTATAATGGCCCTATAAAATTTGAACAAAAGAGAGGACAATACCTCAGAGAATTCATTGAAAAAAACCTATATTTGAATGGGGGGGTTCGATAAATGATTACACAGCAAATAGGGTTAGAACACACTTTCTTAAAAGTTAAGATTTAAATGTTAAAAAAACCAAAAGTGCAAGGAATGCAAGTGGGACTATTCTTAAAACCAGCTGTAATACCCCCCAAGGCCTGGTAGCATCCAGAAAATGATAGCTGGTTGGGCAGAGCTCCACTAGGGGGGAGCACTCCCCAGGTTTAAGCCAGGTCTCAGTAAGGAACAGATTGTCCAGGTTAGGGGATGTAGTGAAATCACTGAGAATGACAGATTCGTTCAACATGGGCTGAACATTTAAAAGAGCAAAGACAACTGGAACGAGGGGCTTAGCTGAACTGGAACTACTGCAGCAGCTTGTAATCAAGTTATCTGGCCTAACAGTTGAAAACACATAATGCATAGGGTAGTGGGTATTAAATCTTGGCATAGTCCTAACAGGAATACTGTAAGAGCCCTGGGAGGTACAGTCAGATGGACTCACTACCGGTCAGGAGGTAAAAGCTTTACAGGAGTGTAAAATCAGGTCAATTTTGGTTGATAAAAGTCTTCTTGAGAAGAGTGGAGGCCAAAAAGACCAATTAGATCAGTGGGTTGTTTTCCCTTTTTATTTGACATACAAACACATATTGAGTTTAGTTGATGCAAGTGGGTGTCCAAGAGTTTATTTTTCTAGTCAAGTAAATTTAAGAAGTATTTGTTTTGCCATAATATGATAGCAAAAATTCATTTCATCAGTGATGTAAGCTGTTTTTTTTTTCTCCCCAATTGTATCCAGGCAATTATCCCACTCTTCCGAGCCGTCCCAGTCATTGCGCCACCCCCTATGCCTATCTGAGGAGGGCTGCAGACTACCACATGCCTCCTCCGATACATGTGGAGCTGCCAGCTGCTTCTTTACACCTGACAATGAGGAGTTTCACCAGGGGGACGTAGCGCGTGGGAGGATCACGCTATTCCCCCCAGTTCCCCCTCTCCACTGAACAAGACCGCCATGCCAACTGGAAGCCCCAGTGATGTAAGTTTTAAAGTCCAAACACATGGAAATATCAAAAGTATGTTTTCAGTCAACCGTCTCTTCAGTGCTAAAATCAAAAGGCATCATGTGACCCATAAATGAAGGACCTTTGATTTAAACCCCTCACCTGTGAAGGACTGGTCTTTGAGTGCTGGTCTCAGGGTTGTGTGCCAAGCCCCCCAGATGTTAGCATGCTCCTCTGATATGGTATCTGAAGGAACAAAGAGACAAAAGTCAACTTAGTTTAACTTTGATGACAGCTGACCAACTTTTGGATCACCACCATCATCATCATCATCGCATGTTCAATGGAAACTATGAAAAATTATTCTCACACATGGGTATGTATGCATGAGCACATTAGGCACACAGTTCATCATCCACCTGCAATCCTAAATTCAGAATAATGTCATTTATCCAGCTCCATGCCTGTGATGGAATTCAAATCAATCGCCGCAAGTTTCCAGACTCGCCTTTGGCAGTCCAGGAATTGGCTCCGGGCTCCCTGCTCTGTCCGCCCACTTGCCCCACAAGGGTGTACTGCTCTGGGACGCGGAAGAGCGGCTCGCTCCCCGTGCTCCCCAGCTCTCCTCGGCGCTCGCTCATAACAGGGGAATTGTTATCGTAAGGCGAGACCTCCCCACTGGAGGCCTTGTTGGAGTCGCTAGAGGAGTGCCTTTCGCTCAGGGAGAAGGTCTCCTCCGACTGCAAAAGGTCTGGACTCCTGAGGTTGTGAGCGCGCCGGGTGACAGACACATTAGGAAATAATAGAGGACACAGACGAATAGGTTAAGTTATCTTACGTACACGTGTCATATGCATGTGGGTGTGTGTTTATGTGTTTGGGCATTGTTAGTAAGTACACTGTGACTCACTGTGATGCTTTCCTCCTCAGCAGGTAGTCCACCACATCTGGGTCAGTCTCCAGCAGACTCATCAAAACCTCATTCTGCAGATCCGGAGGCACCTATAAACAACCGACCACATGTTCAACATGAGGCGTTACGTCACAGCGCGGGCAGACCGCTGGACAGAAGAACAACAAAGGGCAGTAAAGTCCTTAGAATGAAATAATAATACAATGTTGTAAGTTCTTTTTCTTTTTTTATCCTTTTGAGATACTTTATTGATCCCCGTGGGGAAATTATGCTCTGCATTAAACCCATCCTAGCTGTGTAGCTAGGAGCAGTGCAGCACCTGGGGACCAACTCCAGTTCTTTTCCCATTGCCTTGCTCAGAGGCACAGATGGGAGTATTAACCCTAACACGCATGTCTTTCTGGTGGTGGGGGAAACCGGAGCACCCGGAGGAAACCCGCCGTAGACACAAGGAGAACATGCAAACTCCACACCTGGGATGACACCCAAGGTTGGACAACCCCGGGGTTCGAACCCAGGACCTTCTTGCTGTGAGGCGATAGCGCTAACTACTGGGCCACTGTGCCGCCCTTTTAGCAGACGCTTTTATCCAAAGTGACATACATCTGAGAGTTAATACAACACAAGCAAGCATCTAGTCAGGAGGCGACAACGCAAGTAAGTGCCAAAAAACTAGGTCCAAGTCCGCTGTCAACAGGCAGTGCACAAAGGCAATGCATAGGATGCATAGAAGCGATTTTTTTTTTACTAATACCATTAGGTGTGGAGGTGTTCGAGAATAATAATAAAATTAATAATAAAAATAAAAGCAGAACTTTGCTGCAGACTACACATAAGACAGCATTAAACCACATTAGCTACCTTCACCATGTCACCACCAGTCACAGACGAACGAATCACAAAACACACACCCTTCATCTTTCTGACCTCAATATGTGATCACCTTCTCACAGCAGTTGGAGAGCTTCTCATGCCGGCCGTGTTGCCAAAAGCCAGAGTAATTTTTCCCCCCGGTGCTTGGTCATATTCCAGCAGTCTGGCTGTGTGACAATAAAAGGGAACTTGACCTGACTTGTGAGTGGGCAAAGCTCCCGTCTTTGCTGCCTCGTAGCCTCCAATTTGCCCCCCCGGGCTCTGATCAAATGAAAACGCCTTTCAACAGTTCACTTTCGTTCTACTTATCCCAGCTGTGAAGCGTTGTCTGTGCACTTCCGAGCAAATCTGGCGCACAACAACCTGAATTCATCCACCCTGTCCGTCTCTGCTGCCGACTTTCTAACCAAGTAGAAATATGAGAAAAAATAATCTCAAGCAAGACAGAGGAGGAGATGGCTCAGAGAAATGATGGTAATTGCGTGGGAAGAACAGCCATTTGAAAGATCTGTTTCTCTCTCTTTTGCGATGCCGGTTTCGGGGAAGTTGAATTTATTCCCATCTGTATTTTCCCGGGATCAAATGAATTCTGCTTCATTTAATGCGGCGGATTTTAAGGCCGTGAAGTGATGACACATGATGAACACGGTTCAAAAACCCACAGCGTGTGTGGGCGTGATTCTCGCCATCTTCGCAATGCACTTTGCGACGAGTTCTGATGAAACCACAATCTTTCTGGGATTTATTAAGACCACTCAGATGTTGCATATGTATTTTTACAAATCTGTTTCTGCTCACAGGGAGTTAGCGGGTCCATCCCAATTCGCCATCTCAGATTAAGTAGTCTTTATTGGCTTACTGCAGGAATGCGAGCCGACAGGAATGACGGCGGTGGGTTGCAAAACACGACTGTATAGTGTTTCAGACCCGATATAACCTCCACCCTCTGTCTGCACCACTGAGAATCCCGAGGAACGGCGAAGGAACAAAACAACTGACGGCGCAGCGGTCCGGGCGAAACCATGACCTCTGTGGGACGTACCTCTCTAGGAAGGATGCCAGAATTCCCTCCTTTATTTTGGAAAGAGAGAGTTGAAAAAAAAAAAAAAAAGCTCAGGAAAAAAGTACCCGATGTTCGAAACTAATTTTCACAGAAGTTCAGCTACTATTCTGAACAAGTCTGTGGTCACATCGGGACAGTGGACAAGCCGGTTAGTACTCTTGGCACCGGCTCAAAAGCCTCCTGCTGATGTGGAACTCGGACAGCACTTGGAACTCGGAGCTTGCCGACAAATATAGCCAACGCTGAGACTGCTTTGTGTTTCTGTTCTCACTCTCTCTTGCTCTCTTTATCTCTCTCTCTCTCTCTCTCTCTCTCTCTCTCTCTCTCTCTCTCTCTCTCTCTCTCTCTTGCTCTCCCATTCTCTCTCTTGCTCTCTCTCCCTCTCTCTGCCTCTCTTGCTTTGTCACTCTCTCACTTTCTCTCCCTCTATCTCTCTCTCACTCCGTTTCTCCCATACACACACACACACACACACATGCACACACACTGTCTTATCCAGCTGTCATCTCTCACTCCCTCATTTTCTTTTGAATATGCTCTCCCTTTTGTGTCACCATATTTTTCTCTGTCTATCTGTCTCTGTCTGTCTTGTCTGTCTCTCACTATATTTCTCAGCTGGGTAGAGCTCTGTTTTCATTTAGTAAGAAGCAGCCATTGTCTGCTAAGGCAGTCAGATTGCCTTTCTTAAAGTGCGCACAGGAATGTGAAAAAGGAGAGGGAAGTGCACTGTGTGTGTGTGTATGTGTGTGCTGCATAAGTGAATGAGTGTGCATTGGGTGTGTTGACTGAGTGGTTGAGAGAGTAAGGATAAAAAGCCATCCATGGAGACATGCGTGCAAAAATTTGCTGCACCCACCCACCCATGCACGCACACACGCACGCACGCACACACACACACGCACGCACGCATGTACATACAAACACACACACACACACACACACACACACACACACACACACACACACACACACACACACACACATGCTGACCAATGACCCTCAATGTCCCAAACTGACCATGAAGAGAGCCTGGTAGCTGGCGATCATTCTTTGTAGCACTGCGATCACAGCCGTGCTTTCCTCCGCCCTGGCCGAGCTCTGCACACTGAACTCCTTGTCCGAGCTCTTCTGCTTGTGGAGCAAGTTGGGGCCAAAGATGGTGGCCAGGTTCAGAGAGGTCATCTTGTTCCCTGTTATCTGCAACAACAAAAAAATTTAAAAAAAAACAAACAAAAAAACAATCTTTTATATCTACCTAAGTGCACATATGTTGACACTGGCATTCCATTGACCAAGTAGAACAGAGGGGAATCGTCAGGGCCCTCGAGGCCCTCCCAACATATTCTAAAAAATATTATTTAAAAAGTCATCAGTTCTGATTTTATTTCATCAATTCATAATTTGACAATCAACATCCAAACAAAACGTTTCTGAGGAAATAAACATTTCAAATCTGCCCATTCAGTTTGTGTTGGAATGTTGAGGGTTAAATGAAAGAAGCACCTTTTTGTCTCCCAATCAGAATTTTGCTGGCTCGGCAGTTGCTAGGAAGATAATGCTATGCTTCAGCTCTGTGACTGGTGGGCCAGTTATATTTTTACAGAGGGCAGGGCAATAGTAATTCAATGAGAGAGTAATTTCAAATTACAGTAAAATTGACCAATCATATCTTCCCTCTAAATAGGTGGGCTTTGTTATCGCTAACTTTATGACATAGTCTGCCCACTGCGGGGGGGACATGAATCACAAACTAGCGAAAAAATGTCGAACTAGCTAGCTAGTAAGCTTGTTGGTTCATAATGGAAGCCGCGAGTAACATTACCACTAGTGAGGGGGGGCATCATTACAAATTTATTATCCTTACCGTTTTCAAAATTAACATTTAATGAAAAGTTTGAGTTAATCGGAACAGGAAGACTGACACCAGAGCTTAATTTGGTGCAGAAAACCAAGGCTTTTGAGAGACGTTTCAACTCCAGCAATTACACGCTATAACCCTGGATGATGGGTTCAACCAAGGAGCAAAAGCTTTGCTGCTGGGATTGTTTGCTGCTTGGCATGGAGAGTGTGTTCTGCGCCAAAGATGGATTTTCTGATTTAGGAAGTTTATGCAAGTCAGCCATCGCTATCTGAATACTTTGTCATCTGAAAGCTGTGATTCACCTTGAAACATTTGGGTGCACCAGCATAGAGCTCCAGCTGCATGAGCAACAACACCGGGTTGTCATCGCTCATAATGAGAAGGTTAGAAGGAACCGGAATATCAACAAGATTTCTTGTTTGTGGTGGTGGGTTCCAAAATGCCATGATCGTTGTTAACTGTCCATGGTTCTGAAGTGTCTGTCGCTAATGGCTGCTTGGCTGTGCGCACTGTCATGATGTGTAGACTTACATGACATTTGTTGGCTTTGTGTGGTAGGAGGGGGTGGCTGTCATGCGTTTTGCACATAGTTTTGCAACCCGGCCCGTTGTCACCATATTCCAGAAAAGGCGGTTTTGAACTTGCACAGATCAGATAAATTGAAAGTATATAGCATAGATATGCCTCACAGTCACAGCAGGAAGGTCCTGAGTTCGAACCCCGAGGTAGTCCAACCTGGGGGTCGTCCTCTGTGTGGAGTTTGCATGTTCTCCCCACGTCTACGTGGGTTTCCTCCGGGTGCTCCGGTTTCCTCCCAGTCCAAAAACACGTAGGTCAGGTGAATCGGCCGTACTAAATTGTCCCTAGGTGTCAGCCCTGTGGTGGCCTGGCGGCCTGTCCAGGGTGTCTCCCCGCCTGTCGCCCAATGACTCCTGGGATAGGCTCCAGCATCCCGTGACCCTTAGAGCAGGATAAGCAGCTTGGATAATGGATGGATGGATAGCGTAGTGTATATAAATACAGGGATGGTTTTTTACAGGTGTTACAGGTGTGAATAACCCCTTAAAAGCCTCAAAATCTAACGTGTAGCTCATGTCCTGGTATCACCAGCAGTCAGCCTCGTTTCAGAAGTTGCATGAAAAAAAAAATCAATCAAATCAAACGCTGAGTTGTTGAAATCACAGTGTAAACAAAGCCAAGTGCTTGGGGAAATGGAGGCAAGAGGCTCCATTTAGAGATCGGGCCTCAAAGGAACTTCGTGATAGACTTAAGAGATTTACATCTGCTTCGAAACCTGTTTCGTTGAAAACCCCTTTTTGAACGAGATATTCCCCTCCCAGTGAGGCAAAGTGTCCAATAAAATGTCTCATAAAATCAATCCCACATTCTATTTACAACATTTCTCATCATCTTTGGAGCAGAAAAAAAGATTCTTCATAATTTGAGCCACCTGAATCTGGTTTTATTTCTTTCATTATAGTGTCTGCTTTCACTTTGCCTGTCTTCATGTCAGTCTTCTGTCTATTAAAGCTTTTATGTCTCTGTTAAACCAAATAAATGATTTCAAGAGGCTATTGTTCGTGTTCATTCCCCGTTGACCTCAGATATCATAGAAATCAACGAGTCACGCATGAATCGTTACTATTTGATTAAACATTTTGCTTATTCAGAACACCATAATTCAAGAGTTAGAATGTTATCTCATATCTATCTATATATATTATATAATTTAAATTACATATATTATTGTATATACATACAATATATTATATATATAATATGTATTATAAATTATACTACACTATATATATATATATATATATATATATATAGTGTAGTATAATTTATAATATATATATATATATATATATATATATATATGACTTTGTTAAAAGAAACACTCAACGATAGGAAAAGTGCCCAACAAATAAGGAACAAAATAATCCTGGAATATATATATATATATATATATATATTTCTCATGTTAATCTTCAAGGTTTGATAAAAGATAATATCACACAAATTATCAGTTAAAAACCACTCCTTTGGTGCATAAGTGCTATTGTGTGTGTGTGTATGTGTGTGTGTGTGTGTGTGTTCTATTTTTCAGACCCTGAAACAGTCCAGGAACAACTGTGACTGACTGTGCGTCAGCAAGGCGAGACGACGTCACCGTTTTGTCGAGATTACACGTTCCTTGGAGATAACGTTCACATTTCCTACGGACCCCTCACTCCTCCCCCACTCCCGCCATCTCCCCACCTCACCTAACTCTCCCACTGTCTCTCTGTTTTCATCCTCTCCTCTCTCTTTAACACCTGCGCTCCTTCCCTCCCAGCTCTCTCTTCTCCTATCCTTCATCCATCCAACCCCGTTCCCCATAAACACACACACACAAACACAGTTGGTCTCACTTTCCTCTCTCTGTCCCAGGGGAGTGATGGGAACCGAAGGGGCAGCTAAACAGCATTGACGGCTTGCTGCCGCCCGAGCGTGAAATGCGCCGACTTCCTGTTACGATCTCAGAAACAGATACGGGAGCCATGGCAGTAGAAGTGGTGAAGTGGAAACACACCAAACAGTCAAGCACCCATTCGCGCACACAAAGATAACAAACCCCTCGGAAGACTTAACCTAGTCTCCTTTTCCTTTCTAGTGCTCACCTCCTGTCCATCTTTATCCTGCTGGTCATGGGCGTGGTCCGCCACGGTGGACAGAAACTCCAACAGGCGGTTGAGCGTGTCACTGTTGCATGCTGGGAGAAGATAGAGCAACAGCTGTGTCACACTCTGCTGCTCTTCTTGGTCCAACACTGCAACAGAGATACAAACAGAAGAGACAGAAAAAAAATTGAAGAGGGAGTGGTAAAAGAGGAAGCAGATGAAAGATGAGGAGACGAAAAGGAGGAAAAAGAACTAACAGAAGTGGAATAGCGTGGTCCAGCTATGTTGTCACTTAGCGACGTGACAACATAGCTTGTTAGAATTAGCAAGATGATGATGGTTCCTAAAATCTCTTATTATATTTTCCTATTTGGAAAAAAAATTAAATTTCCTCAGATGAGATCTGTGTTTCACACTGGTTTAAGTCACCTATTGATTTTGTTGTACAAGTCAAATGCTGCTTTTCGTAAAGCTCTTACACATTTTAAAACAGTAATTTATTCACAAAAGCAATGCTGTTAAAGCTGGAGACTTCTGCCATGTAATAATACACAGGCTGGTTTACATTTATAATTTCACTTTACAGACATAAAAGTATATAGTTAGACCACACTCACTATGTTAATACTTTGGAAGATGTCTGTAAAAGCTTGATGTTTGATATCCAGAAGACTACAATGTTTACAAGCCAGCTTTCTGTTGCCTTCGATAATGTTTGTGATCACTTATTTTGTGTTTTAGGTGTAGTCACTGACATATCTTTATGTTTCTGTTGTCAGTTGACTGCACGATTATTAAAAAAAAAGTGCTCTGGCTGAGGGTCACAAAATGTCCTCAAATTAGCATTAGCCTTGGTTAGCATTTTGTTAGCCAGTTAACATGTCTGTGTTGTTAGGTTTTATGGTGCGTGGACTCACTTGTTAAAGGGCACTACTAGCAACCGAAATAAACGCTGTTTTATGGTAGCATATTATGAATTCTGAAGCAGTAATTTACTCAAAATTGCTAATAAAATGGCTGGCTGGCTGGCTGGGCCGCTCCATTGGCATGCTACGGTTAGACTCTCAACAGTTAGCGTCTCGCTAGTAGCAGGTTCCTTGTGAGCATGTTACTATCTAAAATTAATGTGTTTTTATTTTAATTCTTAGAAAATAATCAGTCTTTGGCTTTTACCTGTCAGTCACGGACCTGACGGCGACTTGAGACAAGGAAAAGTCCGCCATCTTGCAGCTATTGTATGTCGCTGGAAAATGACGTCAGACTGGGCCAATCAAGATGAGGGCAAGCGTCTCATGTGCGTTGGTTAGTTACTGGTTTTACTACGTTTGTCAGTAGCGTGGTAGTAGTGTGGTTGTTTTCTGAATGAAATAGCTTTTCAGTGGCAACACTCTTTTGTTAATCAAGTAGGGTATTAGCGTCCACACAAGCTTCGTTTTCCCAAACGTTTTTGAAGCTTAAGTGCAGCGGAGCTTTCTGCTGCGGTCTGACATAAAACTGCTAAGGATCAGCAAGTGACGCCACCGCCCCATACACCAGTGTTTCTCAACCGGGGGACCCCTAGTGGTCCGTGGTGTAATTGCAAGGGGCCCGTGAAAATAAAACGTCTTTAAAAAAAAGATCCTATGACATTTATAGAAATAGGATTATTTTACTCAAATGTGACTGAGACCTTTATCTACCTAAACTATAAAGGGTAACAGGACTTTTTTCTCTAATTACATCTGTTTCACAAGTGTAATTTATTGTATTTAATAAGAGGTCTCGCTCCCGTTTGCATTGTTAAAAGTTACTGAATACATATTCTGTTTTGTTACATATATCTGAAAGTTACTGAATACATATTCTGTTTTGTTACATATATCTGAAAGTTACTGCATAAGAATTCTGTTTTGTTAACTATATCTAAGTTACAACTGAAAGCTCTTATTTTTGCCCCAAAGAGTGAATAAATGCTATAATGCAATTTAAAATGCAGTTTCTACTGTTTCTATCAAATTGCAACCCCCCTCCCCCAAGATCAGGTGGAGGGGTCCTCAGGGTACATCAAAAATACGCAGGGGGTCCAGGACCCCAAAAAGGTTGAGAACCACTGCCATACACGGACCTGTCCTGGTCGCTGCTCTAGCGCCTCCTCTGGTCGGTCGGTCGGGGCGCCCCCACCCCCCGGATCGGCAGAGAGGGGGTGGAACAGCAACCGGGACGGCTCACAAAAAAAAAGCATAGCTAACAGACGCACTTCCGTATGACGGTGACGTCACGTACCAATCCTTGGGCTGATGCCATAGACTTGCTGCAGGGTAATACAGATACACACACACACACACACACACACACAGATGAACATACACACACGCTCGACATCTGCTTTTTGTTATCATGTGGTGCGCATGTTGTTTTTGTTTGTTTGTTTGTTTTTGTTGCCAAATTGAGAGCGCAGCTTGTTGTTTAATAAACAATTGAACGTGTTTTGCCTGCCTGTCTGTTTGACTGGCAGTTTTATTGATCACTGAGATAGCATTGACTTGGAACGAAGTTGGCTCAATGTAAAAAAAACATAGCTTCAATGCAGTAAACTGCTTTTGCCATGTTGCTGTAGCTTAAGTTGCAAGTTAAGCTTCATATAATGTAGAGTAACTGGTAGCTTAGCTCTCTACACTTCCCAAGTAGCTTGCCCAACACTGGTGTTGGTGAACTGCTTTTCATAGGGGCCTGGGAACCCCTCCGGTGTCCAGAGGATGAGAAGAAGCAGTCGGTAAAGACACGAAGAAGAAGAAGAGGAAAGGCACTACTGAGCTCACTCATGGTGTTGATGAAAGCAGTGTAGAGCTCCTTGGTGAGGAGCGGGTCCGGCATGTCTCGGAGGAACTCTTTCAGTAGAGCAGCCACGTCGTGGACGCTGTACTCCTCATCCAACTGAACGTCCACGCCACGATCAAACTCCTCACGCAGCTGGACGAGAGAGAGAGAGAGAGAGAGAGAGAGAGAGAGAGAGAGAGATGAGGACGTCATGAATCATGAGGAGGGTGGATGAAGGGGAAGACGGGAAGGGAGGCGATATATCCTATTGAGAAACATATCTGCACATAATGACATCAAACAATGTACATTATACTCAGGGAAGTGCACACGCAAATGCACATGCCAAATTGTGCGTGCACGCACACACACACACACACACACACAATCACACAATCACACGTTCATGCACACACTCATATAAACAAACTCGATTCCTGCTGTTCTTCTACGTGACCCTGTTGACTCACAGTTAAAATTAGTCGGACCAGTCCAGCTCTCAATCTTCATCTCATCTCCAGTCCGGCCCTCGTCTGACCGCAGCCGGCATTAAAAAGACTATTGTGTGGCCCTTACAGGACCAGCACTAGCCAGAAACACCCCCAAAAAACCTTACAACTATTTTGCAAACACTTCACCCTGACATACTGGAATAGAAATGATCAGTGTTACGACCGTTTGTTAATGTACAGCTGTTAACAGCGGGGAATATCAGGTAAAGAGGTAAAAGAAGAGATCAGAAGAGCTCATAGAAATTACAAAGAAAAAAAAAGGATGTAAAGGTCAACATCTTTAATTTACATGTATTTCTATTGCTCAGCCCTGGTTAGCCCTAATCTCTGTGTGGATCTAAAAGGAGTCATATCACCTGAAACTAATCCGCTTCACGGGCCCTGTTTACACTTGGTTTTAAAATGCGTTTTGGGCGAGCCGATCACAAGTGGACAGCGAGACACATCGCCCTTTACACCTGTGTCTATCATGTGTCTCCAAATGCGTCCTGCTGACTACTTGTTTCGTTACTCCGAAGAAGAAAAAGAAGAAGAGGAGGATGAGGAAGAAGAAGAAGAAGATTAATTCCTGTTATGTCCTTGTCGGGGACACATCAGGACGCATTAGCATTTACACTACAAAAGATACGCGGCCAAATGCGTCCCACACCACCTCGGCAAGTGGTTTGAGTAACCGGTTCACAAAACATTTTGGTGGTCGTTTACACTTGTATTTAGCGCTGTCCACTTGTGATCCGATTGCAAAAAAAAAGAAAAAGAAAAAAAAAGAAGTGATTTAAAACCAAGTGTAAACGGGGTCAATTACTCTCTGCATGACCACGGGTCAGGTTATTATTATGGTTCTTTGCAAATAATTAGGGAATATGAATGTTGTATTATTTGGACCAAAGTGTTATTGGGGTTGCTGTGCTGCACGGGCACAGATGCATGCTTAGCCTTTACCAAATGTATGCCGTCACATTTGGGTCCGTCCTATACTATTGCAATGCCCTAAGCGAAATAGACGGGGAAACTTATTACTGTTTAAGGGAATTTCCCTTCGTGCAGTAAAAAAAAATGGCCTCGCAAACAAAGTGTGACTATACAAGACCGGTGCTTTTGCAGACTTGAATGAGAGATAAAGATCTGTGATTGTGGGCTTAGAAGCTGAACAAACAAAAGGAGAGGATGGGAATTCTCGCCGTGCTCAGGCATAAAATGTGTGACCCTGTGTCCTCTGCAGAGACGTGAGAGAGAAAACCCTCAAGACCGCAAAGTGGCGGTTATAGGAGAGGCCGGATGGGGGAAATGTGGGCGGTGAATATTAATGTGCAACACGCCACCTCGGCTTACGTTCTCGCTGCTTTTAGTCATGAAGGCCTACCTGATGAAAATGCAAGTGTGTGCAAAGACGTATGCATGTTGGAAAACAGAGCGGGATTAGGTCGTATCCGCTTGTAATTCCCCTGACCTCCTCTGCGGCTCATTTCAGCCCTTTTTTTCCCAGGGTTGCTGGGTTCACAAGTAAAGAGACTCAGTATGGAGAAAAATCTACTGCTCCTGCACAGAGTAACATGTTGTATGTGTGTATACAGCGTATTTTTATATTGTCTAACAGTGTATTTTTGTGCACCCCCCCCCTTTTTTCTCCCCAGTTGTATCCGGTCAATTACCCCACTCGCTGCTCCACCCCCTCTGCTGATCCGGGGAGGGCTGCAGACTACCACATGCCTCCTCCGATACATGAGGAGTCACCAGCCGCTTCTTTTCACCTGACAGTGAGGAGTTTCACCAGGGGGACATAGTGCGTGGGAGGACCATGCGACCCCGTCCCCGTCCCCCAATCAGGCGCCCCGACCAACCAGAGGAGGTGCCAGTGCAGCAACCAGGATACACACATAGTACATTCAATCCGGCTTCCCACCCACAGACACGGCCAGTTGTGTCTGTAGGGACGCCCGACCAAGCCGGACATAACACGGGGATTCGAACCAGCGATCCCTGTTTTGGTAGGCAACAGAATATATCGCCACGCCACCCGGACGCACCATAGGATGGTTTTGTTTGGTGGTGTTGCCGTTCGTGGTGCGCAGATGAAAAACAACATGTAATTCATGAAAAGTGTAACGCATTACTTCATTTCTGAAAACGAGTAGACGCACAAAGTTAAAATGACTGAGTTGAGTAGATTTACCTTCAATAACGATTTACGTTATTCAGCTTTCCATTATCTGGTGGTGATCTAATCAATCGTCTTTGCTGCATGAGTGTGGTTTATCGAAGGGTAGGGCATCCTGTCTTTACCATCCCATACTCGAAACATATGCAACTCAAGTGCAGTAAACAGCTTTACATGAAAGCATGTTGAGTCACAACTAGCGGCCCCCCGGTGTCGAGTGAAAATACGCTCAAGTCTCACCTGCCGAACTCTCTTCTTGGAGCTTCCCACTCTGAAGATCCCCACAGTCTGCAGACCTGGATGGACAACACACACAAATATATAGCATTTATTCTCTAAAACTTAAATGCAGAAAACATCATTCTAACATTGGAGCGGTATAAAGACATGAGGACCAGGTGAGGGAAATAAAGGGCAGGTAGAGGCTGAGGTTCAGAGACGGTCGTTCCCTCCTCACATAGGTGGCCTCTTTGACTCCCCGTTCAAACCAGCGTTCCTCCCTATCAAGGATGTGCACATCCTAATTCCTGAAATGGCCACTGGCCTGTAGATGGTGTAGACTGTGGAGTCCTGGTCTGACGTATTGGCTCTCCTGTGTTGTGCCATCCTCTTGGCCAGCGTCTGTTTAGTTTCCCCGATGTACAAGTCACGGCAATCCTCCCTGATATATTTAACTGAGAATCATAAGTGGTCTTCCATAACTTTCGATGCGATTGGAAACCTAAAAAAATAAATAATAATAATAATCTTGGGCGTCTGGGTAGTCTAGCGGTCTATTCTATTGCCTACCAACACAGGGATCGCCGGTTCGAATCCCCATGTTACCTCTGGCTTGGTCGGGCGTCCCTACAGACTCAACTGGCCGTGTCTGCGGGAGGGAAGCCGGATGTGGGTATGTGTCCTGGTCACTGCACTAGCGCCTCCTATGGTCAGTCGGGGCGCCTGTTCAGGGGGGAGGGGGGAAATAGCAGGATCCTCCCACGTGCTATGTCCACCTGGCGAAACTCCTCACTGTCAGGTGAAAAGAAGCGGCTGGCGACTCCTTATGTATCAAAGGAGTCATGTGGTAGTCTGCAGCCCTCCCCGGATCGGCAGAGGGGGTGGCGCAACGACCGGGACGGCTCAGAAGAGTGGGGTAATTGGCTGGATACAATTGGGGAGGGGGAAAAAATCCAAAAATAAAAAGAACTGGCACCCCGCCAGCACCGGCCCCATCCTAGTTGAAAAGAGGCAATAGAGGCTAGAGCAGGCTGTGCCTATGCCTCTGCCCGGTTCGCTGTCAGTTAGCAGCCGGAAGGTTGCAGAGGTGCCACCTGCCAGGTGTCCTAGAGGTTTTCTATTTACTTTCAATTCAACGTCTCTCACTGTAGTTGAACTGCAAAAATTACAAGTCGCATAACTTGTCAGGCTGTATGCACTGAGCCCCGGTACCCTCTCCATTTTATGTTTGCTGCCTTTGCACACTGTAGCTCAAACACAGAGTATAACAAGAACAAAACCAGGAGTCTTCATAATGATGAGAGGTAGTGTCTCTATTGAGCTGTTATTTCAGCCAAAAGCCAGGACAGACGGATGTGGCGGCTGCATGCTGGGGTTTTGTTGATTTACTGTGTAAAGAAGGAGCGGTTGTCCTGTTTTGCAGCTTGATTAAACCAATGAATCATGTATCATTTCCTGGAAACCGAAGATGTTCTTTTGCGATTGCAGCAACAACTCTTGGGCAACTCCTCATGCACTCGCTGCTGCCCAAACGCTGTCCCTCGGTATCAGGGCTGGGCAATCGTTCCTGTTGTCATACCGTCCGCTCGTGGCCACTGGAGTTCGACTGATCGATAAAAGTCGGTGCGTTTGTGCTTGGTGTGAATATATCACAGCGTCACGTTCCGCTGAACATTTTTATCTTTAATATCACAATCCAAATCATATCCGTAACATGAACTACTCCTATGGAGCGCGGGGCAAAGTTCTGGTGAGGAGGCGTATGGAGAACGGGGCTGCGGGGCGTCAGATCCATGGAAAAGAGACCGCAAACTGGTCTGTGACGAGGGATTTGAAATTCCCTCGTCACCCGCGCCGATTAACGGGCACGTGGCCTGGGAGCACAACAGCACGGCGGCCCGGTGGTGAGCACTGCTGCCTCACAGCAAGAAGGCCCTGGGTTCGAACCCCAGGTCGTCCCAGGTCCTTTCTATGTGGCGTTCGCATGTTCTCCCCGTGTCTGCGTGGGTTTCCTCCTCCGGGTGCTCCGGTTTCCTCCCACCATCAGAAAGACATGCATGTTAGGGTTAATACCCCTGTCTGTGCCCCTGAGCAAGGCAGTGGAAAGAAGAACTGGAGCTGGTCCCCGGGTGGCGCTGCAGCTGCCCACGGCTCCTATACAGCAGGATGGGTTAAATGCAGAGGATGGATTTTGTTGCACGCTTGCTTACGATGACAAATGGAAAAAAATGGTGTGCAAATGCATCAAGTAGCTCTGTTAGAGCAGGGACCACCTTTGGAATTGTGCGGCTGACGGTGTTCTAGCTCCGGTTCTCTGCATCACCTATACCACACATAAAGGTAGGAGTAGCAAAAATCCACAAGCCAATGCATACAGTCTGCAGGGCTGTGAGCGCATGGCTTCAACGTGTCGCAGCAGCAACGTACGGGTCAAGAAGCTGGCAAAGAGAAGCCATCGTCTCCGCTGAGAATCTACATCTTTCACATAACTACTCATCTGGGAAAGCCAAAGGGTACTGTCGGTCTCTAAAAACTCTCGCTTTCCTAAGAAACCCTCTGACTATTCCCGTATTGAGGTCCGTGGGATCTCCTAGGAGTGGTGATGCCATTTTCCAAGACAGCTGATTGGTCGGTAGGCGGTGCTTTTATACGTTTTCCTCTGTGATCTCGAGCACAACCTCCTCTGGAGCCGTTTGGGTGTGCAGCCATAAATTATGTACCCTGGTAAAATGTGAACCACTGTCGTGACACTGAAAACCCAGGGTTAAACCTGGAGTTACCTCGCTAACCCCGAATCCTGCTTCGTATTATGGGCATCAGGAGTCCAGGAGCCTGTTTTTTAACAAACAATAAGAAGTCCCGTCATTGCTTAACACTATGGTATGTGAACGCTGGTAACTATAGCATCTTGAGGTGAGGGGGTGCTACATTTTGAACTCAATATCATTTGCATATGGTGGTAAAGAAAATGTAGAAATGCATGGCATTCATTTTGATTTGGCATGTTGCGGAGACTTGAACGGGGGCCGAAGGCAGGGTGGGGGGGGGTGCTCACATCCCACCCCACTTCTAAAATCGCTACTCCACCCCTGGGTAATGCCCCCGGGTAAAGTCTGCAGAAATGCGGACTAAAGGAAAGTGTGCATAAAGGGCTCAAAACGTCTGCGAGAGAGCCCTCGTGCACTTGACGATTTGACAGCGGGACAGCCCTAAGCCCTCGCGGACTTAGCAGGAACTCGCCACAAAGTCCGTGAGTGTGGACACTGGCATCGGGCCAGAGCCTCTCATCGCTAACACATCTCCTCGTTTCTTCCCTGTCCGTGTCTCTCCGTGCAAAACGTGGATGCAATTAAGAGACGTACCCTCAGGCTGGATCCAAATGTCTGGACTCTCCGCTGCACTTGCAGACTCGCGGACTTTCCGAGTGCTGAGGGGCCTCAAGCGGACTTTCTGCAGACTTCCAGAGAGTCCCCTTGGACTTCACTGCTTTTATTATCCGCAATTCATTGCAATACGGACATGATGCGGTAGTTTTTCCAGTGGTGGACAAAAAAAAAAACTTATTACGAATGTGTAAAACAATTGCTATGTTACATTTTATTTGAATCAAGTGGGCCAGAAATAATATTCAACCTCATCATGACCCAGAAATACGTGAATGTATAGACTATAGAGGTCATCAAAATGCATTTTACTATTCCAGCCTACCCTACGAAAGCTGCGCACAACTCAGTGGCGCATGTTTCATTATGCATATCACAACCAAATTAAAGAGCCGTGTCTGCAAAATTACATCTTGTTTATTGGGGAATATTATGGATTCTTCCCGGAAAAATTGTCAATGAAATGAAGCTCAACGGTCTCGTGTCGAGCGAGCGAGTCGAAAAGAAAGGGGAGAACCTTAAAAGGAGATACGGGGTAAAAACCACCCTCGGCCGATGGATCAAAGATGTGATGCGGAACATCAAGCTGGAAAAAATCAGATGCGCCCTTTGCGGCTCTATCATGAGATTATGCAGAACCTGGGACCCATTAATAAACTATGTGAGCGGTTCACCTGGCCTGGAACGATGAAATCATACCCCTACAGGTGGTCTGTCCTGTCTCTGCTCGGATACAGTATGATGCACGCTTTTGGTTTTTGGGTTTTTTGGTGATCTTTCTATTTCGGATGTTGTTGCTGGTGTTATGTTTTATTTCTTTTTGATATTCCTTAACGCTCTGTACATATTTATACCATGAGATAGTGGCTTATTTTAATGTCTTGTCTGTAAATGGAAAAAAAAACAACCCGGGGCATCCGGGTGGCGTGGCGGTCTATTCCGTTGCCTGCCAACATGGAGATTGCTGGTTCGAATCCTCGTGTTACCTCCAGCTTGGTCGGGCGTCCCTACAGACACAATTGGCCGTGTCTGCGGGTGGGGTGCCGGATGTGGGTATGTGTCCTAGTTGCTGCACTAGCGCCTCCTCTGGTCAGTCAGGGCTCCTGTTTGGGGGGGGGGATAGCGTGATCCTCCCACCTGCTACGTCTCCCTGGTGAAACTCCTCACTGTCAGGTGAAAAGAAGCGGCTGGCGACTCCACATGTATCGGAGGAGGCATGTGGTAGTCTGCAGCCCTCCCCGGATCAGCAGAGGGGGTGGAGCAGAGACCGGGACAGCTTGGAAGAGTGGGGTAATTGGCCGGATACAATTAGTGAGAAAAAGCGGGGGGGAATAATAAATAAATAAATAAATAAAGTGTTGCAAAAAATCGACAACCCTCGGCTACTGGTTTCGTGTAAGGAGTACACCGATTACATAGGCGAGGGCTGCAGCGATCACCGTGTAAATGACTGTAGAAGTCGCTTGAACATTTCCATGGCAACCAATGAAACGCGATTGATGCCTGTCTATCAGCGGCTTTTATAGCCTTGCAGTCTCGCACCCTTGCAGACTTGACGCGATGACGAAGAACACATCACAGTACGTACAACTGAAGTCCATGAGGGCTCAGTCCTCACATCCAGAGGGCGGATACTTGGATTCAGCCTTTGTCACATCTGAGCCCCACTCAGCTTCTCTTGTCAGTCTCTGGGCTGTTTCCTGTGTGAGGTGATGAATAGGCCCGGGATGGCAGGAGAGAGGAGGAATGGTAGGATCCCCCTCTTTATTACTATACTGGTGCTAAACACAGTTTTGAACAACCGTTATAAAGCCGGGGCATTCAGACAACAGACTGGGACTTCATATGTGGTAAAGTTGTTGAGTCTGAGCAAACTCTTCTGAGGGTTGGTAAAAAGAAAATCCTTAAAAAAAAAAAAAGTAAGAGTAGTAGTATAACAGTAGTATAGGAGTACATTTCCATGTGATAACCAAAGATCTACTGGGCATCTTCCAGATATGAACTTGTTCAACGACGAGTAAGAGGTGCGTTGCTGCTGGGAAAGAGCATGTACGCCAATTCAACCTGACCTAGATTAAGACGCAGCAGGAAAATCACAGGGATTGGCCTTGGAAAAAAACTAGCTGAGAGACGCCGGTTTTAGGTGACCTTCCAAGACCTTTCTCCCAGGTATTAACGTTCTGCCCAAAGCACTGGAGATACACCAGCGACGTCTACTCATGAGAAGTTCATATTCACCGTATTTCTCCAGGTGCTGACAGCAGCTATCGACCACCCGCGGCACTTGTCGGTAGATGGGGTTGAGGCTCAGCCTTTTATCCCGGTGCTTCTCCTTTTTGCTGGGCGTCTCGGTGGGGAGGGAGAGCTGCAGCGCCTCCAACAGGCGCGACTGGTTATCGTCCAGGTCGGTGATCGAGTCCACTGACATGCCGCCCTGATGGGGAAAAAAAAAAACATAGATGTTTATGGGGAACGCTTTTCGTTTTGACAAATTCAACCGATGACCAGACTAGAAGCAGAAAACAACAAAAATAACACAAATCATTTGGCACCTTGACACATCCATCCATCCATCCATTACCCGAGTCGCTTATCCAAATTCAGGTCGCGGGGATGCTGGCGACTATCCCAGCAGTCATTGGGCGGCAGACAACCTGGACAGGCCACCAGTCCATCACAGGGCCAACAAACACACATTCACACCTAGGGACAATTTAGTATGGCCGATTCTCCTGATCTACATGTCTTTGGACTGCAGGAGGAAACAGGAGCACTCGGAGGAAACCCATGCAGACACGGGGAGAACATGCAAACTCCACATAGAGGACGACCCGGGACGACCTCCCAAGGTTGGACGACCCCGGGGCTCGAACCCAGGACCTTCTTGCTGTGAGGCGACCGCGCTAAGCACTACGCCACCGTGTTGCCACCCTGACACATAGCAAAAACAAACTATATGCTAAATAAATGCTATAGAGTATATGCTAAATGCTCATGAGAAGTTCCCAAACTCTACCTTATATCGTTTCCCATTACTCCGTTTTTACTTCTTTTTAAAAGAAGAATTTGTCATTTATATTAGACCTGGAAGAAATGTGGAGGATCATGTCAAATTAGTGTAGTGGGCACGCATGACTGGGTGTAGTTTGGGAGTAACAGGTGTTACGACAGGATTAACCTCACCCGCCGGCGTGCCCGTGGGGCGGCTTCTGGCGTGTTGGGTGACGTTGACTCGTTGGCTGTTTCCGATGTGGAGCTGAGCGAGGAGTTACTGCTGGACAGCTCCTTGTTGGACGGCCGCTTGGTGGCGAACTGCAGGACAGATGACCAGACTGTATCATTCAAAAACACTCACATATGATGGACAGAGATGGACAGAGGAAGTAATACAGAGAGAAAAAGAGAACATACTTTAATGGGAAGATGGCTAGATTAATAATCATCATCATCATCATCATGATTACATTTATATAGAGCTTTTCTAGACACCCAAAGTGCTTCACATTGAAGGGGGTAAACTTCAACCACCACCAATGTGTAGCACCCACCTAGGGTGATGCACGGCAGCCATTTTGCACCAGAACACTCACCACACATCAGCTTGAGGTGGAGAGGGAGGACTCATTGAGCCAATTACATGGGGGATGAAAGCCAGGAGAAAGTCAGGTTGGGTATTTTGCCAGGACACCGGGGAGCCCCCTACTCTTTGCGATAAGTGTCATGGGATCTTTAATGACCACAGTGAGTCAGGACCTCGGTCAAACGTCTCATCCGAAGGACGGCATCTCTTACAGCACAGTGTCCCCGTCACTGAACTGGGGCATTGGGATTTCATATTTGTTGTTTTTTATGAGGACCAGAGGGAAGACTGCCCCCTATTAGCACACCAACACCACTTCTGGCAGCAACTCAGTTTCCCCAGGAGGTCCCCCATCCAAGTACTAGCCAAGCCCATACGTTAGCTTAGCTTAGCTTATGTCAGCTTAGTGTATCTTAGTGTAGCTTAGTTTATCTTAGCTTAGCTTAGTTTAGCTTAGCTTCTGTCATTTGGCAGAGCCAGGGTACATGTTGGTGTGACTGCCGGCATTAACAAACAGACGGACAGATTGAGCGAGGATCTGTTGACTTAATATGCATTTTTATTACATTTCTGTGTCATATCTATGCTTTGGCA
>NC_079231.1:19278971-19301471 GCF_029633865.1 Lampris incognitus | reverse complement strand
GAGAGAGAGAGAGAGGGAACGCAAGAGCAAGAAAAGAGAGAGAAGAGAGGAGAGAGAGAGAGAGAGAGAGAGAGAGAGAGAGAGAGAGAGAGAGAGAGAGAGAGAGAGAGAGAGAGAGAGAGAGAGAGAGAGAGAGAGAGAGAAAGAGAGAGAGGGAGGGAACGCAAGAGCAAGAAAAGAGAGAGAAGAGAGGAGAGAGAGAGAGGAGAAAGGGGTGGGGGGGCATAGAAGGCATTTGGTTTCAAAAACCACAAGTTAAGAGATGTGGCTCATGAACTACAAGACCACTAAGGTTTTGACACAATGAATCTGGTCCACAACCTCACAATGTGACAGGAGCAAGTCTTATGTAACACAGACACACACACACACACACATGCATAAACACACACACACACACACACACATGCATAAACATACACATGCACTTACACATGCACATCCGCAGTCTGGATCACATAACGGACAGTACGTTGCTCACATAATGCACTCCAGATAATCCTCCGAGCTTGGCCGTGTGCTCATGGCACAACCACATTTCGTCTTGCTCACACCCATGTCAAAATATTCATAAATCTATTTTCCCGCCTTTCCTAACTCACCCACAGCGTTATGTTAGAGCTGTGCATCGGACGTGCAGCATGGGAGTCAGTCCTATGTATATGTGCAGGTCTTCCACTGCCAGACCTGGCTCTGATATGGCGTCCGTGTAGCGTAGCGGTCTTTCCAAAGGAGTTGAATCAAGTGCAACTGGACTTGGTATATATCCGTGAAGACGTCTCGCCTCTCACCCAAGAGGCTCCCTCAGTTCGTGCCTTTCTGACTAGACCAAGCTAGTCTGACTGGCTGCTGATGGTAGCTTGGTCTAGTCAGGAAGGCACGAACTGAGGAAGCCTCTCGTCTTCACGGATATATACCAAGTCCAGTTGCACTTGATTCAACTCCTTTGGAGAACCATGACCTGGATGAATGAGAACATTCACAGACAGCGTAGCGGTCTATTCCGTTGACTACCAACACGGGGCTCGGTGGTTCGAAACCCCGTGTTACCTCAGGCTTAGTCGGGCGTCCCGATAGACACAACTGACCGTGTCTGCGGGAGGGAAGCCGAATGTGGGTATGTGTCCTGGTCGCTGCACTAGCGCCTCCTCTGGTCGGTCGGGGCGCCTGTTCAGGGAGGAGGGGGAACTGGGGGGGGGGGGGAGCATGATCCTCCCATGTGCTATGTCCCCCTGGCGAAACTCCTCACTGTCAGGTGAAAAGAAGCGGCTGGCGACTCCACATGTATCAGAGGAGGCATGTGGTAGTCTGCAGCCCTCCCCGGATCGGCAGAGGGGGGAGCAGCGGCCGGGACGACTCGGGAGAGTGGGGTAATTGGCCGGATACAACTGGGGAGCTACTTATTAGTGGAAAATGTTTTATAACTGTGGGCGCTTCCTTCACTTCCTTTTCTTTTCAAAAAAGCTTTCTCAAAAAAGCTGAAGAAAGTGAAGAAGGCATGCCGGTGCAGGATGCCCAACTAGCTAGCTAGCTAGCAGTAGCGACAGCCTGCAAGTGTCTACTGTCAGTTGCAGCAACGAACGGCTGAATTTTGAGGACTTGATCACAGAGTCGGGTCGTCGTGCAGAGTTTGCATATCTGCATGGGTTCCTCCGGGGGCTCCGGTTTCCTCCCACCGTCCAAAGACGTGTGGGTCAGGTGAATCTGCCGTACTAAATTGTCTCTAGGTATGAATGTGTGTGTGTGGGTGCTGTGATGGCCTGGCGGCCTGTCCAGGGTGTCTCCCCGCCTGCCGCCCAATGACTGCTGGGATAGGCTCCAGCATCCCCGCGACCCCGAGAGCAGGTTAAGTGGTTTGGATAATGGATGGTTGGACAAATTCGGGGGGGAAAGGGGGGGGGGGGGTTCCCCCCAAAAAAGAAATCGTCCTCAGCATTTGGTTTAACCTGTCTGAAGTGCAGGATGGGTGGGGGGGGGGTGCAGAAAAATGACTACCGAGTAACTGTGAACCAATACAGGCTTGGAGAGGGCTTTAACTTCCAGCTAGCTTGGCTGACGTCAACTCGTGCAACCTTGTAGAGGACCGGTCCATCCCAGCGCCTTGAAGTGAAACACTGGTGTTTGTCACCCCTGGATCCATTTCAGCAGTTCAAGGGGCTGCGGTGCTCGTGTGGAAAATTGGAGAATTTGCCAAGAATGGGTGTTCTCCCTGGCCGTTCGTCATCTGGGCTTTATCCGGCGTTGTCGTCCCTGCACCGCTGCCTCGCTCGCATTTCCCAATCTCGTTGTTTCCCTCATAACGTCTGGTTCTGGTTTGTTTTTGGTTTGTTTTTTTTTCCCCGTAATTTTGGATGGATGGTGTTTGTTCGCCCTCGGTTATTTGTTGTTGGTGGTTAAAATTTTGGACTGCGGATGTTCCAAAATATTCGTTTAAGTGCGGTTGTTTGCATCTGTCATCACTGACAAGACCATTCTTAGCTGATGAAGAATAGGGGGGAATTCATCCAACGACCCGGACTGTTTAAACGAGGATGAGAATTCAGCCATTTCTCATTTGGGGTCTTAGTAAATCACGCGCCCCATCTCTTCTTCATTTCGGATGAAGCAGGCCTGTTTACTCTCTCTCTCTCTCTCTCTCTCTCTCTCTCTCTCTCTCTCTCTCTCTCTCTCTCTCGCTCGCTCTCTCGCTCTCTCTCTTTGCCGAAGATCTCCTTCTCTCCCTGCCAAATATGCTGTGTATGGAGCAGAAGAGTGGCTGTCTCTGTGAGCCGGGCCCCTTACAAGGAGTCTCTCCACTTACGCTAAATATAAACTGTTGGGGCCAGTAAACAGAAACCGTGTTGCTGTAGGCCCCGCCAGTCACCTGCACGAGGGGGCGGGGCCCCACTCGCCTTCTGGTCCTTTGGAAGGAAGCGAGAGCGAGAAAGAGGAACAGGGAGAAACACGGGGGGGGGGGGAGCAGAAACAGAGAGAGAGAAACAGAGAGAGAGACAGATGGAGAGAAACAGGGAGAGAGACAGACAGACAGAGAGAGAGAAAGCGAGAGAAACACAGAGGGAGAGACAGACAGACAGACAGACAGACAGAGAAAGCGAGAGAGACAGAGAGAGAAACACAGAGGGAGAGAAACAGAGGGAGAGAAACAGAGGGAGAGAAACAGAGAGAGCGAGAGAGAGAAAGAAAGAGGAAGATATACATGTATATAAATATGTATGAGCGAGAAAGAGAGACAGACAGACAGACAGACAGACAGACAGACAGACAGACAGACAGACAGACAGACAGACAGACAGACAGAGAGACAGACAGACAGACAGACAGACAGACAGACAGACAGACAGACAGACAGACAGACAGACAGACAGACAGAGAGACAGACAGACAGACAGAGACAGACAGAGAGGCAGATCAACCCTGTGTACCTTTGTCTTTGTTCTTCTCTTTCCCTAAAGAGTCCAGCTTCCTTCTCAAAGACTTTTTCCTCTTCTGTCCATCTGTATGGAAACAAAGGAAAGGAAATCGTTACTTCACAAAAAACAATACATTTAGCAAACATCCAGTTTTACCCATCCATCATTCATCCATCCATCCATCATCCATCCATCCATCCATTCATCCATCCATCATCCATCAACCATTATCCAAACCACTTAGCCGACCCAATGACTGCTGGAGCCTATCCCAGCAGTCATTGGGCAGCAGGCGGGGAGACACCCTGGACAGGCTGCCAGTCCATCACAGGGCCAACACACACACACACACACACACACACACACACACACACACACACACACACACACACACACACACACACACACACACACCTAGGGACAATGTAGTGTGGCCAGTTCACCTGACCTACATGTCTTTGGACTGTGGGAGGAAACCCACGCAGACACGGGGACAACATGCAAACGCTACACAGAGGACGACCCGGGACGACCCTCAAGGTTGGACTACCCCGGGGTTCGAACCCAGGACCTCCTCGCTATGAGGTGAACGAGCTAACCACTGCGCCACATGTGCCCCCCCCCCCCCAAATTTTACCCATCTCACCTTATTTGTTAAATAACACCACCCCTAGTGGGGAATGTCGCTCTAGCTCAAACTCCAACTCACTGAAAAGTGACGACGAAACGATTTCCACTCACAACAAAAGAGTCAACAACAAACGAGTCGAGTTTCACCACAAATGAGTCGAGTTTCACAATGGATGAGTCGAGTTTCACCACAAATGAGTCGAGTTTCACAACAAATGAGTCCAGTTTCACAACAAATGAGTCGAGTTTCACAACAAATGAGTCGAGTTTCACAACAAATGAGTCGAGTTTCACCACAAATGAGTCGAGTTTCACAACAGATGAGTCGAGTTTCACCACAAATGAGTCGAGTTTCACAACAAATGAGTCGAGTCGACAACAAATGAGTCGAGTCGACAACAAATGAGTCGAGTTTCACAACAGATGAGTCGAGTCGACAACAAATGAGTCGAGTTTCACAACAAATGAGTCGAATCAACAACAAATGAGTCGAGTTTCTTGAACACACACCACCCTGTTCTCTTTCATAACCCACACAGTCCATTTAAAGTGGATGACAATAGCCAAGGCCCATTTCCAACACCCGATACTGATGATACACTACGCTGCAGCAGCCCAGTGGAGTGTAGACGCTGCTCGCCAGCTCTCCTCTGCAGCGCGCTGTCCAAATCTCTGGTTCTGATCCAAACCAACACTGCTGAATAAAAGTAACTTAAAGGAAAACAAATGAAAGCTCAGATGATTCAGAAAAGAAAAATGAGCTGCTAGTTGTATTTATGCTGTCGTTTCTTCTCAGTCTATAGGGCTTTCCATACCCCCCCCACACACACACCAGATTCCCACATATACACACACCTAGACCCCCACATACACACACACCTAGCCCCCCACACATATACCTAGACCCCCACATACACACCTAGACCCCCACATATACACACACCTAGACCCCCACATATACACACACCTAGACCCCCACATATACACACACCTAGACCCCCACACACACACCTAGACCCCCACATATACACCTAGACCCCCCCCCACACACACACACACCTAGATCTCCCCACACACACATATCTTAACCCCCCACCACCACCTTTCCTATTCTGCATTACATCTTTCATCAGAACTCCTTTCTATGAGCGCCAGGACGATGCTGACCTTTCCAGGTCCAACCAGGAATACCATAAAAAAACTTTCCAGGTCCAACCAGGAATACCATAAAAAACTTTCCAGGTCCAACCAGGAATACCATAAAAAAACTTTCCAGGTCCAACCAGGAATACCATAAAAAACTTTCCAGGTCCAACCAGGAATACCATAAAAAACTTTCCAGGTCCAACCAGGAATACCATAAAAAACTTTCCAGGTCCAACCAGGAATACCATAAAAAACTTTCCAGGTCAAACCAGGAATACCATAAAAAACTTTCCAGGTCCAACCAGGAATACCATATAAAAAAAACTCCACGAGTCTCGGTGACGTCGCATTATGAGCGCGCTCACCTGCTGTACTGTATGAGGAGAAACAGTGGGACCGCTGGACTCGAGACAAACGATCCCAGCCACCGGTCTGAAGGGGAAACGCGGGGTTTGCCCTGGAAGCGAGCGGAGGGCCAGAGGACTGCTCCCCCAGCTGTCAACATGATGAATGACTCCTGAAACCCGCTGAGAAATGATGGGGGAACGCTGGAAAAATCGAGGCAGACGCGACCGCGGAGGCGTGGGACCCTTTCCAGGTAAACGGAAACCGTCTCGTCTCCGTCCAGAACGTCTGCACATGCGAAGGTCAACGTCTGCTCACGCAGAGGTCAACGTCTGCACACGCAGAGGTCAACGTCTGCACACGCAGAGGTCAACGTCTGCTCATGCAGAGGTCAACGGCTTCACGTGATCCTATCATTTGGGCACGGGGCTTGCTTTTTTTGAAATCCCCCCCCCCCCCCCAATTCTTCCTTTGTCGGAGCAGACAGCCAAAAACAACTCGTCATGTTGTCATCTCCTCTCAGACTGGTCCAAAGTGCACTTTGCCATGATCTGCTGTTTTGAAAACCTTGGACGTGTCCTAGTCTCCGTCAGCCGCATCATGCGAGCCTCTTCTTGGCTCGGTTTTGTTACTGGACTACACATTTTTCTCCTCGTTGATTTCCAGCAATTTTCCTCGGGACCCACGGCCAGCTTTTCCCAGTATGGAGACATCTACCTTTTATTCCCCCCCCCCCCCGCCCTTTTTTTTTCTCCCCAGCTGTATCGGCCAATTACCCCACTCCTCCGAGCCGTCCCGGTCGCGGCTCCACCCCCACCGATCAGGGGAGGGCTGCAGACCTCCACATATCTCCTCCGATACGTGCGGAGTCGCCAGCCGCTTCTTTTCACCTGACAGTGAGGAGATTCGCCGGGGGGATGTGGCGCGTGGGAGGATCACGCCATTCCCCCAGTACCCCTCCCCGAACAGGCGCCCCAACCAACCAGAAGAGGCGCTAGTGCAGCGACCAGGACACATACCCACCTGTGGAGTGGCCAGCCGCTTTTCACCTGACAGTGAGGAGTTTCACCAGCGGGACATAGCACGTGGGAGGATCACGCTATTCCCCCAGTTACCCCTCCCCCATGAGCAGGCGCCCCGACCGACCAGAGGAGGCGCTAGTGCAGCGACCAGGACACATACCCACCTGTGGAGTCGCCAGCCGCTTTTCACCTGACAGTGAGGAGTTTCACCAGCGGGACATAGCACGTGGGAGGATCACGCTATTCCCCCAGTTACCCCTCCCCCATGAACAGGCGCCCCGACCGACCAGAGGAGGCGCTAGTGCAGCGACCAGGACACATACCCACCTGTGGAGTGGCCAGCCGCTTTTCACCTGACAGTGAGGAGTTTCACCAGCGGGACATAGCACGTGGGAGGATCACGCTATTCCCCCCAGTTACCCCTCCCCCATGAACAGGCGCCCCGACCGACCAGAGGAGGCGCTAGTGCAGCGACCAGCACACATACCCACCTGTGGAGTGCCCAGCCGCTTTTCACCTGACAGTGAGGAGTTTCACCAGCGGGACATAGCACGTGGGAGGATCATGCTATTCCCCCCAGTTACCCCTCCCCCATGAACAGGCGCCCCGACCGACCAGAGGAGGCGCTAGTGCAGCGACCAGGACTCACACCCACATCCGGCTTCCCACCCGCAGACACGGCCAATTGTGTCTGTAGGGACGCCCGACCAAGCCGGAGGTGACACGGGGACCCGAACCGCCGATCCCCGTGTTGGTAGGCAACGGACTGGACCGCTACCCGGGACGCCCCTCATCTAGCTTTTAATAGGTTAACATGGTGATGCACGGGCCCTGGCAATAGTCCTCAACGAGGCCTCATTTCCCAGCGAGCACACGAACGTGCTGTTTTTCTGCAAGTATGCATCAAGTGCTCCGTTACATCTTTGTGTTGCAGGGTGTGGTTACGCCGACAAACTCCACTCCCGTGACCGAATTCCTTCGGAAGGAGGATTCCAGATTACAGGTTTACTAGTTAGCAAGGGAATCCAATCAGCGATTAAAAAATGAAACTAAACATTTTTGGAATTCGCTGCCGGCATTCAACAATTGTTTCTTCTTTTCTTTTCTTTTTTTTTTTGTGGACCAATGCGTCTTGAGCCTCGCAAGGCCTTCAGCAGTTCTTCTATGTGGATAAAAAATGATAACAAAACAGTTGTGTAGACCTCAGACCGGTATTCTTTCCATCTTCTTCATCTTCACCTTGCGGCACGGTGGCCCAGCGGTTAGCGCTGTCGCCTCACAGCAAGAAGGTCCTGGGTTCGAACCCCCGGGGTGGTCCAACCTTGGGGGTCATCCCAGGTCGTCCTCTGTGTGGAGTTTGCATCTTCTCCCCGTCTCTGAGGTGGGTTTTCTCCGGGCGCTCCGGTTTCCCCCACCATCAAAAGAAACATGCATGTTAGGGTTTATACTCCTGTCTGTGCCCCTGACCGAGACATGGCAAGACGAAGTGGAGTTGGGCCCCGGGTGCTGCACGGCGGCTGCACACTTCTCCTAGCTACATGGCTAGGATGGGTTAAACGCAGAGCATCATTTCCCCACGGGGATTAATAAGGTATCTCAAAATCAAAATCCAAAAAAAAAATTCTCCTGGATCGCCATCTTGTCGTGGTGGAGAAGCTTGCGTGTACCAATGATCCCAAAAGCTATGCCGTCCAGAGCTTGTCTCCTGCTAGGGTCACCCAAGGTGGATAGGTCAAGAGGGAGGTTCCAGATGAGGCAGGATCCAACAAAGACCTCAACGGCGGAACTGGCAGAAGACGTCTCCAGGTCACAACGGCAGTGAAGGCGGATGAGGGCTGCAACAGAGGGTGGTGCCCAATCGTCTTGCTTCTCCATGCCGTTGGACTCTGGCCACCCCCTGCCAAGGACCGTGTGGTGGCTGCAGGCACATCAGCCTCTCCACGTAATAAGCTGTCACACACAGGAATCCCCCTATTATGTGGCTCCAGGACCGGCTCTACGCCCACCTGAAGACCCGGAAGGACCCAGAAGGTCATGCTCGACCTCGAGTGGTCACTCCAGGTCATACTCGGCCTCGAGGGACCGCCGATGATGATCTTTCCATGCACCATGTATGGATCAAATCCATGATCTGGATCCAGACCAGATCCAAGTCATGATCCATACCTACTCACCTGAAACACACAGAACTGTGCAGCGAGGGTACATGCATTTCAGCAGAAGCAGACAGCTAAGGCACTTAAACGACAATTAGTTACTAATTTTGTCCTTAGCTACTGAGACCGGAGGTCAATGCAACCCCCATTCAAACCAAAGGAAATTCAACTCGGAAGGCGCGAGTCCAATTATATCCAGGTTGTTACATAACGCAGTTCTCCCCCACGTCTGACTGGCCTTTAGTCTAGTTTTTTTTTTCTTTCAATTGACTATAGGCTACACGTGGCTACCCAGCAGCGAAGCACCTCGGAGTGGGAGGGAACCAGGGCGAGAGTTGTGAAGACGAGCGAGAGAGAGCGAGGGCGAGAGAGAGAGAGAGAGAGAGAGAGAGGATGTGTGCGATAGGGTGAGAAAGAAAAACAGATGTTACGAAGGTGTGCCAGGGAACGGGTGAGAAAGAGAGGGAAGGAGAAAGACAGAAGAGGAGGGGAGAGAGGTAGGAAATGGTTTGGATTTTTTGACAGATGGCTCCCAAAGGCGCGCGGAAATTCCCCGGCCCTCCGAATCTCCCAAATTCAGCCTCAGCCACCCGTGAAACAATTCGGCCAGCCGTTTACCCACCCGCCCCCCCCCCCCGCCTCACACCCTGACCCCCGTCTACGGTTTCTATCCTCCATGCGTTGGTTCTCTCTTCCCTCCCTCCTCTCTCTCTCTGTTGGCATCTACCCACTTGGCCCCTGCATCGAAGTCGCTGAGATGTCACCCTACACACTCCGGCACACACACACACACACACACACACACACACAAACACAAGTTGAAATATGTCCCTCGCCGCGCACACGGCGGCCATCAGGGGGCTGTGGAATTCATAAGCAACACGGACGAGCGTGCATTAAATCATGTTAGGGAGCGGTTTAACCTTCAGCTGGAATGTGAAGCCCTGGATAATATACAGGCCACTACAGAGGCTGGCTGCCGCATGCGCCACGGCGCTGCTCTGCCAGACATCTGGCCCGGCAGCACGCGCTCTGCAGGACCGTGCACGTAGCCCAATGTGAAATTAAAAATAATAATAATAATAATAATGATAATGGCTGCCATGCATGACCTGCAACACATTTACGCGTGCAGAGAACAGCCAGGCTGATAACACGTGCATGGCATTTCATGACCGGCGTGTCGTGCAAGCTCACGTTCCGTGCAGGTCTCGCCGTGTGCATCAGCAAGACCTGACCGGACCAGCAGCGACACCGTCGACGTGCGTATCATCTGAATGCTATACATTTCCCGCCGTTCGGACACGGCGACGGGCTTGCTCCCCTACATTATACACAATCCGTTTGTGCGCCAGGCGCTGTAAACTGTGTTCGCTACCAGGCAATAAATATCCTTTTATTGTGTCATAAAATGATAATGAAGATGATAATGTAGATAAACCATGCCGCGCAGCAGGCTTGATCACGACCGGTTTACTTATAGTGGCAAGTGGGTTGCGTAACGGTTTTCTGGCTGCAACAGTCGGCTTAAGCGCTTTGCAACCAATGAGTGACTCGCATGCACCCACGTGCGCGCACACACACACTGACAACGTGCGTGCACATGGGTGCATGGGTGTGCATGTGCATGGGTGTGCATGTGCATGAGTGCATGCGAGGCACCAACCAGCTCATCTGGAGCAGTTAGGGATTGGGTGTCCTGCTCAAGGACACCTCGACATTTATTTATTTTTTTGCAAGGAGGAGCCGAGGATCGAACCGGCGACCCTCCAGTTAACCAGACGACCCGCTGAGCCGCTGTCGCCCCCTTAACCTACTTAACCCGGTGTGCGTACGGGTTTAGCATGTGTGGGGCCACGTTCAATAGGTTTAGCGATAAAGAACCAATGGCCCAACGCCATGGTGGTCACACTACAACGACCAAGGCGGTTTTGGATTTTCAAAGTTTAATAACTTTGTGGGGGGGGGGGGAGATACAGACCTGCCGCTCGCTGAACGCCCCTAAAATTGAACATATTTGCATTAAAATGGGTTTCAGATCACTGCACAAAAAAAAGTTACGACGAGCTCTACCTAAAACGACCACGGGCGGTCAAAATGACCGCGCGTAATTTGCGCGTCATCGTGCGAGCGTCGTGTCACTATTTACGACGCGTGTTTGGTGGCGTCGTGTCCTTCGCGAAGTTCGTTGCTCTGTCCTAGAAACACACTAGCGCCCTCCAGCGGAGAGAAACAGTCCAAACTTGATTTCTTGATTATGTCCAACATGTCTGCTTGCAGACGCACCGCGACTGCCCACCGAGGCGCCGCAGCGTTTCCAGGCGTTGGACGGCGGCCATTTTAAATCGTTGGAAAAATAGGTATTAAAGTTGTTAAAACGTTGATTTTGGCGTCAGTCGTGTCTTAACAGACACACTAACACACGCAATGCGTTAACATCTCAACTCGACAGAATATGGCGTTTAAAAACGTGGCGGTCATTTTGACGGCCCGCGGTCGTTCTACGTAGGAGTGAAATCCCCTCTGGTTATCCTGCAGTGTTCGAAAGAGGCAACTCTGAAACCTTGAAGGCTTTGGACAAATCTGAACAGAGCCATCGGATTTCCATTAAAACCTTGTGTTTTCCTTGAAAGATGTTTCATTTTACTGTTGGACAAAATACGCCTTTTGCTCGAGCATGATGTGAAGAGTTTAACAGCGGCAGGGTTGGCCAACAACACACACACACACACACACACACACACACACACACACACACACACACACACACACACACACACAGAGGGGGGGCGTCGCACAGCCTGTTTTGTCGGATAGCACGTCAAACAGGAAGCAACCGTGAAGTTTGGTTTACATCTCAAATCATGTGCTGTCACAGCTTTTCTATGACACGACTTCCGTAACACACGCTGGAGGGGGCGATAAGAGGATGTGGTCGAAGGCTGGTGCAACGACTTTCCTTCACTGGACTGTCTGAGACCACTTGCTCAAGCTCACACACACACACACACACACACACACACACACACACACACACACACACACACACACACACACACACACACAGGGACAAGTATGTTCCAGCTAAACAGCATTTCGGTTTGTTTAGGAGTCCAGGGGAATTTACTGATAAGGTTTAGACGGTTACGGGGAGCATCTGAAAGTTAGCTATATAAAGTCAACAGTTACACACTGTGCACTTATGGGAGTGTCAACCTCGGTCCGAATTTACAAGCAGGCCGGAAAACGCTGCTGGCGTTTGTTCAACACTGATCGACCCGAGTGTAATAGGCACTCACTGACCGACCGTGTTCACTTAAAGCTAATGGGGGGGGGAGGCATGGTGAGCAGGGGCTCATCCCCGCAGGCAGACTCCCTGGACTGGTCACCGGTCCGTCACAGGATGTGCAGCCACACACATGCATGCATGCACGTGCGCACACGCACACACACCAAATTATCAAAAGAGAACAGTGAGGACATGTTCCCATGGAATTGAACTCGTGACTCTCTAATTAAGATGGGAAGATGGCGGCGCAAATTCACGTTTGCTGCGGCCTCACCCAGTACCGGTGTAAAAGATGGCGGCGCGAGTTCACATTTGCGGCGGCCTCACCCAGTACCGTCCATGCAGCGTCTTTGTCCACATCTGCATCTAAGTTTGTCTTCGTTGGTCTGATTAGGGTTGGCTGGGAGAGCTGGTGCTAGATCACCTGGGAGAGCTCGGTCTGCTGGGTCCTGTGGGCCCAGGGACCACGGCCCTGCCCGGAGCTGTGCCCGAAGAGGAAACACCGAGGGCGGGTTGACAGGGCGCGGAAGCGGAGCAGGCTAAGCTAACTGCTAGCCCATGCAGACCGGCAGTTCTGGTAACACTGAGGGTGGTATGGCGGCGGCCTCGCCTGGCGTTGACTGTGGTGTTTTTGGTGTCGTCGTGTGGAGTGTGGGAAGGTGTGTTGAAGGTGTCTGGCTGGGAAAGCTGGTGTTTGATCAGCTGAGGGAGCTTAGTCTGGTGCGTCTGGTGGGCCCAAGATCCACGGCAATGACCGGCGCTGCTCCCGAGGAGGAAACACCGAGGGCGGTCTGACAGGACGCGGAAGTGGGGCAGGCTAAGCTAACTGCTAGCCCATGCAGACCTGCAGTTCTGACAGTCATCCTGGCTGGCGTTCGTTCTCCTGGACCGGGATTTTTTGTTAATTTTTTTTTTTTAGTTTAGATAGACGTGATAGTATGGATATATGTGTTCTTGTGGTTTCTGTGTTTTCGTGTTTGTGTTGCACTGCTGTGGGCTGCGGGGAACGATATTTTGTTTCATTTCATGCGCATAAGTGCATGAAATGAAACGACAAAGTGTTCCTGATTCTGATTCTAATCAACAACTACCTTGCCTCATCTTACATCTTACACACCCTGACGCTCCTTTACCTTTCGGCATGGTTATCTGACATCCCAGGTCGTAGTCCTGGTGCAGGCGGGTGAAGGCCACTTCCTGCAGCCTGGCCCTCTCCAGCTCAGACAGGCTCTGGATGGCCACCGGCGTCAGACGCACGCTCCGCCCCGACAGGCTGCTCCAGGTGAAGTCACCCTATAAAGAACAGAGAGGACCGTTAAACAGCTCGCTCGGCTCCTGACACATTCACGGGTTAGGAGGTGTTTGCATTTTACAGATCTGCGAGTGCAGGTCCACACACATATACATACATGGAAGTTGTGTGAATGCGCATTGTTTCACAACCCCTCATTAAACGTACAGAACAGGTGTGCAGCAATGTGTTTCAAGCTGCTCGTATCAGCAGACGGTATGGCGGGTAAGCAGTGTGCAGGGGAGGGTCCCGTGGATTTCCTTCACATGTTTGGAATCATATCAATAACGACTTTAAATCTAACAGTCTATATGCCAACACAATGTGCACATAATGCGGACACAATGTAAAGACAGATGGATGCATGGGTGCATGGGTGCATGGGTACAGGGCAGATGCACACGCGAAACAAAATGGCAAGTTTAGGATGCAGATAAATGTGCATGTCTCCATAGCGACGGGACCATACTGACGTCGTTCCTCGTCGCCCTTCACTGTATGTTGCGGCATGTTTTCCTCGCCCCGGAAAAACAGACGGCGGAGTAAATATAATATCCCGGGGAAGGAGGCGAGCGAGAGAGCGTGTCGAGGGCCAGAGAGGATTGGAGGACAGCCACCATAACTGTCTCTCCGTGTAAACATGAGTCACCTCTATTATATTTTAATGCTTCTTCAACTGATCTGGCTAACGAAGAACAGACGGTCGTTTGCATCAGCAAGCATCGTTGGCTTAACCCTGAGAGCCAGTGGAATAGAACAGAATAGAATTGAGTAGAGTAGAATCGAACTGAATATACCTGAGTAGAACAGAACAGAAATATATAGAATTGAGTAGACTAGAAATGAATAGAACCGAGGAGCATAGAATTGGATAGAACTGAATATAATAGAATAGAAGAGACTAGAACTAAATAGACTAGAACTAAATAGAACTGGGTAGAATAGAACAGAATAGAACCGAGGAGCATAGAATTGGGTAGAACTGAGTATAATAGAAGTGAATAGAATAGACTATAACTAAATAGACTATAACTAAATAGAACTGGCTAGAATAAAACAGAATAGAACCGAGTAGAAGAGAACTGAATAGAACCGAGTGGAGTAGAATAGAACTGCATAGAATAGAACCGAAAAGAACTGCGCAGAATAGAATGGAACTGAATAGAACGGAGTAGAATAGAACTGAATTGAAATGAGTAGAATATAATAGAATATAATAGAATAGAATAGAATAGAGTAGAATAGAATAGAAGGCAACCCCCCCCCCTTGGTGAACATTTGAGTCGTCTGGATCTGTGCTCTCCGGTCATGCATTCCTCCTCCCTACTGGGAGAAAGGGAGAGGTCAGGAGGAGACGAAAAGGAAGAAAGGAGCGAGAGAAAGAGGAGAATAAGTCTGGAAGGAGTAAGCAGCGATAGGAACAGAGAGATCCCGCATTTATTTCACTTTGTACCCAGGCAGAAGACTGATATGTAACCATCGACACAACTGTCTGTGGGCCTTGGAAATTACGTAATGGCCCTTTTTTGTGCACGCCGCATCAGTGCATAGAGCATTGATTTTACATGGATGTTTAACAATCAGATGCATCCATTAAAGATAACTTAATTTACGTCAATGAAACGCGATCTCTCAGAGTTACCCCTCCACAGACGTTTTGTTGGCAGAGCTACTTTTTTGTCTACGAGCAGAACTAAAAGACGACATTTGGCCCGGCTCTTTACTTGGCTCTGGGCGATTTGGCACCGCGACCTTTCATCAACAACGTTGTTTTTTTGTCTTTTTTTTTTTTATGAACAGTTTTGCTGCCATAGCTGTTCTACTCCCCCCCCCCGCCCCCCCCGGCCCCCCGGGAAGGCAATAAAACTAGCATGCAACAGTGAAATCATTCACAAATCTAGGGAGGAAAAAACAAGTTGGGAAAGGCAGCCTGCTCGAATTGAGTGAAAGACGCATACCTTCAGGATAAGATAAGACAAGACGAGATAGCATTTTTTTTTCTTTTACCTATAGGGGTAATTCATCCTATAGGAGCAGGCAGAGTGCAACACTGCAGACTTGTACAACCTACCCTGGTTTATGTGTGTGTGAGAGAGAGAGAGAGAGAGAGAGAGAGAGAGAGAGAGAGAGAGAGAGAGAGAGAGAGAGAGAGAGAGAGAGAGAGAGAGAGGGAGAGAGAGAAACATGGAGAGAGCGAGAGACGGAGACAGAGAGACAGAAAGAGCGAGTGAGAGCTAGAGAGATGAAGACAGAAAGAGAGAGAGACTTTGTCTCTGTGTGCATTGCCATTCCTTATCGCTGGATTAGGGAACATTTTTCTATCTTGGTTCATTCCACTGACCTCACACACAGCTTGAGGCATATATGCAAACACACACACACACACACACCATGTCAACCTATACTTGTGGGGACCCCTCATTGGCTACATTCATCCCCTAGCCCTTAACCCTAATCTTTAACTATATGTCTAACCTTAACACTTACCCTCACCTTAACCTGATCCTAACCCTAACCCTAACCCTTACCTTAACCTTAAACCGAAGTCCTGATCCCAAAATAGACCCTGTCCCTCACGGGGACTCGTAAAATGTCCCCACAAGGTAGGTGGTTTCAGGTTATTCTATCCTAATGGAGACGGTTGGTCCCCATTAGGATAGAAAAACCTGGTCTACACACACACACACACACACACACACACAGAGAGAGAGAGCAGAGCCGAGGAAAAGACAAATAGCTGGTAAAGTGGGAGGCCTCTCCTTCCTTCGCCAGCCTGGCAGGGTTTCTGAAAAGGTGCGGATGAACCCCATTCTCCAAACTATGACACACCGAAGGAATGTTTGTGGGAGAGTAAGAAGAAATACTACAGTCTGATGTTTTACATCTTGTTCAACAAGGAGGCTGAAATCAACGGAAAGGCCTGTGTATGGCTTAGTTCTCCATCAAATTCAAGACGTCAGCGTTTTGTTTGACTGAAAAAGGATGTGTTGTTTGGCTATCTTGTGATGTATCGGTTACATGACATTGCGTTACAAAAACTGTCAAAAGTTTGCATAAAAGGCATATCAGTTTTTTTACTGTATTTTACAAACTAATAATACTTCTGTGTATTTTATAGCTGGTGAAAGTTTGTTTCCATTGTATTGATGCGTGCTCAATAATCCAGGTAAGAAAATCAAAGAAGGTTGAATCAGTTCATCTGGACACAACGTTTACTGGGAGAAACATTTCATCCCTCATCTCAGTCACCTCTTCAGTCTAAACTGGCCACAGGTATCCCCACCCCTATAAACAATACAGTGGCATAATGACGGAAACCAACGACCAGTTTCATATGCAAATAGGGGCGTGACATTGCAATCTTACAATGTCAAAGGCTACAAAGTTACAAGTTGCAATGTTACAAGTTACAAAGTTACGATGTTACAAAGTTACAAGTTATAATAATGCAAAGTTACAAACTTACAAGTTACAGTGGCCATGTGTACTATTCACAGAGGACTGGGGAACAGAAGAGGGACCTCGTCAGACCAGGACTCCGCGGTCTACACCCATCTACAGGCCAGTGGCCACTCTTTCCAAGGATGAGGATGTGCACATCCTTGATAGGGAGGAACGCTGGTTTGAACGGGGAGTCAAAGAGGCCACCTGTGTGAAGAGGGAACGACCACCCCTGAACCACAGACTACATCTGTCACCGTTGCAACTATTCCCCAATCCTCTGTGAATAGCACACGTGGCCATTGAAACTCTAGTTAACGCTCACGGCAATTTGCACATGAAACCGATCGTTGGTTTCGGTCATTATGCCGCTATTGTTTATAAGGGCGGGGACACCTGCAGTCAGTTGAGACTGAACAGGTCACTTAGCTGAGAGATGAAACGTTCCTGCCGAGTGTCTGTCAATAAACCTTGTGTCCAGATGAGCTGATTCAACTTTCTCTGCGTTGTTCCCATTGGTCGGGATGCACGCTTTAACACGTGGAGACGCACACATGCAGGCGTGCATGTCTCCTCTTCCCCCATCTTCCTCAGAAACACAGAAGACACACAAACAGAGGAAGGCCGACAGAGAAAGACAAACAAGCAGATCGACATGCTACCTGTCTTTGTATATAGTAGGGTGTTGAACACAAGCCCCCTTTCTTCCGCATTACTCTACAACAGACTGAAAGCAGGTTCTGGATTTTCTTTTTCCTTTTGGTTTTCCGGTTATGGCATTTTAAGGCCGAGCACTCTTAGCCGTCACAACTGGTACTGACGTCTCAATTTGATTATCACCGAAGAGCTAATCTGGTGACCATCACTGAGCCGGCTGAAGGATGGCATATATAACAAACAACAAAACCTGCATGGTCAAACGTGAGTCTAAAACTCTCTAAGCAGCATTTGTGTCACTCCAGATTCAGGTCTGGTGATTGGCAGTTTTTGCCTCGGGGCCCCAGAAGATGTACCCCGTCCAAACCAAATACCTCAGCGATTTTCAGCACCAGCCCAGTAAAAGTTCCATCTCAAATGATCGGCTGTACTTTGAGCTAACCCCGACGTCCCGGAGTAATTTCCGCCTCTGTCCTGATTGACATAATTGCCGACTTACACACCTGCCATCTTGTTAACAAGGGCCATAAAGTTAGGCAGAGTAGCAGCGGTGAACACTGCATACATTTTATAGGGGTTTTTTTTTTGGTGTGTGCTTCCTGTTAACTACCGCCGCAGGGCCTCGTGAGCATTAAAGTGTTAAGCACTCGTTTTGAGTCTGTCTCTGCCTAAAAGGGGTGTCGATCAAGAGGACCTCACATGTCGCCGACGCCACACGGGTCCCGCCATCTTCGATGACCCCATATGATGCAGGCGATTCAGATTCATGGCAATTCAGGCAATTCTTCTCCATGGATTGTCACCTTGTCGTACTGGAGAAGCTTGCGTGGCGCTGAGACCCTGAGAGCAATGCCGTCTGGAGCTATGCTCCTGGTAGGGTCACCCACGGTGGAAAGGTCAAGGGGGGGGGTCCCTGACAAAGAGCAATCCAACCAAGACCTCAACAGTGGACGAGGTGCAGCTTTGAGCAGGGGCCGTGGTCCTTGGGCCCAGCGGACACAGCAGACCAGGCTCCCTCAGCCGATCCAAAGCCAGCTCTCCCAGCAAACACCCTCGACACACCTCCCCGCACTCCACAAGACGACACCAAAAGCAACACAGTCAACGCCAGGTGAGGCCGCCACCAGACCGCCCTCTGTGTTATCAGAACTACCGGTCTGCATGGGCTAGCAGTTAGCTTAGCCTGCCCCGCTTCTGTGCCCTGTCAGACCACCCTCGGTGTTACCTCCTCGGGTGCAGCTCCAGGCAGGGCCGTGATCCCTGGGCCTACAGGACGCAGCAGACCAGGCTCTCCCAGCCATCAAAAGCAAACAAAGACACAAAACTTAAGACGCAGACGTGGACAAAGACACTGCAGGGACAGTACTGGGTGAGGCCGCCGCAAAAGTGAATTCGCGCCGCCATCTTCCCACACCGGAAGCAGATATCTCAATATCATGTAAAATTCCCAGCGATTATCGTAACGGTAACACTTTCCATATCGCCCAGCAGCAGTGGGTCATAATGTCCGTTTAAGACGTAAGAACAAAAGAAAGTGTGAAACAGGTTTGCCCCTGGATTACCACAGCCCTCGTGGTATACTAATTTACCATTGGCTTAACAAAGAAAAATGACCAACGTGCAACGGCACAATCAAAATACTGCAACATCCCAATAGTAATGCTGCGTTGAAAGGGTTTGAATCTTTTAGACCTAATTCCTGAGAACCAGAACCTTAAAAAGAAAAGTACTTTTCATCTCAAGGGAGCAACACATCATTTGAAGAGATTAAAACTGTTTGGGAGCCGAGATCCTGATGTTCTCATGTTATCCACAGCACAGCGTGCTATACAGATCTTCAAACTTTCTGTCTTTCTCCTGATGGGAATGTCAGGAATGTTAATTATCTGACGGATCAGTCTTCCCGCTCCCAGTTTGGGTATATATTACTAAATACACGCTTCTACAGCCCAGATTGTTCACCTTCCACAGCCTATACTAGATTTTCACTAGCCCCTCATAGCTGCATCATCATCATCATCATCATCATCACTATCAACATCATTATCATCATCATTATCATCATCACACTGCCCCTCCTCTTATGCCAATACAGTCGAGTGGCTGGGGATCAGCGCAACCTTGATCTGTAATCAAGAGCTGACTTCACTCGAGACTTCATATTCCTCTTCCTCCACTCTTAATATGGATATCTGGAGCGACTGAACGGTAAACATCCATTTCTATCAGCAGTGCATGCATTTTTTTGTGTGGATAGTACTGGCCGGGATAAATACCTAACCCCTAATAGTGCTACTAGCATAAATACTCAACATAGCCATCGAGAACTCGTACGAGTCATGCAGGATGACATGGTCATACAGGACATCCAAATGTTTGTTTCTGAAGTAGTTTGTTCCTCTCTTCAGCTACCAAGAAAATAATTTCACCCCTAATCTATCTATCCGCTTTGAATTCCCCAGGCTATTTTCTTCTTCAACTGTATTGTGGAACCGTAATCTGTGCTTGAAGTGGGCCGGTACTCACCGGTTCGCAGTACCGGCACTTCTACATTTTACTCTTTGGTGTACCGTGACTTTTTCTTGGGCACTGGCAGCTCTCACAAGCTGCCGGTACTCCTTTCTGCCCTCTCTGTAACTCCATATCAGGTTCTCTGGGCAAATCATAACGGCCCTAAGTAAACGGCATTACCCAGGGAGCAGTACTTGACCCCCACCTGTTCCCGTTCTGGCCTGCTGACTTTTCTCCGTCAGGGGTTAGTCTAATGATTTGCTGATGATACCGGCCAATACGCACGCCAACACGTGAATAAGAGGAGTATTGGCACTTTTCCCACTTAACGCTCTGACTGTAACTGCATTATTGCAGGTCTGACAAGTGCGACTTTCTGCCATTTTGCTCAGTTGTCTTTCAATTTTGCACAAGAAACGTCCATGCAAGCCGTTCATTTGACATCAGCTTCATCATCCATTGTGAAAAGGCACAATTAGATGACCTCACCCAGAAAGAAAGACAGAAAGAGGCAATAAATGAATGAAGGGGGGGATAGAAGGATGTAGAAAAAGGTCTACTGGGAGAGATTTGAAAGATTTACACGTTTCGATGTAAGTTAGAGCAAGTGGTACTATCCAAAAAGACTCGACGCGAGTGTGCCGTCAAACAATTCACTGGGCCGTGCTTTAAGTCAGAATGAAAAACACGCAGTGGAATTGAACCACCGGTTTAACAACAGACGTCTCTCTGTTTGGCATCGCCTTGCATCTCGCTGCTGTTGATTTGCATTCATCACTTGCAGATGCAGAGTTGGACGGACGAGGGGACGAGGAGGGCCCGTGGAGTTACATGACTAATAGCACTTGGATATACAGTGTGCGGCTTTTGTTGTATTCCAAACAAAAAGGACAAATGGCAAAAACCGCAGGCGAGGGACTGTGTCAGTTTCCGCGGCAACGCATCCACAGAGAATGAGGAGGGCAAAGAAGAGGAGGGGGGGGGACATCGCTATGGCGACGTACCTCACACACACACACACACACACATATAGAGACACTTGTTGCTGTGATGCGGAGCATAAAATCGTTGCTGATTCAGTGCAAAACAAAACATCACGTTTCCATGATTCAACGCCCGTTTCCACTTCCCCGTTCGTTCAATGCCCCGTTTTTGGACACGGCACAGGAAACTGTCTGTGACTCGGCATCGACCGTTAAAATCGTCGTAAGTGCACGCACGCATAAACACAATAACAACAAAAATGACGACAACAACTGAAAGACAATCATCATCATCATCATCATTATCATCATCATCATCATCATCCATCCATCCATCCATTATCCAAAACGCTTATCCTTACTCAGGGTTGCGAGGATGCTGGAGCCTATCCCAGCAGTCATTGGGCGGCAGGTGGGGAGACACCCTGGACAGGCCGCCAGTCCATCACAGGGCCTCATCATCATCATCATCATCATCATCATCATATTTTTTTTTGTTCCGGATTTTTCCCCCCTTTTTCTCTCCCCAATTGTATCCGGCCAATGATCTCACTCTTCCATCCCGATCCGGGGAGGGCTGCAGACTACCACATGCCTCCTCCGATACATGTGGAGTCGCCAGCTGCTTCTTTTCACCTGACAGTGAGGAGTTTCACCAGGGGGACATAGCGCATGGGGGGGGGATTCACATTATTCCCACCTGTTGCCCCCCCCCCGAACAGGCGACCCGACCGACCAGAGGAGGCGCCAGTGCAGCGACCAGGCCACATACCCACATGTGGAGTCACCAGCTGCTTCTTTTCACCTGACAGTCAGGAGTTTCGCCAGGGGGACGTAGCGTGTGGGAGAATCCCGGTCTTCCCCTCAGATCCTCCTCGCCCCGCCCGACCAGAGGAGGCGCTAGTGCAGCAACCAGGCCACATACCCACATGTGAGTCACCAGCTGCTTCTTTTCACCTGACAGTCAGGAGTTTCGCCAGGGGGACGTAGCGTGTGGGAGGATCCCGGTCTTCCCCCCAGATCCCCCTCGCCCCGCCCGACCAGAGGAGGCGCTAGTGCAGCGACCAGGACACATACCCACATCCGGTTTCCCACCCGCAGACACGGCCAATTGTGTCTGTAGGGACGCCCGACCAAGCCAGAGGCAACACGGGGATTCAAACCGGCGACCCCCCTTGTTGGTAGGCAACAGAGTAGACCGCCACGCTACCCGGACGCCAACCCTCAAGTTTCGAGGTACTGAATTATAGCTGCAAACACTGCTGTCCTCCATGAGGCATAACGCAGCCGTCAGCCAACCACAACTCAGCAACGCTCTCCTGTGGATGTGCCACACACCCCCATGACACGAGACCAGTGGCGCTGATGTCTGCAGTACTGCAGCCACACAGGGGCAGAACTAGGCTGGTGCTGTTACCCATCTGATCGTGTTCAGAAACACACACACACACACACACACACACACACACTACAGTTGCATCCCGCTAACAACAAACAGTACACAAGTTCAGGGGTTGAGATCGCAGAGATCAATACCTTGTCTGTCTCCCGACAACATTTCCATATTTTTCCCCCTGCAAAAGTGTCAATATTTGCAATTACAGATTTTCCAGTGAAAA
>NC_079231.1:19273971-19276471 GCF_029633865.1 Lampris incognitus | reverse complement strand
CCCTCTTTTTCTCCCCCCAATTGTACTTAGCCAATGACTCCGCTCCTCCCAGCCGATTCGGGGGAGGGCTGCGGACTACCGCACGCCTCCTCCGATACATGTGGAGTCGCCAGCCGCTTCTTTTCACCTGACAGTGAGGAGTTTCGCCAGGGGGGACGTAGCGCGTGGGAGGAACACGCTATCCCCCCCCCCAACAGGTGCCCCGACCAACCAGAGGAGGCGCTAGTGCAACGACCGCGACACATACCCACATCCGGCTTCCCAACCACAGACACGGCCAATTGTGTCTGCAAGGCCGCCCGAACAATCCGGAGGCCACGTGGGGATTCGAACTGGCGATTCCTGTGTTGGTAGGTAATGGTATAGCCCGCTACGCTACCCAGACTCCCTGTTAGGGGGACGGATTTCTTAGCTTCCCTACATAACAGTCTCACATAAGGGATTGATGATTATCTCTGCCATTCTCAATCCCCGTAAAAAGGAGGTGAAGGTGTGAGGCGAGGGAACCGGGGCGGGGGAACCGGGGTGAGGGAACCGGGGCGGGGGAACCGGGCCGAGGGAACCGGGGCGGGGCGGGGCCCTCTGCAGCTGCGTCTCGTATGACCCTCGCCTACGCCTACTTCTGCCTTGCAAACCGATGAGGGCGTGCTGGAAAAATGCTGACGTCGCTCGCAGGGTCACTGAGGGACGGTCCGCAAACCGGGGCGAAACTCCCGATAGCTGGCCTGCCGCTCCCTTCTCCCCTCCTGCTTTACGACTCTCCTCTCCGACCCCCTCGTCCGTGTCTCGGTGCTCCTCTCTCCGTCCCACTCCTCCGCTGGCAGCATCTGATCCTCCGCTGATCCGATCAACGCCCCCCCCCCCCCCCGTTCCCTTCCAGTTTGCGTCGAGCGACGATTAGGGGCCAGATCCGCTCGGCTCTTGCCCTCCTCCTCCCCCCTCCCAAATCCTTGGCCTTTTACCAGTCCACTCTCCCTTACACACACACACACACACTCTGCGAACCTTCCAATCCGAGGAATGTGTGTAATCTCCGCTGCGTGCCAGCCAGCAAATCCCCCCCTTTCCCCTCGTTCTCAGACCGGAGCCGCCGGCAGAGCTAATGAAGCCGGTTAATGATTGCGAACACGGTGCGGAAAGTGGAGGAGATTTCGACGATTGGCCCGGCCACAACGTCGTAAGTGCGTGGTATTTTTGTGAGCCTGCATCCTCGTTTGCACACGCTCGCAGGCACGCGTGTGTTTGCGCCCATTTGGCGCGCGAGCGCGCGTGCGTTTCCTTGCGGACAAACGTTGCACCTTGCTGCGGTTTCTGCGGCCGGTGGAAGTGCGGACGGGGAGTTCAGCCCTCGTCCCCCTGACACGGTGCGTCTTCTTCCACGTTCGTGTGTCTGGAGGAGCGCAAAACGGATTACGTTTGAGTCTCGACGGTCGTCTCGGATGTCTGGATGAGCTCTTAAAGGGCAACAGCTGCCCGCGACGAGCTTGATACGCCTCTCCAGATGGGATGGTGGCAACAGTCCCAAGGGTCTTGGGTTTTGAAGGCCTTTATTGGGAATTGATGGATGTACATACATACACACATGGGCAGCGCCTCAGCACAGCCCCGTCTCCTTTCTTTAAGGTGACTTGGAAGGCCTCTTGTTCATGGCGTACCTCATGCGAAGTTTTTCTGCCCGAGAGCATTAAGTTCTCAATGTTGCCCCGTCGACATTTTTCCAGCCGGCTTGAGATTCGGTTCCGTGTTTCCGTCCAAATCTTCCAATGAATTCTATAGAATTTTTTTTTTTTTGTTCTGGAAAAGTTGGAAATTTCAAATGGGAATCAGTTGCGCTTCCATTAACCGGTAAACAGTCTCCAGCTGATTGTGTCATCGAGTCATTCATGAGGGGTTTGACAAGAGCTACTTTGTCGTTTCGGAAATCCCGTTTCCATCCCTCCTTATTACGTAATCCCTTGACTTACAGGTTCACTTTTCCATCTCGGATGCACGTAAATCCTTTTTTAGATGATGGTTTTAATACGCACTTTGGCATTTCCATTCAGCTTTCCACGAAAAAAAAAAAGGTGAGCAGTGCGTGGCTCTTTTGGGAACCTCAGAATCGCATCTCTGCTCTTCGCAGATGATGTGGCTTTGTTGGCTTCATCAGAATACGACCTCCGGCGCGCACTGGGGCGATTTACAGCTGAGAGTGAAATGGCCGGGATGAGAGTCAGCACCTCCAAGTCTGAGGTCATGGTTCTCTACTGGAAAATGGTGGATTGCTCCCTCCGGGTTGGGGATGAGATGTTGTCTCAAGTGAAGGAGTTTAAGTATCTCGGGGTCTTGTTCACGAGTGAGGGTAGGATGGAGCGGGAGGTTGACAGGCGGGTTGGTGCAGCATCAGCAGTAATGTTGTACCGGACCGTTGTGGTGAAGAGGGAGCTGAGCCGGAAGGCAAAGCTCTCAATTTACCAGTCAATCTTTGTCCCAACCCTCAACTATGGTCATGAGCTTTGGG